>NW_006771143.1:2828639-2878968 GCF_000442215.2 Lipotes vexillifer
ACAGGCTCCGGACGCGCAGGCTCAGCGGCCATGGCTCACGGGCCCAGCCGCTCCGCGGCATGTGGGATCCTCCCAGACCGGGACACGAACCCGCCTCCCCTGCATTGGCAGGCGGACTCTCAACCACTGCGCCACCAGGGAAGCCCTAATTTCCCTCTTTATCACTATAAATCGGGACTATTAACATCAGGCTCCCCACAGCCTTCTCCTCTCCAGACAGGGAGAAGCGGGAAGATTTCAGTGTTACAGGATGCTAAGTACTACGTAGAAGCCAACAATAAAAATTAAAATCTAACGTCACTGGTAATCATGATGCAGCCTCTCCAATTTTTATTCAAATACCCATGCAAGAAATGGAAGATAAAAAAAAAAAAAAAATCACAGCATCCTTGAATCATCCAAGAGCCAGAACCAGCTGACTGCCAGAAATTGATGGAATTTCCCCAGCAAAAGGCCACTGAAATCACACTGAACAAAGCAATTGATGGCTAGACAAGCAGAAAATTGAAGAAATCTATATAATTAAAAAATAAGTAACTTTACTTCTCTCTTTCCTGTAATCTGCTTCCATAGTATCTTGGGATTAATATGTCTCCATTTTCTGACATGATCAGGATACTGTTTCCCACCTCTATTCATAAGAACATATGTCTATTCATAGACTCAACTACTCCTTTCCCTAAAATTAATTAAAACTGGAAAGAAAGCTACTTGGAGAGATGATACATGGAAAGAATAAATAGAAGAGATTTGCTTAGGGCACTGCATCCTTTGGAGGTAAGAGCTTAGAGAGGGAGGTCTCATCTGTGGGACAAGGAGAAGCCTTCTTAGTGCAGCATATACAATACACAAAACCCTGGTAAATCATAAAAACTGGGTTCTGAGCTTCTGAGCTGTGTCTCCTAACCTGCTATAGATCTGAAAAGGATATTGGACCATTGTTTAAGTGACAGAGCATGACAACGACGTTAAGGTAGGGTGACCATGCATCCCAATTTCTGCCTGCAGTACTGATACAATTGTGAATAGTACCTCCTTTCCCTAAAAAATTTACTAGTTGACAGAAAGCAATCGCCTTAGTCTCCTGGGAAATACCAGTTCTGGTATTTCTAATTCTCTCTTCTCATTCAAGAATGAGTAAATTTAAACAGCCTAGAAAAATTTACTAAAAAGTAGGGAAAGGGTACATCTTTCTGATTTAGAGGAAGCATATACTTTTAAAAATGATTTGCAATATGCAAATTTTTTTCAGAAAATAAATTATATCAATAATAAAAGATAGGAAGACAAGGAAATATGGGACAGAGGAAAAAAAAGCCATAAGGAAATACCAGTTGATATGCAAAGGTGTCTGGATAAGACTGAAAGGAATAATTTTAAGGAAACAACTATAAAAGAAAAATAAGATTTCTTGGAAGCTAGACAATAGAGTTGACACTGCAGGCAATTCAATTAGTTATGCAAATGCAAACTTAAAAATTTCTGTGTTAGAAAAACAAGGCAAAGAGATTTTTAGATGATGCATTAGAAAGGTAGAGAAAGAAATTATATCCAAGAATCTAGTTGTACCTAAGGAAGAAAATGAAACAATTAAAAATAAGTTAATAGGAATAAAGATCCAAAGAATTTACCATGTTCCAATAAAACAGGGATCTAGACCTAGTCTAGAAAATATTTTGATAGACAGCAATTAAAAATTTTTTGCAAGCAGAGGGGAAAAAAAAGGGAAACTTCAAAGGGACAGGGATAAACATTGGGCCTTTGTATTGCAAAAGTGTGGCAACATCTATAGAAATATATATAGAAATTGCTAGCCTTATATGTAATTTTAAATTTTGTAGTAGCTCTACTCAAATACTAAAAACAAACAGGTAAAATTATTTTTAATAATATATTTTACTTAACCCAGTACATCTAAAACATTGTCAGATTAACATAATTTTATATAAATTTTAATGAGATACCATAATATTATCTCATACAATTTATATAGTATAAAATGTAAATGTATATATTGTACAAAATGTAATGAAACATATAATCTCATTAATTCTATACTGTATGTCTATTACATTTATATTAAATACATTTATAGCTCTCTATCTACAGACAAATTATGGATGTCATATTAAATCTTTGAAATCTGGTGTGTATTTTATACTTATATCGTATCTCAACTCAGACCAGCCACATCTCAGCTGCTCAATGCCCATATGTGGCAAGTTGGCTACCATAACAGATGGTACAAACAAGAGGATTCCGATGAAAAAGAATATTCTCACACCAGCTATGCTGAATTTCATGTGAAATGGCAACAAGAGATTTACAAAGGCTAACTATATCTGTGTTCCAGATATATTTTTGGGGGGTAAAATTATTTGAGTAACCCTCTAATTGAGAATGCAATGTTCATGAATAGAAGACCTGGGGAAGGTAGGGACAAAAAAAATATTGTGCCTATTTTACATTTTATTTTTTTAAAAGGATACACAGAGTGAAAAACAACCGGAGCCTAATAAACACAGAGGGTGAATGGAAGAAAACTATAAATGACAGCATTGAGAATTCAAAGCAGTATTTTATACTTTTCCCTATTTTTCTTTCTTTTTTTTTTTTTTAACATCTTTATTGGAGAATAATTGCTTCACAATGCTGTGTTAGTTTCTGTTGTACAACACTGTGAATCAGCCGTATGCATACATATATCCCCATATCCCCTCCCTCTTGAGCCTCCCTCCCACCCTCCCTATCCCACCCCTCGTCACAAAGCACGGAGCTGATCTCCCTGTGCTATGCGGCTGGTTCCCACTAGCTATCTACTTTACATCTGGTAGTGTATATATGTCGATGCTACTCTCACTTCGCCCTAGCTTCCCCCTCTCCCCGCCCCGTGTCCTCAAGTCCGTTCTCTATGTCTGCGTCTTTATTCCTGCCCTGCCACTAGGTTCATCAGCAGATGTATATGACTTTTAAAAAAAGTGTTTTGATATTAAAATATAATGTATAGTCATTACAGAGAAATGCTATGAGAAAAGTACAATAAACCTCTTTTTTTTGGTGGAATTATACAATATAGAAGCCTAAATAGATCGTAGTAAAATCCAGTCATTCCATACCTACTTACTGAAATATCAAGTTTGTATCATGCTCTGTGCCTTGCGGCAGTTGTCTTTTAACTGGGGTATGTGAATTGCTGGAAGCACCTGAAGATGTTCCAGGATTTTTCCTGCATGGGTGGTTCAAGGGAATCATTTTCTAGGGTTCTCATCAGCGTACGTACTTTTCGCTAGCTTCTCTCCTTTGACCTTCCATTCACAGAAGTCCTTTTCTGGCTTTTACAAATGAAAGGCACAGCCGACTTTTACAGTGCTTTACAGCAAGGTTTTAAAACCCCCAGGGTGCCAAAACAAAGGGAAGGTTCTAGGATGCAGTCTCTGTTAAAGGAAGGCTGAGATACTGCACATCTGAAATATGAAGTGGGCTGTGGCTTATTCCTTCCTCCAGGGGACACAACTCTTGGTAAGGTTCTGTGCTTTCTCTATGTATCTATTTCAAGATCTGAGTTCAGAAGAGAGAAGATTGTTTTGGGGGCATGAATTAACATGTTTATTTGAACTGGAACACAAAGTCAGACTTTCTCCTTACAGAAAATAAGAGTGATCTGGCTGACTGGCATGGCAGTGAGATGTTCTTTGCCAGTTAGGGTACATGGCAGACACTTTTCATGAAATGACTGAGCTTGATCTGCAGCTCTAAGGTTTTTAACAAAAATATACTGGGGGTACCTGCACAATATACTGAACACTGCTATTACTAGTAATTAATAGTGATAAATTAATAGTAAACTAATCATAGATAAAATTAATCATAAATAAGACTGAAGAAGAAAACTCTGTAAACTTATGATTAAACTTCTGGATAACAAGGGAATTCATCATATTTCAGCATTCATTTATGGGAAACTTGAGAGGTAATTCTTGTGAAATGTGTAACACATGGAAAAGTGAATCTTGAAAAAGGACACTGATAAAGCAGCGGTGACACAAAACGGGAGGCATGCAGGACAGCTCCTTAGAACACCAGCAGAGTGATGTGGATAATAAGTTGACTTTCCATCCATTTGTTTTCATCCCTAGACGCTCGTTAGTTCAACTTACAATCACTGACTACGGCCAGGTTACTGGAGGACCTTATTACATCTTTCAAATAAATGTATGCTTTGCATGACGTAAATGTGACTCATAAATTGGGAAAAGTTTTCTTTGTATATTAAGGATGGCTGTGGCTCCCTGTGAAGTCAAACAAAATCACTTAAACTTGACACCCATTATTTCTAACAGAAAGTTATCCAGTGAGATAACTCACTATTTCAGTATTGGCCTCTGCATAGCTATCAAGGCCGTTAAATTTAATTTGAAAATGGAATCCATCATAAAATATTAATCACAAAGGACTGCTGCTATGGAGACACTTATCGGTCCAATAATTATATTATTCACTCCAGTTGGCTTTGATCCTACCTAGACAATCAGGCACAATGAAGGGAGTAAAGACTAATAATGGTGACAACATTGCTAAAGAAAATAATAATAACAACAACAATAACAATAACAACTAACATACAATGAGTTTTACTTCTTACTAGAAACTGTGGTAAGCACTCTATATGTATTATCTAAAATTACTCTTCCCCAATATTTTATGATAAAGGTTCTGCAATTATAATCATCCCCATTTTACATAAGACAACACTGAGGTTCAGGGAGATTAGGTAATATGTTCAAGGTGACAAGTTAATAAATGGCCAAGAGAGGAATCAAACCCAAGCCTGTCTGAATCTAGACTTCAGATTATATTATATGATACAGCCTCCCTAATAACGCTTGATTTGTTTATGGTTACACTTTTGTTTTATTTAGCACCGAAGTGTCTGTGGTATGTGTGCATGAGTGTGTATTTTTCTTTTTTTTGTATCATTTACAAGACGAGCAAAAAAACATAGTGATTCCGACTACCACACAATTAACATAGTACATTTATAGTGTGAGGCACCTTAATTACTATTAGCACAAGTTAATTGGTGATTAGGATGATGGTGATGCTGTTTCAGACATTACCATCTCTTGGGTTTTTGTAAGTATGTAAGCTTTGTAGATGGCAGCTGGTAGAGTATTTCAAATTTGAAAAAGGCATACATGTATAGAAGAATAAACTAGAAGGTGCTGAAAAGGAACTTGGAAAAGTAGTTTGGGGAAAATCATACAGAACCACGAATGTCAGACAAAGGAAGAAGCAGTAGAAAAGAGTAATATATTTGGAGCTAGTGGACTTTGAGTTAGAGGATCGAATTTGACATTTAATAAATGGATGATCTTTAATAAGTCGTCTCTTTACAGCTGGGTCTCATTTGTAAAAGGGAATTGCTATGGAGGCTAAATAAGGAAATACATGTAAAACGGGGGGCTACATAAACAGCCAAGTAAGGCATTGGGAGTATATTTTAATAATAAGCAATGAGGGTTGTTGGGAGGTATGAATCGTTGAAGAGTTTTTGAACTAGGGATCAGTCTACTTTGTTTTTCAGAATTCTTTCGAAGACGGAATCAGGGCAAGGACAGAGCAGAACAGCAGAAGGCATGGATTTATGAAAAAACATTCATACTTTGTCATATTTGTAATTAACACTGGACAATTTTTCTCTAAAGGAATTACCAATTTTTGATAACCGCTTGTGTTCTTTTAGTGCCTTACACTTTGCAAAAGCCCTTTTCAAAGACATTATCTCACTAGATTTTTAGCACAAGGATGCAAAGTACAATTATATCTTGTAATAATGTGCCTGACGATTACGTAAACTCAGATATAATCTGATTGGTGAATGACTTCCATTCTCCATCCAGCCACAGTTTGAAAATGGAAGTACACTAAAGTTCTCATTTTCTCATGGGGCCTGAGGGTTATTCTCCAGGACTAATATTTTTTGCACCAGGCAGAAGAAATTGGTATCAACGAACCCAGAGATTCCTGGAACTATTGCCCCTATTCTAGATGCTCTAGCACCCACCACATCCATAATCATCCCCATTTGATTTTTGAGCCAGACTGAACAATTGCCACCAGGTGGCACCAAATTGCAGTCAGAGACCTTTACTTCTAGAAGTCAGGCCTTAGAAGTCCCAGATAGCAAGCTGCTCAGGATGGCTGTGACCAATGACTACATATAACATGACCCGACATTTTAGATGAGTAAATTTGGGGGCCCTACTTATTTTATTTTATAGTTGAGTTAAGGGATTTTTAGTGAGGTTTCATGACTTAAGGTCATACAGTGCTTTACTGACAAAGACAAGAACTCAGTTTCTAGGTAGTAGGTACTGTGCTGGAACGAGTATAGAATAAGGAGTTAAATGTCATGGGCTCAAGTCCCAGCCCAGCTACTTCTTAACTGTGTAATGATAGACAAGCTATTTATCATTTCTGAGTCTGCCCCCTCCACTAGAATTTGGGGATACTCCTCCTGGATGTGAAAGGGTAATGCATGTGAAGGTGTAATAGGAACCCATAGCACACTATGTGAATATTAATGCATTTTGTTTCTCTCTGATCCCAAACATTAACAATTTAAATTCTATTTCTATTCTAAATTATAAGGATAGTAAAAGAAAATACTTCATAACTGAAGCAATAACTTTCAAGTGAAACACTATTTTTTAAATACAAAAATACATTACCAAAGTCTGAGAACAATATCTTTCCATTTACTATAACAGTCAACCGATTAGAATTTATTACATGTCTACTATGTGCTCAATACTGCAGAGGCCGTAGAAAAATTTATGTCATGGTTTCTACCCTAAAAGAGCTAAATAATCAATCAGAGAAATGCATATAAAGGAAATACAAGTAACATAAGATAAATATCAGTAAATAGTAGAAACAAGGACAGTGTGGCAGTGATCAGAGAACAGCAAGACGATGAAAACAGGGAAGGAATAAACCCTGGGGTGATGAGGAAAACCTTGCAAAGAGTTAAGAATTAGATTTTCCCCTGAAGTTTGGATATGATATAAACAGGCAGAAAAAGAAAGAGATTTTTGCTATTCTGATTCATCTCTTTGCTTTCCTCTGACTCAGTGGTTCCATTTTGGCTAACATGATCCCAGAAGCTCCAAGCAGATTCTTATCGGGATAGTTTTGTAATAACTGCTGACCTATCAGTAGGGAATACTGAAAGACAGGCATGGAGTATAATTTTTCAGCAACTTCTGGGCAGGTGCTGCTGGAGAAGCATCTCCCTTTTAAATGTATCAGCACTTCCTCCTTTGCAGTGCATAGAAGTTACTCACAGTTTGTATCTGTGCCAGTAAGATGAAGGTAATGCCGGCTCCACACACCAGTGGTAAGATGTGTGATTTCACCCTTGGAGAATTTGACAGAATAAACGACTTTGATGATTAATCCATTCCAACAGGAGGCTCAGCATTGGTGAAGACGAATTTTCCGCCTTAAGTGACTACCCTGTTGTGCTGTATTCTTTAAAATCCTTTGGAAGTTAATATACTATAGGAAGGAATAAGGTTGCAGACCTTGGGAAATCACTCTGATTCTTTTAGACTGGTGAAAAGCATATGAGGTGGCTGGCTGTTTTCTTTTGGTATCTGGATTTGACTAAATCAGGAGGATCTTACAGAATATGCCCCTCCGGAGAAATCGTTGTTAATAAGAGCACATGATCTCTCAACAAGGTTTGGGAAAAGGTAGTATTAGAACGGCTCTGTAAAGTTATTGTTGCCATTTTAGTATACTTGACCAAGATTATCATATACAGTGTGAATCACACATACATATACATCCACATATATACAACATCCACATATACCTAGGTATATATATATAAAGCATGTCCACTAAACTTTCTTTCCAATAATAACTTAGTCAAATAAGAAAAAAAATCACTTTTCCTGCAAGTTCCTCTTTTTTCTACATGGTCTCCAAAATGACAATTTATTTCAGGTTGTGGAATCTTATTGTTTAGAAATATAATAACTCCATGTTTGAGAGAAAATATGATGAGGAACAAGTGGTTCTCTTATTTTAGAGACTGCATTTAAATCACCTACAGTGAATAAGAAATTTCCAGGTTCTTTGGCCCCAGCTCCAGAAATTATGAATCAGGAGTCCTGGCACAAGGTCCAAGACTCTCCAGTGTGTATCCCCTGCTGGGGGATCTGATGCAGACGGTCTAAGAACTATGATTTGAGACGTGTAAGAATGCTCGGATTAGAGTCAGTGAGACGTGTAAGTTGGACTTCTGGCTCTACCACTCTCGCTGGTGACATGGTATTGAGCAGGTTGCACACCATTATAGCATGTCCACCATCAGGATATAATCGATATAAATAAACTCAACAGCATAGCTAATAGTAAAGAGTAGTAAGATAATTAGGATGTGATACACTTGGAGTATTTGTTACGTTTTAAAACTATAATTTACTTAATTATAAGTTTACATAATTTAATTTTAAATAATGGCTGTGTTTAAAAACTGGCTGGCAAAATCCACCCCCCCCCCCCCCCCCCCCCTGATTCCAGGGCATGTCTGCATCGATTTCCACAGATAATACTGGGATAATACAATCTAAGTTCATAAAGTTAATGTGATAATGGTTTGCCTCCAATCTATAAGAGAGGCTCTAATTATTTGTTTGTTTACAATTTGTCTTTCAGAATGTAAACTTTATGATGGCCTAGTCTTTTTGTTTTGTTCACCGCCATGTCCCATTTCTTACAACAATGCTTTTGCAACAGGGCACTATTAAATATGTGTAGAACAAATGAATGAATCCCTCTCCTAGCACACTCCTCATTCTCCTATCTCTCTACTGGCTCCTCCCCAGGCTTTTTCCCATCTTAAAAGAGAAATCTTCCTCAGGTAGTGGCCAAATTAACAATTTTGCTCTAAGAGACTTCTCTATTAACTAACTTAATCTGACTCTCAGAAAAGAATTCAGTAAATATTTATTTATTGCTATGTTAACTCAGGAATAAAATTTTAAGTAGAAAATGTGCCACTTGTCCTCCAGGCAGAAAGCTGAGGTGTAGTAGTTGGGTTAAGTATGTACTGGGAAGTGAACAGGGACCAGAAAATTAGATGAGGGGTAAGACAGCAATGGAACAAATGTAGTTGTTAGTCATGAAAAGAGGTAACAGCTACAAGAGATACTTTAGACTAGGGGTTGGCAAAGTAGGGGGTGGCTGTACAGGTACATATAGTGAATATTTTGGGTTTCATGTTACAGTTATGCTTCTTCTTGTTTTTTACGACCCTTTAAAAATACAGAAACTATTCTTAGCTCATAGGACCATAGTTTGCTGATGCCTACCTTAAAGGAATAACTTAAAGGCACTGATGACCACATAGGTACAGGGGGAAAAGGACAAGATTCTAAGAGACAAAAAGGACATCAAGATTTTAAGTAGACTGATTGAGAGGATGCAAAAGTAGGACATAAAAACAATGCCACGATAACAATTAACATGTACTGAGTGCTCACTCTGTACCAGGATCTGGTTCAGCCCCTTGTATGTATCTTCTCCATGAATTCTCACAATGGCCTTATAAACTAGTTACTATTATTAGAACCATTTTAGAGACGAGGAAACTGAGGCACAGAGATGTTAAGCAAAATGCCCAGGGTCACCCATCTAGTTCGAGAAAGGCCAAGGCTTTGGCTTGGGAGTGTGCTCTAGTGACCACTTACACACACACACACACACACACAGATTGCTTGTATGTTTAGACATGTTGAGTCTGAGATTCCAATATTTAAAATAAAATATGTTTTCTAAGAAGTTTCAAAACAGTAAAATTGATTACTAAGATAATTTCTTTCTGTATGTCTCTCGATTTGAAGACAGAATATAGGGATGCTCACAATTAGAACAGTTCTCCCGTCCTTCCATGCATGTGAAAGGATGGCCTTCATATGAGATGACTGCCCTTCCCCACACACTTTCAAACTAGGTGTGACTTGCTTTGGCCAATGGAATATGACAGAAGTGATGCGCTCAGTAAGTGCTCACTAGCAACAGGTAATTCACCGTATCACTTTCCTCCTGCAAAGTGATCAAAGAAGCCCGTGTTGAGATCCATCATCCAGGATTCTTGGGTGAATACAGAGGACAGAACAGTCCTGATGACCACGTGTGACATGTTGTATAAACGAAAATCAAAACTTGGTTTTTCAGACCACTGAGATTTGGAGTTGTTTGTAACTACAACGTAAGTTAGCCTTTGCCAATTACTACACAAGTGTAAAGAATTGTTTTCTATCTTAGTTGGGTTTAGGAATGCTTCCTCATGAGAAAAATGGCTCATGCTGAATAATGTCTAAAGAACTTTTGGAGTCTTATAGTAACAACATGTAATTCTGTTGATGTTGACTCAAAAAACTATGTGACCTACCAAGAAGTAGGCAGACTTAAAAAATAAGGTTCCAAGTTCCTATAATAGATCAAAAGTTAGTATAGAGTGAAAGCCTGTGAAGTGCTTGGATGCAGCCAACCCCTCCAAAATGGGGCTGAGTTTTGAGTTTCATAACGAAATCCAAAACCTTAGAAGAGAGTTTCATATTTCACCCTGAAAGTTTCATATAGCTTAAACTTTCGTATCTTTTTCAGGTATCATACTACAAAAAGTTCCTAAAAATCTCCCTTAAATAAATAATGACTATAGTCCCATCTATTAAATTCAGTATACTCTGCTGTTCTTTGTGTACAGAGATAATATCACCTGACCTATTCTTAGTTAAGTATGCACTCTCAATTGATTTTTATTCCTGATTGGTCCTTTATTTTTATTCCTGGTTGGTACTTTATTTTCCCCCAAATTTTAAGTATTGTGTAAGTAATTGCATACATTTTTGAAAAACATGGTTGGGTTGAGCTTCTTGGGAATCATGAAACTAAGATATCTCCAGTGTATGAATCTCTTGATTACAGCTCCATTAGCTCCATGCTCTTAACTAATAAGGTGACTTTTAGAAGAAAAAAGAAAATAGAGAACACCAGTATAATCCTTTAACCAACTCGATTAAACTATATATAAAGGCATGTAATATAGAACATCATGAAAATGGGCAAAAATTCACTAATTTTCTAAAGTTTCACGACGTTGTATTTTTATTTTATTTTATTTTTTTTTGGTATGTGGGCCTCTCACTGTTGTGGCCTCTCCTGTTGCGGAGCACAGGCTCCAGACGCACAGGCTCAGCGGCCATGGCTCACGGGCCCAGCCGCTCCGCGGCATGTGGGATCTTCCCGGACCGGGGCACGAACCCGTGTCCCCTGCATCGGCAGGCAGACTCTCAACCACTGCGCCAGCAGGGAAGCCCATGACGTTGTATTTGATGAGTGAAAATGTTGCATTCAGTTATTTACTTTAAATCAAAGGCAAAAAATCCCGAGTCATGTTTCCTCAGGAATAATGTCTCTTAACTTTTATAATATGTAGCATCAAAAGGCACGTCAGAGAGGCCACCTTTGTTCACATTCTTCCCTTTATCACCAAAAATAGAGTAGCTATTTGATCAGCCATAACACCCATACTCTGAGCCCTAAATTTTGTAGTAAAGAATAATTCCAGTTAAAATATATCCCTACTATCATGCAGAAGTTGTTCTTTATGACAACGGTACTAAAATGGAAGTAGGTAAACCTAGATTTTACGATTTTCATCTTTGATTCAACCCATGGCATATGCTTGGAGCATGGCAGGTATTAATTATTGTTTGCCAAAAGAAGACCTTCAGCAAAGTCTTTTGATTTTCTTGCTCCACAGTTTCAATATACGCAAAATGGACATAAAAGCACATCTCACAGAATTATTATGACCTTAAAGGAAATAAAGAACAAGAGCAAGGAAGCTGTTTTTAAGTGGTAAAATAATATACACAATTAGATATCTTTATCACACAAAATCCTAAAATGACTAGGCCAGAACTATCATATAATTTTTGCTATTTTCACAATAAATATGACACTCTACACAGTTCTTCAATTATTATGGGTATGTGAAGTTGGAGGGCACAGCTTTTACTCTTAAAAACCCAAATAAGCGCAGTTAGTCCAACTTTTACTTCTAGTGGATTGTAAATGTGGTTAATAATGTACAGTCAGGATTGTCAGATTTCTCCTCATTTTTAAACTGACTGACTCACTTGAAGACTACATTTCCCAGACTCTCTTACAGTTAGATTGGAGCCATATGACTAGTTCTGGCCAATGAGCTGTGAGCTGAAGAGTTGACTATTATCTTCTCCAGGCCAACTCCTAAAACTTTATACAAGAGCTTATTCTCTGAGTAAAGCATCATTCCAAGACAGAAAGAGACTTATTCCCTGAATGCCTGTGAGGTAAAGTACCTCTGTCTCTCCCCACTTCTGATGTAATACATTTGATTATGACGGCAAAGTGATAGTTTGCAGGGGATAAGAAGTTAGTGCTATGGACATAGAGAACAGATTGGTGGTTGCCAAGGGGAAGTGGGTTGGGGGAGGGATGGAGTGGGAGGTTAGGATAAGCAGATGTAAGCTTTTATATACAGAATGAATAAACAACAATGTCCTACTGTATAGCACAGAGAACTATATTCAATATCCTATGATAAACCATAATGGAAAAGAATATAAAAAAAAGAATGTGTATATATATGTATAGCTGAGTCACTTTGCTATAGCAGTAATTAACACAACATTATAAATCAACTATACTTCAGTTTAAAAAAAGTCTTATTTGAACAAGTTTAAAAAACAAGAAGTTAATGCCAGAGTAGTAATCATAACGTAACTTAACTCAATGTTTCCTTTGTGAGAGTCTTCCTATAAAACAATGTCACTTGACTGCACTGTGTTTAGTGGCATAGTACATTTACATTTTGACACAAGTTCCTTAACTTGTTATAGATGCGAAACAAACAGTTCACCAACTGGCTAGAGTCCAAGGTCATACATTGAATAGCGCTGATGTAACCAACCTTGACCAACAGACAAAGACCCCACAAGTAGAGTTGGAGTGTGTAAGTGTAGGTTATATTTTCCCTAGACAAATATCATGCTAAATGAGGTGCATGAAACTGCTTCTTTAGGGCTTCCCTGGTGGCGCAGTGGTTGGGAGTCCGCCTGCCGATGCAAGGGACACGGGTTCGTGCGCCGGTCCGGGAAGATCCCACAGGCCGCGGAGCGGCTAGGCCCGTGAGTCATGGCCGCTGAGCCTGTGCGTCTGGAGCCTGTGCTCCGCGACGGGAGAGGCCACAACAGTGAGAGGCCCGCCCACCGCAAAAAAAAAAAAAAAAAAATTGCTTCTTTATAATTCGGTGTTTTTCTTAGCATATGCCAGTTTATGCTTGTTGTCGCAAACTAACTTAAACTCCCTTTCACTCTCAAATTGTCCCATTTTATATGTTACATTATTTGGCCACCTTTACCTAAGAGAACTTCTTTGCTATGCAGAATAAGAACTCTAGGTAAGAAAAAATGATAAATAATATTTGTATACACTACTAGCTAGTATCTTTTATAGGAAACACTTATTAAATGGGTGATTAAAACCAAGGGGAATCAGTAATTTATTTCTGCTACACTTAGTACCAAGAGCATAAACAATGAAAAAAGAACCTTTGGAACAGATACGACATCACAGGTCCAAAGAAAAAAATAAAGTGAGAAATAGTTATATTGTTTTAGAGTAATCCTTTGGGCATTTTAATCAAGTTGACTAAAATGAATCTCATTTCCAATGTGATATTACACAATAGTCTTCATTTTTGTGTAGTGTCATATATTTTTGTGCATTGATTCTAATTTTTGTGTTTTAGGCACTATTAATAATTTTGAAGCTGCCAAATTCACCTTGTTCATGGACTTAAACTTTTCACAAATCCTATATATGTTTAGATTTGAATCATTTTAGAATTTCTAAGGGCAGTATAACAGTTGATCACCGGACTTCAGTGTCTTGGTTTTGGCTATTTCTCTTGTCTGGGCGGCAATGCACAACGTATTTAATATTTAATTAAATTATTTAATTTAAGATTCAGCTCCCCCATGAATAAAATGAGGAAAACTACACACATACACACACACGAGATTTCCGAGGACTAAATTAAGTAGTACGTGTTAAGGTAATATGTGAACTGAATGGTGCTTTTGCAAAGTTGAAGTTACATGTCAAATAATTCATTACTAGATTTGAGGTCCTTTATTCCACATTTCCACATTTCTAATGGAAGTGTTATCTACCAGTAAAACAGTCCTGCAATCTCTCTGCCCTATCCCTTGTTTCTCCCCAGGGGAATAAAAGTGACTTCTCTGGTTGGTGAATTTTAGACAAGAACCTGGGTTCTGCCCCTCCCATTCTTCCTTTTCTTGGCAGCCACCTGGCCCTCAGAGAGCAGACCTCAGGGTCCACTTTATGCCCAGGATGACCAGCAACTGTTAGCGCTACCTGTGGTTCTGGGAGTAAAGCTACCTAAGTCTTGGAGGCATTCTGAGGCAGCGTAGCTGGCTAACACACCTACACCATGATCTTCAATCACTTTAGTCCATTAAAGCTGCTCTTCTGATTTTCATCTGTCATAGGCCATATCTACCTCTCAAAAGGAAAGGGAAAAGAGATACTATTTATTTGTCCTTGTAAACTCCAACTCCAAACTCCTTGTAAATTATTATGGTTACTAATTTATTTCATACTCATAAAATAATCCTAAACTTAAACTTATTTGTATGTTGAGCAAACATAATGCTTTCATTCAATTTTCTATTTAAAGTTTATGATGTCTCCAAGGATATACTACACTGAATTAAATATCTTCATATAAGTTATTAATTTTAGATTCAGAATGGATCAGTTTGCAAAACACATAAACTGGTAATTGTACTGATTTAATATGGCAACATGCTTTGACTAGCTTTCCAATATTAATATTGTGATTAAAACTTAATCCCTTAATTATATACTGGCTTAGAGTTTAGAAACACGTTCTCATCCATGATCATTTGATCCTGTCACTTGTCCTCCATTTGACCAGGTTGCCTGAGGTAAAGGGCTGCAGCCACACATCACTGTGCTGAGACCACTGGCTCATAGGAGAGTCCAACTTACAACTTGAGCCTCCCTGGGTTTTATGTGCTAACCAGTGGGCTAAATGGTCAAGAGGGAGACCTCATCAGAAAACAAACTAGGATTCATACAAGGAGTACAGTGCCTCGTGGAGTTGAACTGTAGTCCACTTTCCCTGATGAGACAGCACATCTTATCTAAGTATTGCAGATGTTTCTCAAATGACCTAATAAATATTAGAATATCGTCTAGGTAAATGAGGTAAATATGTCATTGGAATCTTGCAGCCTTCCATAATTAAATGCAACACACCAGCTACCTATTTTCTTTCTAGCAAGCTAAACTTGGCTAGCTTGACTCGCCAACATATTCTGATAATGTTCTTTCCTAAGGAAACTGGGATCTGTTCACCTTGGCGGGGGTGGAAGTATGAGGGGAGAAGGCAGTTACCTAATTAACATGATATAACTTAATTCTGCATCCTTACAGCATGGATGGAACCACAGATTTCAAATGTAAGATATCAAATCGATCAGGCTAGAACTCTGGAGGGCGTGACATTTCACATATCCTTCAAGTCCTTTAAGGTGCATCCAATTCCCTGACATATTCAGAACTTAGAAAAGATAGTTCTTATGATTTTTGCAGATTTAGTGTAATCCAAATATATGTATAAAGGAAGAGTAAATATGCTCAGTTTTATTTCTGCTGATTTTGTAGTGGTATAGAATCTATGTAAAACCAATTTAACAAACAATGTTAGGCTCTTCATTAGGTTTAGAACTGGGCTGTCTAATTAAATATATGCTTTAAAAAAACCGGACTCTTACAATATGACTTCAACCATATTGCCTTACCTTGAACAATTATGACCGTGTTCCTGTGCAAAGAAATAATTTTTATAATGAAATGCTTAAATTGTAAGGTTTTATTGACCTGTGTTTTAAAGTAAACTAGGTTAGGACTGTGGAGGAAAATGGCCAGATTTTCAGGATTTTTAATGAAAGCCCATCTTCATCTGTGTATGGTGTATTTCTCCAACATGTTAATCCATATCACACCATCTCTTCCTATGCCACACACCACATTGAGCTTCTGCCCATTTCCTGGACAAGCTAGGATCTTATAAAACTTGGTGCCTTTGTACCTAGAATATCCTTCCCTTCCATCTCCATCTAGTAAATGCTCTTTATTTAATCACCACCAAATCCTTCAAAGCAGTTACTTCCCCTCTCCCCTTTGTTTCCATACTACTGATTTTTCTCCCCAACATATTCCACTGTAATTTGTATTTTCATATTTATCTGCCCAATCTTAATTTCACTTTTCCTCCCTTCTATACTTAATTAAAAAATCATCAATAAAATTTAAATATGACTCTTCACATTTACTCATTCTTTTGTATACTGTTTGCCCACTAATCGAACTTTGTATGTTTTGCCCTCAGAATAACTGGCTCATCTTCTAGCGCCTATCGAAAAACCTGGGAAACACGAGAAATACATGCCCTAGTATTTATTAATAACACTGTTTTTTCTGACCTGAAATGGACAGCTTTTCCCTATATGTGTTGCATTCTCATTAGTTCTTAGCATTATGTTAATATTTGGTTCTACTACCATCTCAACAGAATATGAGCTATTTGGGGGGAAAAAAAGACGTCCAGGTATCACCCATTCTTTCAATATTCATTTGGTTGCTGTTTGCTTGTTTTCCCTTTGGAGAAATGTTACAGAGCTGCAATAATTATTTTAGATAATACTAGACTAAGTTTCCTATGAGTTCTGCTTGTCCTAACCTTCTGTTCTAACATTTGTGCCTTTTGGCTCAACAATGTCAAAGAGAAACAAAAAGCAAGGGAGCTGCCTTCACTTTCTGTTCTCCCACTGCTGACCTGGTTGTCAGAAGTGAGAGCAAGGCACAAGGCCAAAATACATGGCTGTTGTCAAATCCATGACCCGAATTCTTCCAGCATCACGATAAATAGGTGGGAGATCTGATGTGGAGTCCCAACTGCCCTGTACATATGTGTGCCCTTCTGGGGTCAAACCACACTGAAACACCTGACTTCTTCTAGTGCAAGACAAGGAGATAATTTTGGCACTAAGGTACCTTATTTCCCTTTAAAGACATCCTCCTGAGAAAAGCTCTGATCTTAACATCTGAGAGGAAAAAGCTGCAAACAAAAAAATTGCACTAAAACATGCCTTGGAAAAGACAGAAGTGGAAAATCTACCCCAAATCAGTACTACTAACACTACACTGTTAGTACCACCCCAATTCATAGTGAAGCATAACAATTTATGATTTTTGAAATACATTTCACTTACTTTTTTTTTTTTTTTTCTTGCGTTATGCGGGCCTCTCACTGTTGTGGCCTCTCCCATTTGCGGAGCACAGGCTCCGGACGCGCAGGCTCAGCGGCCATGGCTCACGGGCCCAGCCGCTCCGCGGCATGTGGGATCCTCCCGAAACGGGGCACGAACCCGCGTCTCCTGCATCGGCAGGCGGACTCTCAAGCACTGCGCCACCAGGGAAGCCCCATTTCACTTACTTTTGATGCCCAAGGTAACCCTCCCTATAATACAGGTGATAACTGTTCTTGTGGGAAGATTTAACACATGCTGCAGTTATGTATTGTGGCTAATGTCTTAGCTATTATTTGTTGAAATCCATCTCTTAAAATTAATGCATAGAAAATGCAGATAGATGGAAACTTGCTTGTTCTTCAAAACAAAACAAAAAAGCAAACACAAAACAAACAAATAGAAGCAGCTCTTTAAGAAGCTGAGCAGACACTTCCTGTCAAATAATGAACAACATTGTAGGATTGATTTATTCATACTACAGCTGTGATTTGATAGCCAGTTCTGTGTGGAATTTATTTGTGAAATGTCACACAATCCAAGATGTTTTAATTATGTTACATTTTATCCGAGACTGCTGATTATAAAATGAGTGATACAGAATTAAAACTGAAGTCTAGAGAAGATGTGGAGAGACTGCTGTAGTGCAAGTAATTCAAAGCTGAATGTCTGACTGGTGATTTCTGTTTATCCTTTAATGAAAATACCTCTGGCTCAAAAAATATACTTCAGTTTAAAAAATGACTGTAGTTTCTGGCTGACACAGTTCTTCATAGTAATAACTCTACAATCACCACCGTGAAGACTATATTTTCAGATACTATTCACATACCCCTGAGGAACAAACTTTCAGACATATATTTTGTACCATTAACTGATGCATATTTTAACCACCATTTCACTGCTGTTTACATGTGACATTGATGATATACTTGACGTTGGCATGGTACATACCACCTTTTTGTTCAGCAGATTTATTTGAGGCTGTTTTGGTCACTGTGATTCAAGTCGTTTTTTCTTTTTTTTTTTTTAATTTTAGCTTGATTATACAGGATTACTTTACACAAAGTAGTTAACTTTACTTTTAGTGAAATTACTAAGAAATTTCACATAATAAGATCAAATGTTTGGTGAGGCTCCACTAAGTCAAAGAAATGTCAACAGAACTGACTTCTTAATAGCATTTCAGAAATTTCTTTTGCCAAATAGAAAATCCTAACATTGTGACTTTCGCTTGTCAAATGTCTAAAAAAGTACTTGAAACATTAGTTATAGCCACAACTCTTCTGTTGTTTCTCTCCTTTCATTCTAGGCTAAAACTAGGGAATACAAAATGTGGAAATGAGAAATACTTTCTATTTCCCTATTCAAAATAAAATGTGGTTGTAAGCCAGACAGAGAAAGACGAATATCATGTGATATCGCTTATATGTGGAATCTAAAAAAATCTAAAAAAAAAGATACAAATGAACTTATTTACAGACCCACAGACACAGAAAGCAAACTTGAGGTTGCTAGGGTGTGGGAGGGGGAGGGAAGGGATGGCTTGGGATTTTTTTTTCACACAGCATGTGGGATCTTGGTTCCCCGACCAGGGATCAAACCCCTGCCCCCTGCCTTGGAAGCACAGAGTCTTAACCACTGGACCGCCAGGGAAGTCCTGGATTGGGAGTTTGGGATAGGGATATGCACACTGCTATGTATGCAGTGGATGGCCAACGGGGACCTGCTGTGCGGTGCAGGGAACTGTGCTCAGTGTCATAGGTGGTAACCTATGATAGAGGAGAATATAAAGAAAGAATATATATATTATGTATACGTGTGTGTATGGCTGAGTCACTTTGCTCTACACCTGAAGCTGGCATGGCATTGTGAATCAACTATATTTCAAGAAAAAGTTTTAAAAATGTGGTTGATTTAATAAACTTCATTCTAATTGAACTACTCTTAACAAAAACAACAACAAAAGAAAATCATGATTTGCCATAAAACTGGATCATGCAAGGTAATGGCAGGTTACAGCAAAAATAAAATATAAAGAAGAAAACATAGAAAGTATTGCCAGAACTGACTGTGATGAGGTCAATAGGAAATCACTTAAAAGTCAGCTGCGTAGAAATTGTGGACAATAAGCAGCTTTAATGCAAGTTATAGGACATAACAAATCTATCGGCAGGTATCTAATATGTATCATTAATCAAATAGCTAGGAAACAAGTAACCAGTGCTATTTTGTGAACCAGACATGTACACATGTATTTCCACATTGTAGAAACGTAGAAAATGTCTGTTAAAATAATTCTTGAATACCTGATTAATTCTGAAAATTACTAAAATCAATTCAGGCTAAGTCTTTCCTCACTGAATGCGGATAAAGTAACTTCAAAATCCACAGCCACTGGTTGCCATGCAACCTGCTATACAGTATTATGTCAGAATAAGCTGGGCTTGAATTTTCCCGGCCCTCCTGCTTTTCATACCTGATGTTTTGATACTCTAATGCGTCTCAGCTAACTTCCATTAAGTAGTGTTTTGTGGAGTAGTATTCCAAGGTTAAAATGATTAAATAACTTTTATGGTTGATCAAATATAAGCCCTTATTATATGCAGCAGGCAAAACCATACATTTTAATTACTTTGTTATCGAAGATCTAGGTATTTACATTTCATTTTTCAGTAAGAATTCTGAATTTAGTAGACCCTTCAAAAATACCTAAAGTTATTGTTATTTAAAAATACGCATCATAAACAATAATACAATTAATATAGGACAATAATAATACTTACAGAATACCAGGTGTTAGGTGTTTTTATTTTATGCCTTTGTGTAATTGGTTTAATTTTTTTCAATGCAATGGAGTTAATTATTGAGGGTCTGCATTATATTTCTCACTTTGCAACCATGCACAAAATAAAGAGAACCGATCAATATTTGATCACAGTTACAGGGCATTAACTCAAAGTTAATTTTCAGTGGAATCACTGCCATTATCCACTTTTGAGAGGTGTTATATGATTATGAGGAAAAACATCCAAAATTTGAGAAAGGAAAAAAAGATATATTTAAAAATAGAGGTTTAACAAAAGAACTGCATTATTAAGAAAGTCCTTTCAAAATAATATTCATAACTATATATTTAGAAAAAATATTGATTAAACTTCATGTTTTACATTTGAGTTTGTACAAATATGAACTATTCTCTTATAAAGAGGTAATCAGAGTGATTAAAATCTCTTTAATAAAATCATCCCTCTTAGAAATCCACTTATTATCAAAGTGGAAAGCAATTTAAAATCTAGACATTAACCTCTAGCACTTATGTAAAAACAGATTTATTAGAATAGGAGAGAAATACCATTTTGGTAATTTACACAATAAATATTTCAAAATAAAAATATTACCTTCATTTATTACAAAGGAAAGTGAATATGTCAAAATTCACTCACACTTAATTTTAATGGCAAGATGTTCAGATAATTACACCTTATAGAAAGACTGAAATTTGCAATTAAGTCCAGACAGATTTAATATTCCTTATGTTTGACATAAGGTAAATTAAACGGCACTTCTCTTTTAAATAACTTATGTGTCCATTTTCACTTGCATAGACCTAAAATCCATTGGCTTAGACTAAAAAGAAACGAAATTGAGTTATTTGTAGTGAGGTGGATGGACTTAGAGTCTGTCATACAGAGTGAAGTAAGTCAGAAACAGAAAAACAAATACCGTACTCTACCACATATATATGGAATCTAAAACAACAACAACAAACAAACAATGGTTCTGAAGAACCTAGAGGCAGGACAGGAGTAAATACGCAGACGAAGAGAATGGACTTGAGGACACGGGGACGGGGAACGGTAAGCTGTGACAAAGCGAGAGAGAGGCATGGACATATATACACTACCAAATGTAAAACAGATAGCTGGTGGGAAGCAGCCGCATAGCACAGGGAGATCAGCTCGGTGCTTTGTGACCACCTAGAGGGGTGGGATAGGGAGGGTGGGAGGGAGACACAAGAGGGAGGAGATATGGGGACATATGTATATGTATAGTTGATTCACTTTGTTATACAGCAGAAACTAACACACCATTGTAAAGCAATTATACTCCCATAAAGACGTTAAAAAAAAATGGATTAATGTATTAAAATACCATCTTGCCCACCTCCTCCAGGTCCTCAAAAGACTCTAACAAAGAGAGAAGAAAATGGAACCAATTTTGATTGCATGGGAAATAGAATAAAGTAAAAATACTCTTGATGGAAAAGATATTTTAAATAAAAATATCAATGTGCATGTAATCTAAACAAAATTGAAATCGAAGCTTTATAACCTAGTGGCAATAACAGAGTCATATGATTTTTATTCTTTTTACTATATAGTGTGGATGGTCAGGGAACCATCTAACTTTTACTTTTATAACTCAGTTCTTCTCAAACATCTTTTTGTTTTAGTTTTTGAATAGTCTATGAACTTCATCCATAATATATCTAAAAGCTATCAAACGCTAAACCAAGTTTTTCCAATTTGGGATTATTCCATTTTATATTGATCAAAGCACTGGCTTTTCTAGGATATAACAACAAAATTTCTAATATTATTTCTCATAAGAAATGACCAATGACTTTAAGAAACTGAAAGGAGATTTCTTTGATATAAAGTATCATGGAGCTTTAAAGGTGTTGATATAAATTTTGAAATCCCGAATGGCATCCCTCAAATGTACTTATGGTCAGGACCCCTTCCACCTCCTCCCTTGTCACCTTCCCTAGTGTCTCTCTTACTTTGAGAGCCAGTGGCCTAGAATACAAGAAATGCAGGAATCAAGAACAGATTACTGGGGGCTTCCCTGGTGGCGCAGTGGTTGAGAATCTGCCTGCTAACGCAGGGGACACGGGTACGAGCCCTGGTCTGGGAAGATCCCACATGCCGCGGAGCAACTAGGCCCGTGAGCCACAAGTACTGAGCCTGCGCATCTGGAGCCTGTGCTCCGCAACAAGAGAGGCCCCGACAGTGAAAGGCCCGCGCACCGCGATGAAGAGTGGTACCCGCTTGCCACAACTGGAGAAAGCCCTCGCACAGAAACGAAGACCCAACACAGCAAAAATAAATTAAGCTCATGATCAAGGGAAAGGCAGAACTCATACTCAAAGGTAATTAGAACTGGTTTCAGTTCAAGCCAGGTTAATAACTTAGACTGAGTACCTGCCATGTGCACACAGCTAAGTTAGGTGTTGTGAAAGACACTAAGGAAATGCAGGAGGAAATCCATGTTTTCAGAACATATCATGGTACAGCAACGTATATGATTTAGAGATTTGAAACTAAATCTAAGGACTAGCTTAACCTTCTCCCTCTTGTCTGAAGATAAAACACAAACTCAGAACTATCAGAGACTAAGATAAGACATTCTTCAAGCCAGTCCTTACATCTGGGTTCTCAGCACATGAGGGACACAGCAGAAGAACCACAGTAGATGCAATTATGTAGTCTGAAACTACTTTAGCCATTCATATTTAGCAATGTTAAAAAATACAAAGTCTGGGCCACTACTCTGAAGTAATTCATGCCACTATCGAGGAAAAAGACAATTTTTAAAATCATGAAGTCAGGATATAAATGTTAAGAAAAATATAGCTAATTCTTAATATATAAACTCTAGGGTTACTAGAAAAATTACATTATGTAGCATGAAATAAAAGTTATAATGGAGTAAAAAAAAACCCAAAAAGAGCTTGAAGTAAAAGTTTAAAGGATATATCATCAAACTTTAAATAGGCCTTTCTCTGGCCTAGCTAAATTACTACATTTCTTGATGCTGTTTGCTCCTTCTAGCAATTGAAAGCATATGTAATTTAACAGCAGGCCTCAATCCTTTAATAAGCTGTCTTTAAAATACCTTACATGGATTACCTATCTGAAAATCTGCTTCCCATGCAGAATGTGACAGCATTATGGAAATTGTTAGTTCAGTAAAGATGGCATGTACCAAAGGGAACCACATCTGCACCCTGTAAGATTATACCAAACATTGGAAGTAATCTTTCAGCATTTATAATACTGCAAAATGCATAATTAAGATTAAGGGCTCACTCTAATCTTTATTATGGTCTGTGTATTTCAAATTTGGGAGGTAGGTGAGACATAAGTGGGACTATAAAGTATCATTGTAAGATTGCACCTTTTAAATTATATGAAGTAGGTTCTATCTTAACAGACTCAGATTATCCACTGCATTTGTCAGATTAGCAGATAACCACGTGTTCACTGAAAAGGAAGCGGAGAATTTCAGATCCAAAACTTGTTTGCTAACAAGAAAATCTGGATATATATTTGGTTTAATTTCTTTATTCTAATTTTGAATCATCAGACTTTCGGTAACCAAGTAACTGTCAGATCATCAGAGGTCATCTATGTCCCAATGTATCTATCTGTTTTGTAGACTATCACTCTCCAAACAGATTCAGGTGAACTAGATCATTAACTAGAACAATTAACCTGTAAAAAATTTACAATATGTGTGAATTCACAAAGGTGAATTCCTGTAAACCAACCATACAAATTCAAGTAGATCTCTCACGCAGCTAAACTCTGAAGTAGGCCTTGCTGATATGTAAAACCTGAATCACTTTGGAAGCTTGACTAGAAATGAAAAGTATCAGAGTTTAATTAGTATTCACAAAGCACATATGGGTCTGGTTGATTTTTATCATGTTTCAACCTAAGGCTGGTTCAAAACTACATGCAGAAGTTGCTTGAAATGGTGTTGTTATTTATTGCTTATCAATACAACATAATGAAGTTTAAAAGAATATACTGTTAAATCTTCTTTCCAAGAAATGTTATCAAGTTAGAGTAGAATACAAATATATCATATTTGTATTTTCAGAGAATAAAGGAGGACTCCAAAAAAAGGAGGCAGCTAAGTGAATGCTATTGGTTTTTTAATGCATATGTTTGACGAAAGAACACGTCTTGTACACAACTGGCTCTCTAATTTTTAATAACTTTAGTGGCAAATGAAATGAAAGGAAGTGAGTCTATAGCTGACTACTCAGAAACAAAGTTGTCTCCTGGTCAGGATTTTCATTTTCAAAGTAATAGAAAATGGAAATGCTTAAATTTTCTGCTGAATATCCATGTTGGGTGAGAGTTACAGCTTATTATGGAGGGATCAGAGGTAGGGAATTAAGGGAGAAGGTTGTCCATGTTCATGTAAAGATAACGTAAGCATTTTTAAAGATTTACTGGATTAGACAGGCAATTTCTCCTCCTCGCTGCCTAAGACATGACCTAAGAGAGCTCCATACCTCCTGTGTCCCCACTAAGGACACCAAAATGGTACATGGCAAAGACTAAAGGCAAAAGACCTAGTAGATCCTAATCTACTCATTGTGTTCAGCACAGGTTCCTACAAAGAAGGGTAGATCCATGTTTGGCTATTGGTATGTTCACAGCTAGGATGGTATATTAGCCTTGAACCAGGAAAGATGAAACCTAATTGATCTAACAAGAGTTATATAGTAGAAGAACTAAAGTGGAGAAAACATAATCTAGGCCTCTGAATTAAAAATGAAAAATAAACCAAGGATTCTCCAGAGAGAAAGAAAATCACATTTTTTAAGGTTATTTCTTCATTTTAATTCCTATCTATTTTACACAAGGATTTCTTTTGCTCATTTCCAAAGCGGAATCATTTACACTTGGAAAAGAGAACAAAAAATGGGAAATTACCTAACTTCAGTGCAGAGATGCCTTAAAGTTATAAATGCATGGTATATATTTCTAGTACACAAACCTATTTTCTACTCATCACATTTGAGCTCTCTAAAATCAAGCCAACAGAAATAACGTCTTAAGGACCTTTCTGTTCTTTGGCTTTCATTGATGGGCCATTCTCATCATACATGAGTCACTCAGATTTCATCAAGTGTGGTTGGTATCTGAGCTTAAAAGACACTGAAATGTGAGAAGCGGAAATCCAGCTCCCATAATCATCCAGATGTAACCCAAATCTAAACATCAACCTCAGAACTAGGTTACTATTGCTTTCCTGATGCTTACTATTTAATTAGTTGATTTCCATCAGTTAAACAAAAAGAAGGGTGAGTTAAGTTTAGAAACCAATTCTAGGGACAGCAAAACAAAATATGAGCCATTCTTGACTGATTCAAATACTTTGGTGTAATAGAGACTGAGCCTTATCTGTGGAGAGACTCTTGAACTACACTCTCCGTTTTCTCCAGATCAGAACCCACAATTACATATTTTCTTAGAAGAAAGACTAATGCGATCTAATACATTAAAGGTAAATAGAATGTAGAAGGAATAATAGGAATCTTCATTTCTTAAAAACATTATCTTATCATCTGTTTTAATGACCTGGTCACATTAAATTTACAAAATATGGCAATATAGCTAATGATTCAGTGCTGATCCTGTGAATACAGGTAGATCTGGATTCAAATTCTGATTCCATCCAGGGTAGTTCCTCATGGGTTAAATAGGGATAAAAACAATATTTACTTTGGAGGGTTATCTTAGAAACTAAATGAGATATAATAAAAATGATCCATTTAGGCTCCCCTGATTCAAAGTCAATCTTCAGTACAAGCTAGTTTGTCATTATTATTAATATGACAGAGTACCACTGCTAAATATAGATCTTCGGAATTTGTTCTTAAGGAAATAGGGAAATATTTTTAACAATGTGATTTTATAAAATTATAATTTTATATTAATCTATTGGAGTTAAGTCCAACTTCTCCAATGGAAATTAAATCATATCACTTAGTAAAATTAATTTATTTAATTCATTTAACTATAATGAAAGGGAGACCTAACGGCACTGAGTAATTTTAATCATATGCTCAGAAATATGGGTAATACTCAACACGGACTGAATACTCATCAACTATCAAGCACTGTGATAAGAACTTCACACGAAATAGTTCATTTAATTTTCACATAACACTTATAAAAGAGTTACTGTTATAATTTTCATATTACAGATGGGAGATGTGAGTCTCTAGGAAGTAAAATAAGTTGTCCAATATTTTTAATGGTGGAATGATTCAAGAACATTTAGCCATATTTCCTAAGTGGAGACAAAGTATCATGCTTGTTATTCTCTTCCTCATGTGTTTCTGAAACCTCAAGAAAACAGAAAACTCTGATTCACTAAAAGTGAATATTGAGACTTTCAAAAATTTGAATAATTAACCTATAAATATTTAAAAAATAAATTGTGGTTAGATTTAGTGGCAACAAGTAAATGCTATAGATATCTATTTAGAGAACACAATGCCAACAATTTGAATTCAGATTAAAAATAAAAGTAGAAAACAAAATTAGATTATGACTATCATATATAGTTTATTCTTGATTTTTACAATTTTTGTTATATGTATATGGGTTACTTCTGGGCCTCAGTGTTTTGGGTTATACTTTCTTAAGTATACTTTACTAAATGTTGGACATGTGGTCTAGTGGAGCAGAGAGATAAAAAAATGGTTGAGCCCTCAGACCAAGAGTGTCATGAACAAATTCCTCTTCCTCTGTCCTCTCTTAAATATAATTTAGAAAGGGGCCACTTGCCAGAGGTCCTAATACTCTTGAATGGGGGCATAGAAAATAAAAACTCTACGGTATCACTTGCAGAAAAATGCATCTTATTACAAGCATTTAGTCATAAATACCCTTTAGTACACACTGAGCATACAAAGTTGCCAAGAGCTGGCCAATAACCTGACCCAATGCACATCATGTTTGACCTTATACAAGAGCAAAGCCATTATCCACGGGGCTTTGCTGTTTCTCCATTGACTTAATTGCTCTTCCAAGAAGCGCTGGTTCTCTCAGTGGAGAGCTCGATCAGTATTCTTTCCACTACCCATTTCTTCTGCTTCAAAGTGGATGTTTATATAACACTTTTATGATGGGAAAATAGAACCCCTAAAATAAATCTTCCTTCTCTAATATCCCCACTTTTTTATTTTTATTCCAACACAAGAGAAGGGCACCACATCCTCCATAGCTCAGGTCCTTCTCATGTCATGCTGGGGCCATCTGCAGTAGTTGCCTAATTGGCATCTCTGTCTCTAGTCTTTCTATTTTTCAGCCAGTCCTGCACACTGCTAACACTTTTTTTCTCAAACATCATTTTGAAAATATCATTACTCTGTGCAAAGCGTCTCTAGCTTTGCTACTGTTTATTGTTATTAAACTAAAAAAACCTTTAGCCTTGTATTCAAAGCCTATCACATTCTTCCTAGAACTCTTCTTATTGCCCTTCTTTACTCTCCTTATTCATAAACTCCCTCCTCTATACTGCACAATGTACCATTTCTTTTTTTTTGCAGTACGCGGGCCTCTGACTGTTGTGGCCTCTCCCGTTGTGGAGCACAGGCTCCGGACGCGCAGGCTCAGCGGCCATGGCTCACGGGCCCAGCCGCTCCGCGGCATGTGGGACCTTCCCGGACCAGGGCACGAACCCGTGTCCCCTGCATCAGCAGGTGGACTCTCAACCACTGCGCCACCAGGGAAGCCCGATGTACCATTTCTTGAACACAGGAAGCTTGGTCCTGTTTTTCTGTACTTGCTTCCAACAGATCCCAGAATGAGCATTGTCTCTATCTGGACTTTAGTAAATCATACCCATTTTTCAAAGGCAAATGCCAATTCTAATGCTTTGGCTTTCCACAGGCAGAAGTTATCTTTTCTTTCTCCATATTCCAATGGAGAATGTTCTTCCTTCATAAAGCATTTAACATATAATGAACTGAATTACATACTTGTGCACATCCCATCTGCAGGAATCTGGTCATATAATTCACTTGTAAAATAATAATAAAAAAATTGAGGGCCTGTTTTGTGTCTGAATCTTCCATTCCAATGGTCTTTAAACTTTTTTTTCATTGCAATTGAATTAGCTCATAAGTAAAATTTTGAGCATGCACCCCAACATGTATTTATTTATAATTATATGCATATTCTATGACATGAACATTATAGTCATTATACTATAAAACAAATATAGAAATATTTTTAAAATATAGAGATAAAAATGAATAGAAATAGTAATAATTTCTTTTCACTGAGATACATGCATCTGATTTTTGAGACCACACTACCAATATAAAAATTAATTGAACTGTTTATAAGCCAGGTACAGAGAAACTGTGAAAAATTAAATGAAATGCAATTTGATAAGTGTATAATAGATTCATGATTTTATTTCTCTGGAATCCACTATAGACCCTAAAACAGAATGACTTATACATAACCAATGTGTAATAAAAATATTTTTAAATGAATGAAGATTAAGCTTTTTCCTAGATGTTTTGCCTAAGAGCAGTTTAGTTTCTTACTTGGGCAGAATTACAATTTGTATTTTTATAGTTTTTGCAAATAAACAACATGTTTGGATTGCCTCTCTGAATTTCATAAGAGTTGTATGTGATAAACTGGGTAGGAGAGCATTGTTTTTCAATCAATCACTCTATGCCCATCATGTGCCCAGAACTACTCTTCTAGGTACTAGAGAAACAACAGTGAACAAGTAACTCAAATGACTAGCCTCATGGGTTTACATTTTTTTGTGAGGAGAAGCAGACAGTAAACAAGTAGAAAACAAACATGATATTTTCAGAGAGTGAAGTGTTAGAAAGGAAACAAAACACTGTTATACAACAGAAAATTATAAGGTAATAGTGAGGGAGGAAAGTATGGTCCAGAAAAATGTTAGAGTGTTCAAAGTGGAGGGGGCATTTGAGCCAACCCAGAATGAAGAGATGGAAGCAACTCTGTGAACAGCAGGAGAAAGAGCATTCATAGGAGATACAAAGAAACCAAGGAAGTAGGAATCAGCTTCAAATGTTTGAGGAACAAAAGGAAGGCTAGTGTAACTGCTGGGTGGTGAGCAAGGGGAGACTAGAGTCAAACTGGGGTCAAGCACCAGCACCTCTGCTATCAGCTCTGTTTCTTTGGAAGGGTGACTTGCAGGCAAAAGATTATTAAAACTCTTCCTTTTTGCAAGCAAAATTAACTTGAGTTTAACTTTCTAGATATGTTCCCTGGTAAACTGATAAAAGCTGAAATGTTAACTATGTTACTAGTTAATATTGCTTATTGTAAAAATGACTCCTGATTGGTAAACTGCAACTGAGCTGGAAGGACTGTAAATAATGAATTCCCAAATGCCCAAAGCTTCCCAGAGTTTGGGGGCTCTTGTAACTGACATGTCCCGGGAAGCTCTGTGTATGAATTATTACACAAGAGACTGGTTTCTGTGGGTCATGAAGCTTTGGATTCAAGGCTATTCCCACACGTGACCAAGGTGAGTCTCATCTCCTTGCACCTGAGATGCCACATGGGGAGATGACATCTCCTGGGTGGCTAGATTGGACTGGTGACTGGACTGTGATATGGACTCCCGCAAGGACTCCCACTGAGCAGGAACCTCTAGCACTGAAACTCACGGTTCTTGTCCTGTATCCTTCACAGTAGACTGGTGCCAAGTATGGCCTAGTGTAGCTTCCAGAATCTGAAGGTTTGGGCCCCGGTGACCATGCTTAACCTCTGTTTCCTTAACTGTTCAGTGGGATAATGATAGCACTGGCTTATTTTGAGGATTAAATGAGGTATATCAATTTGGCATAGGGCAGCACAGAATCAATCATACTGCAAACTGTGAGTTATTTGTATTATTACCCTCATTATGTTTTATAGATGAAGAAGCTTAAACCTAGAGACAGAACCATCTTACTCAGGGTGAGCTGGCTGGGCAATGTCAAAGTGATGACTAGCACCTCCTTCTAGTCTCCTAGCTGAAGTCTATGTCATGTGCTATTCGTTGCTATTCTTGGTTAGTTTAAGGCTATCCAAGTTCCTTTGGATATTCTGTGGCGTGCAGGATATGAAGATGGCTAAAAGCATAGAAGTGCTCTTGCCTGCTAATCTCAAGGTGACCTGGCATGGGGAGGGTAAATCTAAGAAAGATCAAGAAGCTGATGGGACGAATCATCTGTTTCACTTTTTCTTCCTGTCCACCTGCACCCTCTAGATCATTGGCAGCCTGCTGCTCCATCTCACTCTGCATGCAAGTTTCCAGGTTAAAGATGAAAATATGTCTCAGTGTTGTAATTTACTCGGCTACCCGAATGTCTCAAAATGTTGAAATTAAAAACAAAACCAACCAGAACAGTGTATTCAGTTTTCATCTAGGCACTATTTTAAAAGATGCTCTGCTGAAGAATCCATGAGAGTATTCATCACAGTCAACATCTTCACTCTTCATCATCATCACCACCACCAGTAACAACTTAATCATGCCTCTGATTCAATAGCTTTCAACTTGGTTAGCCAGCAATAATAACAGAGCTGTGATTAACTGTTTGCCAAAGAACTGCTTTGTTACCAGAAAATCTTATAACTAAATCTTAATAACCCAGTTCTTTCCATCAATGAAGAAAAAACTGAACTGTACATAGTTTGTCTGGGCATCAGCCACAATGCTTATGTGAATTTAGTGTTTATTATAACTGATGAAGCCCTTTTAACTGGTAAGCGTACTGTAAAAATGTCTATAAAGAAACCTTGAAAGACAGAAAACTATTCTAACATTTGAGATAAAAATGTATTAAAATTTCAGGTCCCTTTCAATTGCAACAATGATATTGACATCAGTGTCTTACTTAAAAAAAAATATATGATGTGTGTTTGGCTATAATGCATGCTAGGAGGTACAGAGTGGATTTATCTGGTTGAAGTCATCAGGAGGGCTTCCACGAGGGAGGTATGCTTTGCCTGAGATGTGCAGAAGAGCAGGAAATGCTTAGGTCAAGGAGACAGTGAAGGTGGCTGGTGAGAGGGATGGAAGTACATAGGGGTGAACAGCATGTGCACCTGGGCAGAACAAAGCCCGACCCTTACAAAGACTGGATAAAGGTCAGTGTGGGGTGGGTACAGAAGTTAGGGCAGAGACACCATGTAGGCAACCCGTTTCAACACTGATCAATAACTGGTTATGTATATGCTTCTTTTTATAATCTTCTCATTTTAAGGTTTTTAGCTTAATAAAATATTTCTTATGAGTAATTTATATTTGCTATGTACATGATAGACAATTGGAATAGTGTCATATATTCATGTAGATTTAGGTTTATTACCTGGACTTAGAAAATAATGTCAATTCAAAAAATATCTTGAGGGCTTCCCTGGTGGTGCAGTGGTGGAGAATCTGCCTGTCAATGCAGGGGACACGGGTTCGAGCCCTGGTCTGGGAGGATCCCACATGCCGCGGAGCAGCTAGGCCTGTGAGCCACAGCTACTGAGCCTGCGCATCTGGAGCCTGTGCTCCGCAACAAGAGAGGCCACGACAGTGAGAGGCCCGCGCACCGCGATGAAGAGTGGCCCCCAGTCGCCGCAACTAGAGAAAGCCCTCGTACAGAAACGAAGACCCAACACAGCCAAAAAATAAAATAAATAAATAAAAAAAATAAAATAAAATAAAAAAATATATATATAAGAGAATACCTAACATCTTTGTTCTGATGAACTCCAAATGATTTTCTATACTACCTAAATTTATTTTTAACAAAAGAAACTGAATTGCAGAGAGCTCAAATAAACAGTTAAGAAAATGTAAATGTCATGCTCAAATTTTATATTGTTTTCTCATTAAATATTACATCTCTTCCAAAACAATTTGCTTAATTTATATTATTTTTCACTTGATTAAAACCAGCTGTCATAATTTTCCTGCTTGATATAACTCCTCTACATTTTTAAGATTGCATAGTGTTTATTTTCACCTTTTACTTTTTGCTAGTTCCTTCATAATCTATGATTTAAAAAAAAAACAAGTCATAAGGGGCTGGTAAATTCATTAGTAAAATCTCTTTGACCCTCAAGATACATATCATCAGAACTCCTGATCAACCTCTACTTAGTCATTCCAAATTCTTTTGTTGAATTTTATCTTCAGCCATATTTATAGGCTCTTCATAACTTAATAATTTTCTATAACTTTCATTATTTTAGTTAAAACATTTTAAAGTTGAGTAGTTCAAACATTTAAACATTATTGATTTCATCCACTTTTCAGGTTATTTATAGACCCACTTTCTTTCTAATGTTTCTTTTTCACCTGATATAACTGTTAGAGCCCCTTTTGATTCCACTTACTCCTTTCAGCCAACATTAATTCACTCAGCTTTATTTTCTTTTTTGCCCTCTTAGCCATTCAGCTTAAAAATTTATATTCAATATACTATGTATTCTTCTTTTATTTCTTTCTCTTCTCCATTTCCATAATGTGTCCTTATGTTTCTAATTCTTGATTGATCCTCACATGTCACATCCTTTATGCAGCTAAAATTTCCACATATTTCTGCTTTAACATGGTACTTATAAGCATGTTCTAATTTCCTTCCTGTTCAGGAACTCCAGTTCAGGGTCCAATTTTATTCTGATGCTCTCATTTCACTGCTTCAGAGTTTAATATCCATTTTTCATATTTCACCTTTCATTTTCACTTACGTGATCCAAATAGGGGTCTACAAAAATCTAAATGTTAACTAAGATATTTGGGTAAGGTTTGATATCAACTGGACACAAACTGTGGAAGAACTAGAGCTAGGGATATATATATCTATATATATAGTTCTGTGTCTTATTTATAAAAATTACATCTTGCCCACAAGTTTTGAGGTGATTTCAACCCAATAAGTAATCCATTGACTTCTTAGCTTTTTTATTCTCTTCTGGTAGTTTGTGGCCAATAGGATTTATTTCAGTAAATATTTGCAGTAGTTTTATATCTACCATACTCTTCAAGCTCCTGCTGCATATTTATATTTTTGTAGTAAAACAAGTGATGCAATAGTTATCACAGGCTAACTGCTGTAACAAATAGACCCCAAAATGTATAATGGCTCAAACACAACAGACTTCTTTTCACTGTACTGCACTGGGGAGGGGAATAGGTGCCAGTGTGACCTTCCTCCATAAAGCCATTCGTGGACCTCGGCTGATGGAAACTGACGTCTTCATCACGTGGCTTCCAAAGACATCTTGAGCCGATCTCCATTTTAGCCAGTCAGAGAAAAAAATAACATGAAGGAGCATGTAGCCTGGAGTTAGTAACCACTGCCCGCATGTACATTCCATTGGTTAAAAACAGTCACTTGGCTGCATTTAAGAGGGAGACTGGGAAATTTGGTCTGGCTGTGTGCATAGGAAGAAGAGGGGATCCTCAGTTTTAGGAAACAGCAGTTTCTGTCACACAATTGAAGGAAGCACTTTTTCCTAGTTACTGCTATTGATTATGAATTATTGATATGAAATGAAGTAGAGAAAATGAAAAAATGTTGTGATGAATTTTTTGTAGAAAAAGTTTAAAAGCTAAATCTTTCTATAGTCACTACCTATATGATTTTTTTAAAATTTTCACATCAGCATTATATGCTAAATATGAATGTTAAAATGTTATAAAACAATAGGGAGAGAGGGAGTAGTTACTTGTCTGAAGAGTGGTTGTGCTATACATAACAGTTTGGTTGGGTATCGTAAGACCTAAGCCTAAGAAAAGAAAAAATAATATAAACCAAGAAATGTTTGGAATTAGTTACATTACCTAACATGCCTCAAACATATGTTGTTGACTTGGAATAAAGGAGGACTTATTTTTTCACACCCTAAGGCCCTGCACATGAACTTGATCTGGTGGCTACAGAAGAGTCATTAAGGAAATTTCACAAAAGGAAGTGTCCCAAAACACTGTTCCCAAGAAGCATTATCACTAGAGTTGAACATTAAAATTATGGAAGAAGCAGTATTTGTCTGAGAGAAAAGGGAGAGGAAGTTAAAGAAAAATCAAGTAATTGGTACATTGATAAGTGAAATGACTGCTTAATTATCTTGGTTGGCAGGCTGAATAGGTTCCAGTTTAATGCGCTTCCACAACAATGGAAAACTGACACATCTAATCTTTAATTACGGTTGCCCCCTTTCTACATTACAGGAATCCTGAGAGGACAAATGATATAAAACACGTGAAGCGCTTTGAGCGCCTTTGTACAGAACTACAGAAACCCAGTAAAGTTTAGGGCACATAATATTACCATCACTAGGATAGTCCAGTTTCCCAGTTGGCCCAGTCTGAGTTTCAGTGTAGCTCCCAATCAAAACTGTTCTGTTTTTTTTTTTGACATTAATACTTGAAAAAATACATAGTCACACGAAGCTGCCTAGAGAGTATACTTCTTTGAAAATATTAGAATTATTCTGTATTATTTCAAGTACGGTAAGTTCACTGAGTCTGAATTTGCTTTGGTTTGTTTTGATGCAATAGTGGATCTTAAAGTCCCCCAATTAAACATTTCTTTACTTTTTTAATAGATGCAGTTCCAGATATATATGACTGCTTGCAATCTTGTGACAATAAAGGTATTTTTTAAAAAAATATATCTTACTTGAGTCAGACTGTATAAACCAACTTTCCAAAACTGGAATGCAAATTTTTCAATCTGCCTTCCTCTAGGTTTCAAGACATGATAGAAAAGTTGCCACAAGACTGACTAAACTAAAATAAACATAGATACCAAGGAATTGTTGGAAAAAAATACAAATTGTTCTTCATAAGTTTGTCATAAAAATATCACTTGTGACAAAAAAAGGAAATTACTTTTTGAGTAGAAAATATTTTATGATTGAAAATGGACAATAGGTAAGAACCTATAGATGCTCAATAAATCAGGACATTAAAAGATTAAATAAGTTTCATGAGGACAGTGTGGTCTCCTTCCTGGCTTTATTTTTCTACATGGTACTTATTATCATCTGAAATGTTTTCTGTTTTACTTACTTGTTTAATAAACTAACTTGATAGAAGTTTGTGCTAATATGGTAGCCACTAATCACATATGGCTAATTCAATTTAAATTAATTAAAATTAAAAATTCAGTTTCTTAATCTCATTAGCTACATGTCAAGTGATCAACTGCCACATGGGGTTAGTGGTTACCATATTGGACAGTACAGAATAGAACACTTCCATTGTTGCATAAAGCTCTATTGAACAGTGCTTTTAGTTAATAATACTTTTTACTCAAACAAATTCATATTACTTTTATTTTTTAAAAAACATAGAATATAAACTATTCATAAAAGAGGTTCAAATGGTAGTTTATTTCTCACATCTAATGCATGTTTATATATACTTCATAATCAAACAGTGCAAATAATAAAGTTACTAGTAAATAAAGAATTCCTGAGTAACTTCAGCAATAAAGAACCACAAACTTGTTTGCTGACCTCAGCAGGTAAAGACTTGTTTTGGGGGAGCTGGAGAGCATCAGATAGAACATAAAGGTTTTGCTGTGGTGTGTTTGGACTTGTTAAGTGTCAGACTTTTTATACTCTCCTAGCAAGAAAATTCTATTAACCTGACTTGCAGATGAGAAAACTGTTAGTTGAGAAGAGTTAGTAGCCACCATAGTAACCTTCCCCATTCCTGCAACTGTAAAAATCATACTCCGGATTTAGCTATTTAGTATATTATTTTAACCATATTGACAATTCAACTAACCACATTTTATTTGGAATTAGCTCTGGTTTCAACCCATCCTGAATTTTCAGCATAATGAAGTGCTAGCTTAGAGATGACCTAACAGCTGCCTATTAATTTCAACCAAATTGCAGCGCTTTCTTTTGGCTTCCTGCCAACTTCTCCCCATCCCCAATGTCTTGACTTTGCAAGAGTGTTTGTGCTGATATCTGCAAAAATATCCCACCTGATAAAAGCCGATCTCTCAAGATAAAATGTAATGTTTTATACCACTTCAGGTCTCATTCTACTTTTTAAAAACTTAACTTGGCTAACCTTTTACAGCAAAGCTAAATCTCTGAAGCATACATTCCACATCACTATCTCAAGACCTTTGTGTAACAAGGTAGGGGTATATGTGATCAAATAAGTATTAACTAACTAAAGTGATTTCTATATTCAGTATCATTTAGCTGTTCTGAAATCTGATCAATAAATGTGGCCTGACACATCGTTATCCAGGGAACTTGTAAAGAAAAGGAATGAGCTCATAATGATTTCTCTACCTGTCCTGTTTACGTGATGTACTGTGAACATTCCTCTGCTCTATCATGACGTCTTCCATGTGTTCGCTGTTCTTTATCCTAATCAACTCAGAATAATCCATTGATTCATTCATTCACTCATTTCATTCAACACAATCCATGGGCACCTGCTATGTACTGGACACTTAAATACTGGGGATACACTGATGAACACGCAGTTCTTGATTACAAAGATCTAAGAGTCTAGCGTTAACTGCATTAATTGGCTAGAATTCGATAAGTGTATTAACAGAGATATATGTAAATTATTTTAGGTAAGAGAAGGGACTCCTAATTCAGCTTGGTAAAGACAGGGTAGGCTTCTTGGAGAAGATTATTGCAGTGTTGATTCTTAATAAATGAAGAAGAAACCAGTGAAAAGAAAAGAGGTAGACTGGGTGATTCTGGTTAGACACGATGTCATGAGGACATGTCAAGGATGCCAGAAATAGAGTGCTTTCTGTGAAAAAGGAAGGAAGATTGTCAGGGTGTGTGTATGTGTGTGGCTAGGGAATGGCTGACTGTGTACATGTGCACACACACACACACACACACACACACACACACACACCCAGAATGTGCACTGTGGGTAGGTAAGGCCACAGCAAGAGCCTTCTAGTCACCCATCCTATAGATTCTCTACTTTGTCCTCTCCTTGTCCCTAATGAAAATTTTTTCTTGATTCCACAAGGCTGTTGGAACAATAGTGATCACTTTAGAAGTGCAAACCAAATTCCCATTTGAGATCTGATCTGCGGTTTGCATGTGCATCAGAGAACCACTGCTCCTCTATATACAGTCACATGCAAAGGGGGTTGGGACAGAGAGTTTTCATGGTTACATTACAACACAGGTACTCAGACTGAATTGAACTTACTCTTAAGTCACACACATGAGGACACTCGACCAATAAACTACTTATCTGGAGTGGGATTTAACGAACCCCATGACAGAGACTGGTTAGGTGCTCTCCAATCCAGCTTATTCTATCTCCTGAGCATACAGCTAGATTACATTTCTCAGCTTCCCTTGCTGGGAGGTGTAGCATGTGATTAAGTGCTTGTCATTTCTCCCCTGGATTGCTGCAGTAGTTTTCTAAGTGATTTCCCCTTTTCTTCCCAGTCCCTTCTATTCTCTACATAGCAGGCAGAACAATCCTATGAAAATGTAGAAATCTGATTATGTCAGACCTTGTTCCAAACTCTCTGATAATTTTCCTTGTTTATAACTGCCTACAAGGACCTAGATGATCACCTCCACCACAGTGTTAATCTCTGTGACCTTACTGTCAGTATTCTCTTGACTACCATAGTTCAAACACTCTAGCAATACTGACTGCTTTGCTCTATCAAGTACATTTTTTCCCCTCTGCCTAGAACAGCTTCTCCAGATGTCCATCATGCGTCACCTCCTCCCTGTTTTCCGATTTCCGTTCCAATGACACCTCAATGATGAGACCAGTCCTGAACACCTTTCTCAAAGAGCAAACTGACACCTAACCAGCTAGTTACTTGTGGCTTCCACTCACTGGTTCTATTCCTGGCTTTGCATTTCTCCATGGTTATTATTATGAAATGACAATATGATGTTGATATTAACCACATTGCTTATAAATGACTTAAAAGGAGAATATGTAGGTTTCATTGTCTCCCTCCTAATTTTAGTCATTCTTTTATGTCATTTGTGTTATTTTCTGGTCCTTGGTTTTCTCATGCGTGACTTACTCATTCATGTAGTCATTTATTTAATCATTTAGCCATTTATTTATTGACTACTTTGTGTCAGGCACTGTATCAAGCAGTGGGGATGGACGAGTGACTGGGAAGGCAGCCCTCATGGAGCTCAACTGGGGAAGACAGACATCAGAGCACTATTACCAACATGGTGAATGCTGAAGAAGACATGAAGCTCAGAGCAGAGAGATCACAGTGTAAACTAAGAGACTGTGATGTCCTCTAAGTTCCTTCTGGCAGTAAGATCTATAATTATAAGTTTATTTCTAACACTAGTCATTTAACGGGGGGAGGAAGGGCCCAGTGAAGTATGTAATAGTTATCCAATGCCTGGTATACCACTGAACACCTACTGAAAGGTTCTTGCTAAACGCCACAAAGTAGTTATTACTCTTCCCATTTTCAGATATGGGAAATTCAACACTCAGGTGGGCACTGTTATTACCACTGTAAGCCTGAGTAAATTGTGGGACAGAACTCTCCTTAACACATACACACAAAGTTGAACACTTTATCACAGTGCTACTCATGGTATAACCTATGGACAAACTGTTATTGTTTTCCAATGAAATAGGGAGGTTGTGGCAGAATATAAATCAACGAACAGCTTCCTTTCTCCAGAAACTCTTGCTACAAAAAAAGAAAAATGTCATCTGAACTAAACAGCATGTTTTGTAACTGATTTACATTCTGTGTATTCTGGAAGAGAAAGAGGTACAGGGGAGTCAGATTGTAGGAAGGTAAGAGACAGCACAGCACGATGGATTCTGAGAACTAAGAAGCAGGAGGATAGGGTAGAGCTGTAGGGAGATGGGGTAGTGAAAGGCATGGCTAGAGAGTTACACAGGGGTCATAATTAAAGGAATTTACATGGCATGCCAAGATATTTGACCCTATTTTTAAAACAATGAGGAACCACTGAACACTCATGAGTTTTGGTTACTATAAAGAATGTGCTGGCTATACTCCATTAGTCATTTGAATTTTGTGTGTGTGTAAATTATACTTTCATATGTCTTATACAGTTTTCCATTCAGGTTTTGGTGGTTTTCTTATCCATTCATGTAAGTTCTCTGAATAATAAATAAATATGGACCTCAGTGCTTTGTTACATTTGTGGTAAATATTTTAGAGTTTTTTGTTGGCCTCAATATTTTTTGATGTATTCAATAAATTTTTGTTGAATAAATAAATGCATAATTTTTCTTTTGTCTTGTAAAATTATAGTCACTATTTGGTTTCATGAAGGATTTTATAGATTCATAAACATATTCTAAATGCTGAAACTGTACCAAGGACTTCGGAGTTGTTTTTTTTTTCTTGTCAACAGGATTGAAGATCCAGGCAATCTTACTGGTAGCCTTAGTTCTCCCACTATATCACTGACTGACCTGGAAAAGGCACTTAATCTCTCTCTGTTTTCCTTTCATCACATATAAAATAAGGTAATACTATATACCCAATCCTGCCTGCCTCATGGAGGATATTAAACAAATGAATTAGAAAGTAGGTAATGACATCCATAATTAGGAAGAGGTATAATATCTTCCCTGCTCTTTGGAGTTGCATGCTATTAATTTCAAGGCATCACCGTAAATCACAATTTATTCCTGTTTGCTTAAAGCAAGGGAACAGGAGGGCAACTCAATTCAAATAGCAAGACAGGATTTTCTGATTTCTGCTTCTGCTCTTGTCCTGTTTCATTGAGGTTTAACATTCTTTGAACTCCTAAAATGAGCAAAGCCCTATGGTAGGCATTTTCAATCCATTACAACATGGTTTCCTCATTTAAAATTCACTTGTAACCCAGATATCCCGGAAAAGAAAATGGAAGACTTGAAGAAAGGTCAACCATAAACAATGTAGTGTTGGAGCCTCTAATGGCTGATGCTTAATTCTTTATCAAGCTAACACAAATAGATTTGGGAAATATATTTCATTTTATAATATTCTTGTGAATCATTATCATCATTCCTTGACTCAAATAACTGAGGAAAAATGCAGTTTAATAGAACTCCCCATAACAAAATTTAGGGAATAAAACAAATGTAATTTGTCTTATAAGATCATCAGATTGAGATGCTGGTCAACCTAAGGCCTAATAAGTAACATTTCTTGAAGCAAGAGCCAACTTGCTCTTCTTTAAAAAGAAATGTGCAAAGTACCAAGTATACATTTAGTGTTTGGTTGTTGCAAAATATTTTTATACATATTGTTTCATTAAATTCTTATAATTCCTTAGTTATCTATTCTATACACAGTAGTACATATATGTCAATCCCAATCTCCCAAACCATCCCACCCCCTGCTCCCCACTAGGTGCCCATACGTGTGGCTGATTCCCTTTGCTGTACAGCAGAAACTAACACAACACTGCGAAGCAACTATACTCCAGTTAAAAAAAAAGAAAAATTAAAAAAAAAATTAAAATTCTTATAATTCCACTACATAGCTATTATTGTGCACATTTTAATGCACAGAGAAATCACTTTCACCCAGTGAATTTCCATGATTCACCCAAGTTTAAGAACCAGTATTTGGAAGCTAGTCGTCAGGTTCTACATTGAGTGTGTTTGTCAAGAACATTGCATCTAAATCTAAATGTGCTTTTATAAATATCACAGGTAACAAACTCAAATCCTTCCAGGAGCTAGACAGGAGACAGAAATGTGCAAAGCAGGCCTGATGGGGACTAAAGTGAAGACCATTATCTAAAGTGGAAGGGGCTACCTCACGGGCTTTTGTTGCCATGTGGGAATAGGGGACCAGCGTTGTTAAATTATCGTGTTTCTAGAGAAAATTTACAATATTGATGTTCAAATGTAACATCTTCTGATTTTTAACTGACGGATATAATTAAAATTCACCGTGAGTAAAACATAAGGCATTTGCAGCCATCACATTGAGAATAGACTATTAAGCAGCCTTCTCTGGTGTGCCTGCTCCTATTTGAAGATCAAATGAGGAAACACATCCCATTTTACAGATAAGAACACTAGAAGTAAAAAAAAAAAAAAAAAAAACTGTGATTTGATTAAGGGTCACATAGGCTAGCACATGGCAACTATGTGGCTCAAAACTCACCAATTACTCTACACGTCATTTCACTGCCATGACTTATTTTGTGATGTGTCTAGAAATCAGGGAAAATCAAATTATTCCATTACACAGTTATGTGCTTCCACCCCAGTGTACTATAATGCTTGAGTCAATGGCACAACACTCTGCTGTCCAGACACTTCCCAGCTGCCACAGCTTGACTGTCACAGCTGGGGTTGTTTTGAGCACCAGGGCTTTGGGGGAGAACTCACAGGGTGGTTACCAATGAAGATGAAAGAGAAAACCTGAGGATTAAAAATGGACAATTTCCAGTTAAAATTACCATATTGTAATTTTGTTAGTTATCAGCTAAGTACACAGAAGCTTATCTGACAAGAAATTGTCCTAATGGGCATGATTTAACCTAGAGATGTCTGATTTCCTCATATGTGGTGTCCAGATGGTCTTTTTTGCTCTCTGTTGAGACCAGGAGGCATAAAGGCCATTTCTAAAACAGAGACAATGAAGTAAGTGCAGGGTGTAAATGCACAAGGCTGGTCAACATAATGTACTCAATCAGATTATATTTTTAAAGCTAATTCCCTATTACTGACATAGGCAACTGATGAGGGAGAAAAAAAGGGTACTACTTTTTAGTGGTTTTGCTAGAGATGCTATTACAAGTGACTAGAGCTGATGAGATAGATCCCAATATCATGCAGGCTCTGCAGTAAAACATGGGAAAGCAAAAGGGAGGATAACAAAATGAACAAGAGAGAAGCGTAATGTTCTACTGAGAAATACTGCTTTTTCCTTTCAATGCAGAATTAATTCTATGCCTAACTTCAGTATCTCCTATGCACTAATGAGAAAAACGGTGTATAGAACTTAGCTGAAAAAAAAAGCCATTGGTAGTAGTCTGCGCACAGTATGGAACACACTAATTACACAGTAAATAATTAAACAAAAGTCCTCTAAAATGCCCAGTTTATAATAACTTCTTATGGTGGTTCCAAATTATAACACTGGCTATTTGCATAGGATTTTACAGAACCATCTATTACAGTATTCAAGAAAAAGAAAATACCTCAGAAGACATATTTCTCATTTGGAAGTACAATAACTTTGTAAGTTAACATTTGGAAGGCTTCCCAGTTTTTAGCAGTAAAATGATAATGCTAGACGTATCATTTTAAAGTGGAATCTCCTAGAAGTTAATTCAGTTGACAAGGTCACATTTAGACTTTATTTTTTCCCCTTATGTTTTGCACTCAAAATAATTCCCAGATCCTATTATTCAAAGCACTGAAGTTACCATAGCAATTCATGCGTCTGCTCATACTCAAGGTACCTCTGAGATAGAGAGCTACTTAAAAAAAATAAACTTCTAAGATACAGATCATGGAATGCATAGTGTTTTGAGAAAGGGAAACAAACCAGAGATGTTTATTCGTTGGGTAGAATTGTTTGATTTTAGTAATATCTTATTGTGAAGATTCAGTAGAATAGCCCTGGATTGAAGAGCAAACTCTGGGTTCAAAGCCTCATTCTGCCAGTTACTTGCTGTGTGACCTTGGGCAATTTATATAACTTCTGTATCCTTATTTCCTCATCTATAGATAATGGTATCCATCACATATGTAGTTGTTGCAGTTGTTGTGAGGATTAACATTTGTAAGGCACTTACAGCACAGCAACTAGTCTATAGTAAGTACTAAGTAAGAATTAGCTTTCATCTTAAAGAAAGACGTATTTTCATAGTAGCAGAGAAAATGTATTTTCAAATGAAAAATTTTAAATATATCATATCAGAAAAGAATTGCACTTCAAGTCTTATGGGAGCATATCTGATTTAGCTGTGTTTTACTTTTGGTAGGGAGAAGAAAAATGATAGAGATTCAATGTGAAATATCTAAAATACCTTGACTTAATATATTTTCTGCACTTAAAGTATAATACTTTATGCTTCCTTTTATACCTCTTTAATAAGTTTTCAGATTTTAGAAATAAATTTATAGTAATCATACTCAAATTTGTTAACATTTTTGTGTATCTTTTAGACACTTTCACGAGTTTCAAATTTTATTCACAAAAGTCAGTCAACCTCAGGCAGTCTTTGTTTTAACTCCTAAAAATTTTTCAGAAAGTAGTCAAGAACTAAAACATTTATTTCTTGATAATGAAACGTCAAATTTTCCTTTATTTTTAATTTGTGAAATTTGTTTTCTTGATTCCACCTTTCATTGGTCTTTGTCCATTTAGCCATTTTTGGATTGTCAAATATTGCTCTTATATATTTAAATGTATTTCTTCTTAAATATCAAAACATACTCAAAAGTCTATCTTTCCAATTTATTTGTTTCTTTAACAAAAGAGATGAAAGAAATGCTATGTCAAAACAGTCCAACACTAGGTATCGTGTGCTTTAGGTCAGCGATATTAAGAACCCAAATTTATTTCCCATGTAATTGAACAAAACTGAAGTGTTAGGAGAAGAAAGAAAAATTTTATTGACATTTTTGAAAATGATACAAATTTTAATACTGCAAATGAGTTTGTTTAAAACTAAGCACAGAGCTTTCCTTTGCATCTTGGATTATTATCCCCACAATTCAGTTTTCCTTTTTTGGTGTTAATGTGGCATCACTTATTTATAGCAATATATTTTTACAACTATATTTAATTTTTTCATGTGTATTTCATATTTCAAAAATATGTTGTCTGTGTATATATTTTTTCTCACTAACCAGACACAATGATTTTCTAGAAGACAAGAACTGTGGCACTTAATTCATTTGTAACTATGATACTGGTACCTCCTTCCCTCACTTTTTTTTAACATTTGAGATTGATATACTTTATTGCATATAAATTATATATCAACTTACATAAAAGAAAGAGGGAAACAGGATATGTTGACATAAGTAGAAATGTACTGAAAATATTAATTTTTGTACTTTGGCAAATATGTTACAACTTACACTTTTTCCAGTATTATTGAGAAATCACCGACATGCATCACTGTATAAGTTTAAGGTGTACAGCACGATGGTTTGATTTATGTATACTATGAAATGATTACCACAATAGGTTCAGCAAATGTCCATCTTCCAACATAGACACAATAAAAAGAAGAGAAAGGAAAAAAGGGAAATTTCCTTATGATAAGAACTCTTACAATTTACTCTCTTAACGGCTTTGCACAGCAGTGCTAGCCATAGTCATCATGTTGTACATTACATCCCTAGTACTTACATATCTTATATTTGTACCTTTTGTTCACCTTCCTCCAATTCCCTCTCCCACCACCCTCCACCTCTAGTAGCCAGAAGTCTAATCTCTTTTTCTATGAGTTTTTTTTTTTTTTTTTTTTGCGGTACGCGGGCCTCTCACCGCCGTGGCCTCTCCCACTGCGGAGCACAGGCTCTGGACGCGCAGGCCCAGCGGCCATGTCTCACTGGCCCAGCCGCTCCGCGGCATGTGGGATCCCCCCGGACCGGGGCACGAACCCGCATCCCCTGCATCGGCAGGCGGACTCCCAACCACTGCGCCACCAGGGAAGCCCCAGTTTGTTTGTTTTTATTTTTAATATTCCACATATATTTTACTTAGCATAATGCCATCAACGTCCATCCATGTTGTCACATATGGTAGGACTTCCTCATTTCTTATGACTGAAAAAAATATATATATATATACACCACAACTTCTTTGCCCATTAATACATTGATGGACACTTAGGTTGTTTCCACATCTTGACTGTTGCAAATTAAATTGTTATTAACATGTGGGTGCAGATATCTTTTCAAATTAATGTTTTTATTTCCTGTGAAATTGCTAGATCATATGGTAGTTCTATTTTTAATTTTTTGAGGATCCTCCATACTGTTTTCCATGGTGGCTGTACCAATTTACAATCTTATCAACAGTGCACAGGGGTTCCCTTTTCTCCACATCCACACCAGCATTTGTTATCTCTTTTTTTTTTTTTTTTTTTTTTTTTTTTTTTTTGCGGTACGCGGGCCTCTCACTGTTGTGGCCTCTCCCGTTGTGGAGCACAGGCTCCGGACGCGCAGGCTCAGCGGCCACGGCTCATGGGCCCAGCCGCTCCGCGGCACGTGGGATCTTCCTGGACCGGGGCACGAACCCATGTCCCCTGCATCGGCAGGCGGACTCTCAACCACTGCGCCACCAGGGATGCCCTATCTCTTGTTTTTTTGATGATTGTCATTTTAACAGGCATGAGGTGATATCTCACTGTGGTTTTAATTTGCATTTCCCCAATAACTAGTGATGTTGAGCATCTCTTCAGGTACGTATTTGCCTTTTGCATATCTTCTTTGGAGAAAGGTCTATTCAGGTCCTTTACCCTTTTTTAATTGGGTTATATATTATTTTGCTATTCAGTTGTGTGAGTTCTTTATATATTTTGGATATCAACCCTTTATCAGATATATGGTTTATAAATATTTTTTCCCTTTCTGTTGGTTTTCTTTTTACTTTTTTGATGGTTTCTTTTGCTGTGCAGAAGTTTTTTAGTTTGATGTAGTCCTACTTGCTTATATTTGATTTTGTTGCTTGTGCTTTAGATGTCATATCCAAAAATCACTACCAAGTCCCATGTCAAGAAGCTTTATTCCTATGTTTTCTTATAGGAATTTTATAGTTTCAGGTAAGCCTTCAATTCATTTTGAGTTAATATTTATGAGTGGTGTAAGATATGGGTCCATTTTCAGTCTTTTCCATGTGAATATCCAATTATCCCAGCATGGTTTATTGAAAAGACTGTCTTTTCTCCATTGAGTATGCTTGGCTCCCCTGTCAAATATTAGTTGGCTGTATATGCTTGAGTTTACTTTTGGGCTCTTGATTCTTTTCCATTGCTCTGTCTGTTTTTATGCCAGTACCATACTGTTTTAATGAATATAAGCTTTATTATATAGCTTAAAATCAGGAAGTATACAAACTCCTGCTTTGTTCTTCTTTCTCAGGATTTCTTTGGCTCCTTAGGCTCTTCTGTGCTTCCATATAATTTTCAAAGTGTTTTTTCTACTTCTGTAAAAATTGCCATTGGATTCTTTATAGGGCTTGCACTGAATCTATAGATGGCTTTTGGTAGTATTGACATTTTAACAAACAATATTAATTATTCCAATCCATGAACATGGGATACATTTCCATTTATTTATGTCTTCTTCAATTTCTTTCATCAACATCTTGTAATTTTCAGAGTAGAGATCTTTCACCTACTTAAGTTGATTCCAAAGTATATCATTGTTTTGATGCTATTGTAAATGGGATCGATTTCTTTATTTCTTTTTCAGAAAACTGGTTGTTAGTGTATAGAAATGCTATTGATTTTTGCACGTTAATTTTGTAACCTGCAACTTTACTGAATTCATTGATCAGCTCTAACAGTTTTTATGGCTGAGTCTTTAAGCTTTTCTATATGGAAAATCATGCCATCTGCAAATACAGACAATTATACTCCTTCCTTTCCAATTCTGATACCTTTTCTTTCTCTTGCCTAATTGCTCTAGCTAGGACTTCTAGTACTATGTTGAATAGGAGTGGTGAGAGGAGGCACCTTTGTCTTGTTCCTGATCTTAGAGGAAAAGCTTTCAACCTTTCACCCTTGTGATATTAGCTGTGGGCTTGTCATATATGACCTTTATTATGTTGAGATATGTTCCTTCTACATCTAATTTATTAAGAGTTTTTATCATAAATGGAATCTGAATTCTTTCAAATGCTTTTTTTGCAATTATTGGGATATCACATGATTCTTTTCTTTCATTCTACTAATGTGATGTATCATCACATTGACTGATTTGCCTATGTTCAGCCATCCCTGCATCTCAAGAATAAATACCGCTTGATCATGGTGAATAATTCTTTTAATGAGCTGCTGAATTGTTTGCTAGTATTTTATTAAGAATTTTTGCATCTATATTCATCAGAGATATTGGCCTGTAGTTTTCTTTTCTAGTTGTGTCTTTTTTTTGGTTTTGGTATTAGGATGATGCTGGCCTCATAAGATGAGTTTAGGAGTGTTTGCTTCTCTTCAAAGTTTTGGAAGAGTTTGAGAAAGATTGGTGTTAATTTCCATTTTAAAAACCAATTTGCCAAAGTCTCTAAGTGGTTTAAAAGACTCTGGTGGCTTTAAATATGTAATGTGCTACTGAGTAGAACTATGGTTAAAATGGTTAGGATGCTTGTTCAATCAGAAGACCATATATGGCTGCTGCTCATTTAAAAGCAACAGAGAACTTCTCTTTACCTGGTCTCAGATTCTGAGAAAACATGGTACCTAGGTGAGAGGTCTTAAAAGATGCAATTGCTTTTGCCCTGTAATTTAGATCTCTATAAATTTTGTTAGCCTGGAAGCAGTAGTGTTTAATGGTTAAGAGCTGGGATCTTAAGCCACAGAAAAACGTATGTCTGAATTCTGGCTCACCTTTTGCTATGTGATTTCAGAAAGCCCCAGTTTTCACATCTATAAAATCCAAGTAGTAACAGTACCTAGTTCTTGGAAGATTGTGATGAATGAAAAAAGAAAAAAAGCACAAGTGCCTGAGACAGTGTGCAGTTCATAAGCTTAATAAAGAGTAGCCAAGGGTTTTTTATTACTATTTGAGTGCTGTGATTTCTAAGGACCTGACATTTAGAGCTTCCTCCTTTTGCTAATCTCTACCTCTGAAACATGGCTATTTATTTACTTATACCTCACCTTTATCCACCGAAATTGAGACCCTAAGGACTGAAGCTGCCCTTCCTTCCTTGCAGACAGTCAGAGATCATTGGTCAACCTGACACTCCAGCCTTTAAGCAACCAGTTCACTGAGGTTGGTGCTTTAGGACTTCAAAAGGGGCCCTCTGGAGAACTGAAGTTGGATCTTTATCCACAATGCCTACTTTTCTTTGCTCACCAGTGGAGTTCTGGCTCTCAGCCTGGCTCCCTTTTTGGTTATAGCTTCTTGACTCTGCTCTTTGAAATACCTTCCCCATTTCCTACCTTTGCAAATATAACTTCTGTTAATACTAGTGACTTTGTCAAATTTCAGAAGAAATTTGACTAGTGACCTGAATGCATAAATTTCCTAACTACCAAGAAAACAAACATGGCTTTGTAGCCAGAGGTCAAACATTGATGGTCTGTGGGCCACCCTCTTCCCAAAGATATATTAAAGCACTGATGAAACATTTTGTGAACATCAATGTCTTTATGCCAGTCATGAATTTTCCAACGTTTTGACACATTCCCTACCAGTTATATTACTTTACTCCCAGTCCAGTACACTCTGTTTTACTCGCCTGCTCTCATTTGAGTTTGTGACCTGGTCAGACCTTGACTCCACCATCTGAGGGAGTTTGTCAAGTGGGAAATCCCAGTAACACACAAGCTTCTAATCCAGCACCATTAGATTTGCTCAACCAGAGACTCCAGAATTACTATGCCACCCCTTTCTGGTGCCTTGATAGTGGGTTAATTCCGAACCACAGTTTCTGGTTCCATAGACTTTGGGGCCTAAATCTCTTATTTCCCCTTAACCATGATGAAGACATCTGTAAAATAATTTCTTCTGAACCTAACCTCCGTCTCATTCTCTTGCATTCTTCCCATTTCATGTCTTCTTGAGCAACCAAACTCCAGTTTCATAAAGAATCCTCATATGACAGTATGCAAAATCAGCCTATACACCATCTACCTACACTGAACACCTAATGTTTTTCTGTTAGTTTGTTGTTCTGTGGTTTTCCTCTATCATTACAAGATGATTACATATGGAATGCCTTTAAAAAATATGAATGCCAAGGTATGGAACAAAAAGGCAATGAGGAGAAATGAACAATGCAAACAAATCCATTTTTATTTCCTCTTTACCACTAAACAGAAGACTTGGTCTCCTCTGAAAGATTTATGAGGCTTCCTACCATAAAGGAGGTTGGGTTATGCTTACTTTATAAAATGAAATTCTGCCATCATAGGCAAGGGTTCATGGCTGTATTTATTTCAATACACAGTCAATGTGTCTTACACAGCTGAGCCAAACCCTCTCTCACACAGGCAGGCAGGCCATTTCATAAGAAGTCTAAAATCTCCCACAACTTTGTGTGACCTTGCATTGAATAACACTGGAAAATTGATTTGGCTCTAGTAATAAAAGACCGTCTACATTATCTGCATTCTAATTATAATTAATATAACCAGGATAACTGCTGTATTATTTACGATTAGAGCTATGGTGAGCACAGTGTAATAATAATCTGCTACATAATTTTTTATTGATCTGATGGTTTTATGGCAGAAAAAACAAAATGCTACACCACTGCATAGCTAAAATTGCCTTTCTTGACATGAGTGTTTACAGAGAGGATTTCATTTAACATTTCTTTTAACTGATGAAATTCCCATAGTTTTAATATCATAATAAGTGTGATCCTATGGATTCTTTCAATTTTCCTCTTTGAAAAGAACTGAAGAACAGGCATAATTCATCTACCCAGGTTTCCCATTCTTTGCTTATTGAGTATCATTAATTCCCTGACACAAGAGTCACCACACATTTCATTAACAGGAATGGAATAAACCTGAGAAAGAAGTGGCTTTCAGTTAAGGGAATGCTATCTCTCACCCTAAATAAACCCTCTCTTTGAGGACAATGTACAGTGTAGTATAAATGTACTTATAAAATCTGTGTATTTTTCTTTAACAGAAAGTTAGAAAATTACGTTTTTAAAATATTAATGGAGGAGCTTTTTAGGAGCACAAGGATCTTTATGAACCTAGGTAAGAGTGTTCACCATTCTCTACGATTAGTGATGAATGCTTGATTCAATTATATAATAAATTGGAAAATGTCTTATACTAAGATGTGAATAATAAACTTTGGTAGAAAAGTAAACATAACAATGTATATACTGAATTACTTCATTTCAG
>NW_006771143.1:2878978-2930187 GCF_000442215.2 Lipotes vexillifer
CAACTCATGCAATGATTTGTATTTAACGAGGAATTAACACCTAGCAATAATTTTTTTCCTGATATCCAATTTTATCAGAATACTGAATGATAAAATTATAAAAACAATTTTGTTTAAAGTTGGTTAGCTTTGCAAAATTTAAGAAAAACAGCAATATACAATATATAAATTTTACACTTGGTTTCAACTATATTAACATTTGAGAATCAGGCCTTAAAGTGTGTAGTTGCTTGCACAATATCATGAAATAGATTGCAATACCCATGCACTATTTTGAAAAACATATTCAAATCATATTTCACAGACTTATGTTTCATGCATTATTTTAGTTGATCTTAACAAATCATGTAAGGCAAGAAAGACAAATGTAGAAACTGAGGTTTGAACATCTGGGATGTGGTAAATTCACATCTAACGCTTTTATCTCCAGATCTACAATTCTGTACTTTTGCTATAATATCACGCCCTTTAGTGATTTGTTTGATTTGAATTAGGTGATTGTTGCATTGATGTTAAGTCTCACAGAAGAGATCTGTGTAATATTTACATAAAAATATAAAGATTATGAAACATAACTCATAAACTCTCTAAGATGAGTCAGATTTAAGAGGACTTTCAAATGAACATCATCATCATCATTATGGCAATAGACATTTATGGAACCAGAAAATACTATTATCTCATAATAATGTGACATATGAAGAAAGCAACGTTTAGGGAGAAATTAAATAACTTGCTCAATGTCACATAGCTAGCTAGTGGTGGACCAAGGCTCTGAACAATGATATGTATAAAATATAAATCTGTCCTATTAATATTGTTTCATTTCTTCATGTACTAGCTTTCCAACAGTGTATCTTGTGAAGGCTATCTTACAATTATTTTAACAAAGAAATAAACACTGAATTTAACTGTATTTTCTTCTTGTGGCTTAGGAAGCAGTAACAGAGGCACCAAAAGTGTTGTCACAGAAGCAGTCACTCTCAAGAGTCCTCATAGACATTTATATTAGATTATTTGAACATTTCAGAATTTTATGTGATAGCCATGCCAACATGAATGATCCAAAATGTATTATAGTGAGGGGCTGTTGACTATGACTTTGAAGAGAATATCTCTGTGTAGATTTCATTTTCAATTTAATTATATGTTTTTAAGAAATTAATCTTTGTTGGGAATGTTATAAAATGGTTTTTTTTAAACAAAAAATAAGAGACTTGATTGTTAATGAATTTTAGAGAAGGCATACAATTAAGCATTCTTAGTTAAAGAAAATAAAGACAAAATTGCATGCTATTTGAAAAAATAGAAATAGAAATATGGAAATCTATATTTGAGTTCATACCTGACACACATTTTCCCTCTTCCCAACCCCTCTTTTACTGTTCTTATAGTTGTACAGTGAAATAGTAGCTAGAATGAGATAAATCTAGGAGTTAGGGTTTCATTCCAGAGGAAGTATCAACAATTTCCCCTTTGTTATTTCTATTATCTGGCTGTTGGCAATCAGAGTTTAAAAATAACTCTGTTTGCTGCAGTGGAGCAGATGAATTGTGTGGCAATTTTTCCTGAAAAATGTATCTTGGCCAGAACAGTTTGGTAACAGGAAGGCCAATGTCCATGACTTGCTGTGCTAATCTATTTCCCCTTGAAAGACAGGACTTAGGTTGGACAAATATGTAAAAGTTATTCCACAGTCCATGCCCCTAATTTTATATTTTCATCTAAAATATTTTTTAAATGCTTGGAAATCTGAAATATTATTTGAAATTTTCTAGAAATTGTAGCCAATGTAATAAGGCAGGAAACAAGAATAATAATTGTAAAACCACAAGAAAGGTGACAAAAAGGTCATTATTTACCGATTAGAAATATTTAGAGAATTATTAATATCAGACAAAAATTACTTTAAATGTCAATACCAGTCATGGATTATTAATAGAGAAAAATATAATTGCTACAGAGTTTTATTCACAATTACAAAAACCCTGCCAAATACATGGGAATGTTTTAACAAGGTATATAAAGGTATATATTTACAAACATATATATGTATGTGTGTATATATATATATATATATATATATATATATATATATATAACCAGTAAGAAATGTAGTGATAGAAATCAGAATTCACTAATGTAAAGAAAGAGTTAAAAAGGAGAAAATATTTAAATGACAATTTACTTTCAAATTGATTTATAAACGTAGTGTAATGTTAAAATCTCATCAGTATTTTTTTGGAAATAAAATTACTTCTTTCATCTGGTAGAATAAACAGATAAAATATCCAAAATAATTTTGAAAAAGAATAATACAAGGTAGTATGTTAAAACACACTATTATGGTACAAAATCAAATCAATGTGATATAGGCATAAGGAAAGACAAAGATATAGATACAATCAACTATTCTAAAAGGAATCTAGAATGCATAAGAATTTATTTGATTGAAGCAACAAATCAGTTTGGGGAACACCTCATTCTTCTGAAAAATAATACTTATTTAGATATCTACTTTAAACCATTTACTGGCATAAATGTAAGGTAGAATAAAATTCAGGATCAGTTAGAGGGGACTTATAACATAGGAATTAAGAGATGACTGCTTTGCTCCCAGCTGTAAATTCTCTCCGTGCAAGTTACTTAGTCTCTCTGGGCTTTAGTTTTCCCAACTATAAAACAGAGATAATGATAGTGCCCATTGCTATAGAGGTTTTGAGAGGATTAAACAGGTAAATATGTAAAGTGCTGAGAAAACTGTCTGACACATGGTAAGAACCCTAACAATGTTGGCAACTGCATTACATATACTGTTGCATATTAAAGGGATATGGTGACTTAAAATAAAAACATCAAAAGTAAAAAGAAAAAGTTGAACTATTTCTTTCTTCTCTAAATGTGAATGGTCTTTGCAAGATTCACAGGAAGCAAATAAACTGCAAATGGAATAAACTATAAATTTGACATCCCTTAAAAGGAAAAACTTTAATAATCAAAAATAAAATTTCAATAGAGAAAATAAAAAATTTTAACAAAATTAAAATAACAAATGAGAATTGTAGAATAAAACAATATATTCATTGCTAATAGATTATATACAAAAAAGAAATACAAAATGAAAATAATAGAGTCTGTCATACTGAGTGAAGTAAGTCAGAAAGAGAAAAATAAATACCGTATGCTAACACATATATATGGAATCTAAAAAAATGGCACTGATGAACCTAGTAACAGGGCAGGAATAAGATGCAGACATAGAGAATGGACTTGAGGACACAGGGGGGAAGGGGAAGCTGGGATGAAGTGAGAGAGTGGCATGGACATATATACACTACCAAACGTAAAATAGATAGCTAGTGGGAAGCTGCTGCATAGCACAAGGAGATCAGCTCAATGTTTTGTGACGACCTAGAGAGATGGGAGGGTGGGGAGGGAGGCTCAAGAGGGAGGGGATATGGGGATATATGTATACATACAGCTGGTCCACTTTGTTGTACAGCAGAAACTGACATAACATTGTAAAGCAATTATACTCCAATAAAGATGTAAAAAGAAATATTTAATTTAGACAAAAATAGAAGAAAATTAGAAGAGCTCATCATTTTAATCTACTTAAATATCAAACATTCAAAAGAATTCATAATAGTTAAATCTCTCAAGGGATAGAGAATGTAATGGTAATGAAACATGTCCTGATATCCCAAATACAGTATGGTAAAATATATGTATCAAGACCTTTAAAAATACTCATCCTTGAGCCACTATTTGCATTCCTAGTTTCCTATTTTAAGAAAATGAATAACCACAAGAAATAAAAATTTACACAAACATGTCCAGCTTATTACTCTTTATATTAGAGTAATGGAAAATAGTATATTCAATATTAAGGTTATAGCTAAGGAAATTTTGGCCTATCCGTACATAAGTATAGTAATCAGATGATAAAAAGGTGTTTCACAAAGATAGCTGTTGTTATCAATCTATTACCAATACCAATGTCAACTGAAATAATTTTTTAGTATACTGTAATAACTGAAATAATAATTTACCAACTGATAAAATAAATGCAATCTCAAGCTCGTATGTTTTCAAAATCTATCATACAAAGAATTCTAAAGGTAGCCTCCATGGGTCTATTTTTTCATATTTCTAATAGTAAGATACTGAATTACCAAGAAGTAAACCTTTAGTAAAACCAACCAATATAAATTTTAGGAATAAATACATATGTGACAAAGCTATTTTTAAAAGGCAAGGGAAGGGGATAATGTATAAAAAATCAGGATGGAGGTTTATTGTTAGGGGAGGGAAGGTTCACAGCGAGGTGGATGCGACAAGGATAAGCACATATAAGCGTATAGTTTATACAAGTAATGTACAGTACACATTGCATCATTCTAGTTCTTAACCTGGATGGTGGGTTCATGGTTGTTCTTTGTTGTTTTGCTTCATAGTTTACCGGTGTGTTGTGGGTATTCTTGTGCTTACACTACATATAAAATAGTATTTATAAAAAGGCACAGGAGAAATAATATCTCTCACTGGGATATAAAAAGAACAAAATTCAGCTTTTGGCTTTTGCCCTTGTTAGAAGTGTACTGTCATTTCTAGCTAATGTCGCCCCGACTTCTATGCACTTTACTATTTATCTGTCAAATAGGCTTGAACATTCTCAAAATTCTTGGTGAAAAGAGCTCAGACAATTAGAAAGTGAATTCATACAAAGTTGTTTCCCACCATTTTCCCCAGTAATTTAAGAACTGTCTGGCTAGTTGGATGGGAGTGGCAAGAGGATGATGTTGATAAAGATATCCTAGATGTCATAGCCCTGGTTGGGCTATGCTTGCTAGACCTTTGCTTCTAGATCTCCAGTCCCACACCCTTCAAAAGAGAGGAGAATCATATTTGTAAATATTGTCTGAAGGCAAAGGCACGTAAGAGGATTATGGTTACTGACCCCGTCACGTTTATCGAAAACTAGATGGTAAGCTGATGGATCTAAATACAAATACAATGATGGATTCAACCAGATCTTTACAAAGTAATCCTTATTTATTCAAACACACATATACACGCACACTTCCCTTAAAATAGACAAAACAAAGGAAAACAACACTTAATGATGTCCTGTATTTTATTAGGCATTTGCCCCAACCTAGGCATTAAAATATATTATTTAAAAAATAAATACAAAAGTAGGTGAGCCCAGGACATAAGGCAAAATCCAAATGTCTTGAGTATTCAGTAATGAGAATTAAAGTAATGAGAATTTTAGAAGGAACAGAACTAGAGTAAATTATAATATGTTATGTATATATTTACTGGAGATTGTCTATATCCATAGAGAGTCCAGTTTTGTTTTCACGGGTCTATTTTCACTAACGCTCTCTAAAGATTTCATAGAAATTGGATATAACACTTGCTTGCAGCACAGTAGGAAAGAGCATGTATTTATATAACTAGTTTATTACTTTTTTCCCCTCTAACAATATAGTACTAAAACATTCCACATATGGTCCTCAAGTTTTTAGAAAAATGGGTATAAAAAGTGAAATATTTAAATAACTTGGTCTTTCACACTGACAGGCAATCAAATATGTTTTCTATTGACTGACCAATTTACTCATTCATTCAAAATCAAAAATATTGATTGACCTTCTAAACTCTGCTAAGTATTTGAATCCAAAAAAATTTTAAATATGATTTTTACCCTTTTAGAGTCAAGTTTAGTCAAGAAGCTAATCTCATCTCAATGTCATGAGTAATGCTGCAGTCATAATGTCACAGTAGTGCAATATTTGGGGATAAGAGAAGAGGAAATGACCCATTCTTGCTGAGGATTAAGTATATATAATTATATATGATATACTAGGTTTGATGAGATGCCCATAAGACTTCATCTGTACTTTTCAAAACCTAGTAAGGTCCAAATTCAGTTACTTTTATAATTATGGCTTCCATCATGAGCAATTCTTATAATTCTGAAAAAAAAAACGGAAGAGTAGAAATAGACTATGTGGACAAAGAAGGTACCCCACTTTTTTTCTTAAGGAAAAAGGATAATTCTACTGCTGCAAGTACTTTTCCCTGTTGTAAGAAAACGCAGGTCAGCAATACTGGCATATACTGAAATGTCAGCTCAGTCATCTTTTTCCATGTCTGCCTCACACTGTCTGCTGCTTTTCAAGGTAGGAAAAAGCTAATTTAGTGGCTAGAGCTAAGTTAGACTTCTTAATTGACATTTCACTTTCATCTAAAATTAGGCCAGCACATGTTTAAAAATCCGTTTTATTTTGAATGAATTAGAGAACAGCTTGCAAAGGCTCGAAAGATCAGAAGGGGTAGTGAGGGACAATCTGGGCTGAGCATTTTTCCAATTTGGCAACAGCTATGGAAGGTGTGTGTGTATCTCTGAGAGAAGCCAATGGCCTATCTGCCCGGGCCCTGAAGACTGAACTGAGCAGCCTGTGAATTAACCCTCTTTGGGTCCACCTGATATGAGCTGTCTCAGTGGTTCTCAAACTTTTTGGTCTGAGGAACCCCTTACACTCATAAAAATTGAGGACCGAAGATCTTTGGTTTATGTGGGTTTTATCTATTGATATGTATCACAATAGAAATAAAGCTAAAAAATTTGTAAAATATTTATTTATCCTTTTAAAAATAGCAAATAATAAATATGCCATTTTAATGCAAAATAAATCTTTTTAGTAACAAATAACTATATTTTTCAAAATAAAAGAATAGTGAGAAGTGGCACTGTATTACATTTTTGCAAGTCTCTCAATGTCAGGCTTTAAGAGAAGACAGCTGAATTCTCATAAGTGCTTTTGCATTCAGTCTGCTGTCTTATGTTGTTCTGATTTAAATATATGAAGAAAATGTGGCCTTATGTAGATATGCAGTTGGAAAAGACAGGGGTGTTTCAGTAGCCTTTTCAGGTAATTTGGGAATTTTTTTTGATGCTGCATCAAAATTCAACAAGTGTTATCTTCTTAAAGGTGAGTTGCAGCGTGGAATCTGACACCACGTCAATTAGCTTTTCATACTCTTGCTTTAGATCCATTTGTATATGTTGCACTTTGAATCTTTTACCAATACATAATTTATTAGTGTCATGCATCTATTATTTTGGAGTTATTGGTCTACTGAGTTACACAGATCTTCCAAATGTTGGCACATTTCATTGTGTAACATCAAAAACATCACATTCATGGCTATGACAAGGAATTTCATCAGGTAAGTTTTTAAGTTTTGGAAAGCTGTCAAGTTCACAATGGCAGGCACTGTAAATTTCCAAAATTCTAATTTTTGCTTGAAAGCTTGATATTTATCATTGGCAATAAATACTGTCAGTTGTTTTCTTTGAAGCAATATGTATTTCTGAGAAAATATCTGCTAAATTCTCAAATTTAAATAACATAGTTTGTCAGACATTCTTCAAGCAAAAACAGCATTCTATGAAAAAGATGGCTAATTCCACTTTTCATTCAAGCAATCATACAAGTGCTTTTTCCGGAGACAACTATGGTACTTCAATATGAAACACAAGTGCTTTACGTGTATTTCCCATTTTGTCACACAGAATATTAAAAAGGCATGTGCTCAAGGGTTTAGATTGAATAAAAGAATTAAACTCCACTGCTTCATCAAGAACATTCTTAAGTAGCACTGTCTTTGTTTACTTGTTTCAACTTTGGCAAAATACAATGACTTCTAGTACAGTTTGCTTCCAATGCCTCCCTCGATTCATAAAAGTTCCACCATTGCTTCTGCACTGTTAATGCAAATGTCAACACCGTGGAAAAGGCAAATAACATCTCAGTAATATTATGGAAGTAGTTTTGACCCCATGGCCTTCTGGAAAGTGTCTTGGGACCAGTGGTTGGTGGACCACACTTTCAGAACTGCCAGTCTATGTGATGACCCACAGATGGAGCCAGCTGGCTACATCAGTATACACAATCTACAAAGTGATTTTCAAAATATAAGCTTGCAAGTATGGGGCACAGGGAAAGAAACGGGGGAAGAGTTGAACATATATCAGAATCTTGCAGGTGGTGCTTTTGGGGACAAGCTGACACAAACTCACTGTGACAGGAAACTGTTCTTTGGAGGGGGTGTGTTAGCACAGGACAAAACCATCAAGAATCTCAGCTATCCTTCCTTTAATCCAGGCACTGAATTGCTGTTTAGCTCTCCAAGTACTTTCAGATTATATATTACATCAGAAAATTAAGTGCTTCATTAACTTCTCTTTCTAAACAAAGAATAGGAAACAATAGAGCAAATGGGCAGTTTTGTGGAATGACAGTGTTCCCAGTCTGGGCTTGTCTCAGTCACCTACCGCATCCCCCAAACTCAAATGTGTTCCAGAGATTGGTTGTTGGGCCTAAATATTGCCTATTGATGAAAATATCGATGATTCAAATAATACCAACTCCAAATCCTAATAATTATCAATACAATTCACTTCAAAGTTTCCTTAACTTTGAATTATTGACTCTGTATCTATGACTTAGACTCTTACTACACTGTCATATAAATGCAGAAACTTATTCATGATAGTATTTGTTCATCATAATGTATCACGTGCCCAGCATGGTTATGAGTCCTTCTTTTACATATATTTAGTCATTTAATCCTCAAAACTACCTCGTAAGGTAAGGCCCCCCCCCCACTATTTTATATTGAGAAGATGATCGATGTAACTTGCCTTGGTTTTCACAAGCGAATAGGTAGCAGAGTCAGGGTTTGACCATAGGCTCTTTAGACTTCAGGCAGTCCGTGTACTTAAACGCTACGCTAGAAGCAAAACAAACCCTAAAATGAGTGTTCTGCAGACCTTTCTTTTAGTGAGCTGTCTCATTTACGGGTTGCTCTTGATTCTTCTCAAAAATAGATGAATCTCTAAACGATCCCTGGACAGAGGCTGCAATCATGTTGTTGCTGCACCAGAAATTATGAATTCATCAAAACTAAGGCCTATCTCAGTGAGAGGTGACAAATAATAAAAGTATGACGGTGGTGTCTTAAAGGAAACACAACTACAACCATTACCATTGTTTGTATCAATGTAATAACCAAGTTTATCTAAATAATTCTTTTCATTAAGTTGATTTTTACCACATATTAGCCTAATAATTTCTAGCACTTTGCTCTGTGCTCTGCAGACTCAAGTCACTGAGAACTGGCATTAGATTAGGATCATGTAGTTTCTAGAACTATGGTCCTCAGCCTTGTGCTGTCCTAAATAAAGCAGGTGGCTGCCAAGGCTCCTTCCTATTAGCAGCACTAGCTCCTGAGCTGATATTCAATGAGAATCCCCTCCCAAGTGGAACTGTATCGGTCATTTCAAGTGAGTGACTTTATTTTGACAAACTGAGCTCTGAATTCTGATAATTACATTCACTTTCCAAAAAATCAAAACACTGTTCTAGACTTTTGAAAAAATGAAAAACAAAATCACAGTAACAAAGCACATAGTAAAGTAAAAATTATATTGGATTAAATTAGGAGGCTTATATAGAGAACAAACCAGTGGTTGCCAGTGGGAAGACGGAAGTGGGGAGGGGCAAAATAGGGGTAGGCGACTAAGAGGTACAAGCTACTATGTATAAAATAAACAAGCTACAAGGATATATAGTGCAGCACAGGAATAGAGTCAATATTTTATAGTAACTATAAATGGAATGTAATATTTGAAAACTGAATCATTATGTTGTACACCTGAAACTTACATAATACTGTACATCAACTATACCTCAATAAAAACAAGAAAAAAAAAGGAAAACAAATTAGGCGTCTTATATTATGGCCACACATTCAATTTTAATTCTTTGTGACACTTGGCAAAATTACTTTACCCTTCTGTTCCCCAGATTTCTCTGTGTAAAATAAACTAGTATGTACCTCACATGATTGATGCCCACATTGGATTAGATAATGAAAGCAAAAGTGCTCTGTGAAGTTCAGGATGCTTTATCAATGTTAGGTGAAATCATCATAATAATGGTCATTTTATAATGTTGCAAAAAAAATTAAATGAGAATATGCTGGACTTTAAGCCCTATGAGAACAGAAATTTTCATGGTTTGGTCACTGTTCTATATCTAGCACCTAGAACGATGCCTGACACATAGTAGGTACATAACAAATATCTGTTGCATGAATTTGTGTAACAAGGAAAGTGATCCATATAGGATGACCCAAGTGGTCACTTAGATCAATTCTATGAATGAAACAAAAATTATTTTCATAGCTTTACTAACAACATCCCAATAACAATCATTTCAAAATGTTCTGTTTATTGGCCTGATTGTTATATTTTCCTCCACTAGACTGTAAACTCCATGAGGACAAGGACAGTGTTGAAATGGTTCTCCACATTATTCCCAGTGCCTAGTACTAGAGATATGTGTTGAATAAAGCAAATTAATTTTAAAAGATGAAAACACAGGGCTTCTCATGGCAATAATATACCAAAGAGTAGACTACCAGGCACCATGTCAGCAACCCGAAATTAGCAAGGATCTTGACAGGCAACAATGCATTAGCTATCTGCATGCCACAAACACTGATGAAAGATAGCAGAACATTCTTAAAGTGTTGTCTCTTATCGCAGGTGGAGTGCAGGAATTCATACGAATCTGTGTCATCATGAACACTCTTTTCTACTGGGATGGGCTCACAGGCACATTAGAAACCAGCCATCACTGTTAGGGACAGGATCAAAATGGACTGCCCAAAAAGATTCAGCAGAAAAAATAAGTGAAAATATACTAACATTCCTTTTTAAGTGGACGCTTTCAATATATTAGCAGATAATCCTTTATCTAGTTCTCCTCTGCGGGGGACCAGAAAATTGGTAATAAATGTTTAAAGCAATTTTTTTGAAAGGTTCTGCCCAGGCCAACTATGGAGATACGTATTAGGCCTAGTGTCATGGAGACAAAATAGAAATGCCATCTGTGAATGCTGCAGCTGCTTCGTGCTGTTTTTGCCTGCTTAGCTGCTAAAGCATGAGGAAAAGGGGCTGTCCGAGCTAAGAAAGTTTAATACCTTGAAGCTGATGTATAAGGTATTATTTTGTCTTTCTGACAGGGTCTGGTGCTATTTTTACCCAGGTTGATGCAGGGGTTAGCTTAGGACTTTAGGAAGAAATGATGATTTATTTTAAGTGCTGTTTGTGTAATAGCGGCTCCCTCTGCACTCATTTATGCCAGTTATTCATTGTTCCCAACGTAAAAATTCCCCCTTCTCCCTCTTATTTTCCTTAAAAATACACACCAGCAAGTATCTCCTTGGTAATCCCCCTAACAAGCTGCTGTTTGTTTGCTGGAATTCCTTCCTCCTGCATCACTGCTTCCATTTGTCAGCCTGGGTTCCTCCCCACGCCTGCCCCCAGCCTCCCTGCGTCCTCCTTCATGCGGGTGTTGTTTCTCATTTAAATGAACAGTTGGATTCTTTTATTTCTTACAAGTGCTGGATTCGCCTTATCGCCCTCATTCCTTTGGGGGTTGCCAATTGGTTTTATCCACGGATGTATCATTTCTCATGCTTCCTTTTTTTTTCTTGCAAAGAGAAAGAACCTCTCCGTCAACAAGCCTCTCCGGAGTGAAAGATTAAAAACCTCGACATCACCTACCTTGCAGCTCTACTCCCAACTGGGTTGTGTAAAACTCAATTAAACGTGTCCCCATTGAATACCGCATTACAGTACATTAAACAGAAAATTCTTCGAGCGTGATGACAAAGCTTGAAACCTTGCCTCAAAGCTGTTCCTTGTAGCTTTCTTTAACAGTTCAGTCTTTATGGTGCAAGTCTCCCGTTGACATAAGTTTAGTCCAGCCATGAAAAAAAATTCACACAGCCCCACAGGGATTAAAAGAGAAAAGGGGGGAAAAGTGAAGCTGGCCTTGGCACTTCCCTGGGGCTTCTATTGAAACTGCGCTGCCAACAGACCACTCGAAGCTGAAAAGTCTTCCAGAGGTCTGCGGTCTAACAATTGAAAATATAATTCCCTTATTTTGGGCAGGTGAATTTTACAGATTTCTTCCTCTACCAAGAATGTTATATTCCCCTGAATACATATGAGAAAGACATGAGTCCCTAGGGCAAGGGATTTTATGCAGACATATATTCACAGAAATTTTAAAAGCCCAGTGAATATGTTAGTCTCTTCAGAATTCGTCTCTTCATAGAACAAAACTAAAAAAATGATTCCACACCGCTGCGAACCTCAAAACTGTTATTAACTATAAACTATGCCCTCATATTTCTGTTTCTTGTCCTCTTCCACAATTTTTATTTCTAACCTGGGTTGCCAAGAGGCAATCCTCCTCTTAATTTGTTCACCTAATTGGGTTTTCAAAGCTTGCTTATTACACAACTCCCACAAGTTTACAAAATTTAGACCAAAACATTTTTCATCAGAATTATAGATATTACTATATTGCCAGCTTCACGGTTTTTGATATTTGAGGCATTTCTCTGCTTTCAAATTTTGGCAATTCAGAGCATAATGCCATCTTCCCTCCCAATCTTTTGTTTACAGTACTCAGCCCATTTGCTGGTGTAGCCAAAGAGGAAGATGGACTGGCTGCTTTAAGGCACTGTTTTACCTTCTGTGTTAACTATGATTTATTTTATGTCCACAGTATGATGCATTCTATGATCCTATGTTTGATTTGAAATGCTACATAGTGTTATTAAGCGTTTATTAAGAGATCCTAAAAGCTTTAAGAAGACACACAATAACCATTCGATTATTCAAAACTAAAACAGTACTGTAACGTGGAGCTAGGGGGCATGGTGATACCAGAAGTTCCATTTTCACAATTAACAAATTTAGCTGTGGTTATTAAAGAAGGGCATGTTTGTCTGCACATATGTATATATTCACATTTGTATACGTATATGTGTATGTATATGTAAGCTTAGACATACTTTCTTTCTTGTTAAGAGTCATTGTCTAATACATGTGCAATACTTAATTTTGCTCTTAGCATCTTGTTTTAATTCATTGGTGGGAGCGGGGGTTCATTCTTCTCCATCACTATTATAAACTATTGTATGCAGTTTTTTTTTTTTAGTACAGAAAGAGGAAGTGTTGCCTATTCTGGACGTTCATGACAAGGCTGTAAGTTCCAGTACTTAAAATGGAAATGCAGCTGAAGTGGATTTTGGCTGGGGTTCCAGAAAGGTTTTCCCTGTGGACATACTAGAGGCAAAGCTAGATGTTACTAGGGATCCAACAAATGAGAAACGAGTAAAAGACATACCCGAAAGAGTAGAGCCTCAGCTCTCTAATCCCAAGATGACTGCTAAGTTTAATTAGCAAAGATACTTGATGAAGAATTTCCAGGGCTTTTTTATTCAAGGAAGTTTTCGAAGATTAGCTGATTATTCGTAAGATAAGTTAATATGAAAAGCAACCTGAACAGTTCAGGAAAGAGTTTATCTTTTTCTTTTCCAAACTCTTTGTTAGTATCAGGATAAAACAAAAGACATGTTTTCCATTCCAAGGCAGTTATGTTTCTGAATATATGCTAGCAGTTATTTAACTCTTATCGTGAAGAACTTTAAGAAGAAAACTTTAATGTGTAAAAAGCTTTTATCTCTCCTTAATCTTTTTTTTTTTTAAAGAACCTAGAAGTTTGGTCAATTCCTGTATTATACTTTAATTTTAAACTCATGTAAACGATTGAAGAAATTACCATCTTTGTCCTCAGAATATTTAAATAGTTTATCTGAATGAAAAATATAATTCTATAGGAATGTATTTCTGCAAAGGTTGGAATCCAAATTTTGTATCTAAGCTATTTTATTCTTTAATTAGAGTTTTAAAGATGTTTTGTGATTTATTTCCATACACGTCTATATAGCCCTTTCTAAGGAAAAAAAAAAAGAAACTTTGTTATAAACGGCTAGTAGTGATTATGTTTGTCTTATGCCATCTCTTTCACTTTTATAGTAAAATCATTTATTTATTCTTGTATTTTTAAATTAATTGCCCATCCTCTAATATCAGTGGACTTTTTGGCTGGCCAGAGAACCAATTCACTCCCTCATGTCTCATACGCTTCCGTTCCAACATTTTTGAACATTTGTTTCAACTAACAGATCAACCACATTAGTTCATCATACTTTCAGAGTTGAAGGTTAGGGCACAGCGGCCAATTGCTGTTAACTGTATGATTTCTTGTTTCTCAGGATCTTATTTTTTATTTGCTCTTTTTTAAAAAACATCTGAGCAGTTTATGTTCTGAGAAGTTTCTCAAAAACGCTATTTCTCCAGCAATGATGCATATTCGTCAAAAAAACACAGATCAAGGCATTTCTATGATTATTCGTAATGCTTTGGCTAATTCACATAAAGAGCACCGAAGCTATCTGATATTGTCTGGTAGTGTCCATTTTCACAGTCCTCTAAGTAAGTCGAAGTGTGCCACTTTCCTTTAAGTTCCACCTCCTGCTGATACATGTTTTATTCCTGTTCTCAGAACCATGGTTACTATTACCCATTATTTCTCCTTTAAGGAATTGTTTTACCACTTGGCCATTCATTTGTGTTTCTGGTTATTCCTTCCATAGCTTCAATTGCCTATTAACTGATATAATAATGCTGATATCTTCTATGGCTTTGGCTGTTTTCATCCAGGGATTTCAAAGTGCTTTTAAGATAGCTCGGTTGCTTTGTGAAAGGCAATTAATAAGACAAAGAGAAATAAAGACCCGAAAAGTGAAGAAGCCCATGTATGTTCACACACCAAGACCACTGGAAAATCTTTGAATTTCATTCATCTTTGAATTACTTTGTTTAGGCGGTTAAGAAGATGACTGATACAACTGGAAGTATAGGAAGATCTAGAGATGTCATTTGTTTTGATTCCTAAAGACTGACTGGGGTCAATAAAACTTTAAAGTCACTGAAATACAAAAACAAAGGATTCTGACTCATGTCATTCTTGTTCTGATAGACCTCTTTTAGTTTAAATGTCCCCTGATTTGAGGCCATCACCACTATTGAGAGGTTTCCAGACTCTCTCAATAAAAATTGTGTCCCTCTTTTGAGGAATCCATTGCTGCAGACGTGTAGGATTCCATTACCATCATTTGTTCAACTATTTTCCTACTGATGGATATTTGGGTTATTCTCTTCACCTCTGCAGCAATGGATCCTCAAAGGAGGAAAACATTTTTTTATTAAGAGAGTCTGAAAATCTCTAATAGCTATTATTCAGTGGAACACTAGCCAGTAATAAAAAGAACAAACTACTGATACCCCAAATGACATGAATGAGTCTCTAAAACATTATGCTGAGCACAGAAGGCATGAAGTGTATGATTCCATTCATTTGATAACTCCATTCATATGAAATTTAAAAATAAAGAAAACTACTCTGCTAATAGAAATCAACAGTGGTTGTCTTTTGTAACATGGGAGATCTTCTGGGGTGATGGATATATTCTATATCTTGATTGTACACTTAATTTTTGCACATTTCATTGTAAGCCAAAAATAACTTAAGAAACATATTAAGGAAACTAGATTTTTCTTCTGAAAATGCTTTATTTATATTTGTATTTATACAGTAATTTATCTCCTATCTTTCAGTGTTTCTCAAAATAAATTCTTTTTTGTTTAGATTCAAGCCAGTGTGGGCTGAATCATTTCATTAAATTTGGCAGGTATGTCACATTTTAACATGACTTAAAAATAAATGCATGGATAGGAATGAACACCGTTTTATTTGTAGGCAACATTGTTCTGTGGACAAACCTAAGGTCCAAATCCTGACTCTATCTGTCCAATAGCCGTAATAACCTTGACCAAAATATAGTCTCAGTTTCTTCATCTGTAATAATTATAGCAACCCTTGCGGAGTAGTGCACAATGTATACAAGGTTTGTTATAAAGTAAGTGTTCAACAAATTTTAGTTTCTCTTTTTTGCCTCTTAACTTCAAATGTTTTACCTCTGTACATAAGGCTAGATGTGGAACCAGGTATGCTTCCCATGTAGTTCTGTGTGTTTGACGTGACTAACACCTTGGTAGGATGCAAAACAAAGATGCTACTATAATGCAAAATCTCATAAGGATAGAAAGGCATTAACAGGAAGAAAGGGAGCAGCTAATCTCACCCTTTAAATATAAATTGTTATCTATTTTATTGCTTCCCAACCCAATCTATTTTTTTCTACTTTAGACATAAGAAACCAGGGCAAAAAGGAAGGGAGAAAAGAGAATCCAAATATTCACTTATTTATACAACAAATATTTTCTTGAGTGCTTCCTATGAGTCAGGTATTGATCCCAAACTCTCTGTCCCTAGGACTTAGAGCTGGAATCAAAATACAAGTAAGTTTTAAGGGAGATGTGATTTATGGACTGTTAACTAGATAAAAAAAAACTTCAAAAACTTTTCAATATTCTTTTCTCAAGTCCTGCTAGCATCTCAATGGAAGCAAACATCATAATGGTCTCCTTCCTGCTTTTGAGAGCAGCTGAGATTCTTCTATTGACACAGTTTCTAGGATTGAACTTGAAAAACCAGAAGCAGGGAGTTCCCATTAAGAGTCGTGGCCTTGCAGACTTACCCCTCCTATTTGTCCCACAAGCCAGAATTTTCTGACCTGCAGGGCACAGTGTGGGACTCATCTGTTCTTTTCAGCATTTCCTGGCTAGGGACATAATACTGTGGTCGTAGGAGGAAAGAGTGACACAGAGGAGATTTATTTACAACTGAACTGGATGAGGTAATTAGCAAAGCATCTCTTTAATCTCTGACTACTAACGGGCAGTATATTGGTATTACAGGACAGGACAAGACATTAATGCTCAGAAGTGTTCTAGTAAGTTAAGGGAAAAAAAAAATTCCACAATTTTTTCATGGAAAAAGTCAGTAATTTTCAGAGGTCAATAAGGAAACCCCAGAGCAAATACTTTTAGAAACCAAGAGGGGTTCATCCATGCACTCTTGTGTCTCTCCTCCTGGTTGGTTCTATGTAATGGAGGTAGGGGTGTGTGTGTGTGTGTGTGTGTGTGTGTGTGTGAACAACCTAGACCTATAAGTCAGTTAAGTGGTGACTTTTGGCCCCCTAACCAAAAATGTCAGCTCCCCAGTGCAAGGAATATTATGTGTTTTCTTTACTCCAGTGCCTAGAAAATTGCCTGGCACATAGTAGGCCCTCAATAAAAAGTTGCCAAATGAATGAATGAAAAGCAGAGATACGTTCAACTTGAGCTGTGTTAATCTGATTGCTTTGTGACTTGGGCAACTTATTTAATCTCTGGGAACCATTAAAAAATGGAGGATAACACTGTTACTTCCGTTGTTTACTTGTCAGTGTTTAATGATTCAATATTCAGGACAGGGCTTTGTATGCAGAGAGTGCTGAGTGGAGGTGGACTCCCTTCTCTTGCAGACACTCCCTGACCCTGTAATGATTTAACATGTTGTTATAGTAGAAAGTTGTGTTAACTGGGTGACTCTATGAGGAAGTATTCTAACGGTGACTTAAATATGTTGAAATGGGCATGTTGCACTGGTTATAACAAAGCATTGTCCATCATTCTAGATTTTTCTAACATAAATCTGTTCCAAGGTATGAAAAAAAATCTAAATTTATACAATAACTGTAAGTTGATGAAATAAACATATAATTAACAATTTACTAGCGGTTTGAATATTACAAACAGCGTAATACACCTACTCAATAGGGAGAATTTTATGATTTTGAACAAATTCCATTTTTAATTCCAGGGATTTTATTTATCAGTACCATGTAAATAAGTTGTTTTTGACCTAAAGTTAATAGCTTATTTGGGAAATTATTTGAATAATAAAACAGTTCTTTGGCTTAAAATGGTTGGAAGCTGAAACCTCAAATAAACCTATATCATAGTAAAGGCTATATCAGAGGACTTTATTTAATGGGGTGAAGAAAATATTTCCTGATTTTTTTTTATTACTATAGGGCAGATCTGACACCATTAGTTTCCTTTCCGTCATACATACAGACGAGTAGAATTTGACAGGCATCACTATAAAATAGGTTATAGATAAGTTCAGGCATCTTTCCTTCCACACAGACCTTTTACACTCCGTTCTGATGGGGCTTCTTGAATAGAATGACCAAGGTTTGATTTTAGGCTTCTAGGTCACGGTTTCACCTTGACAACAGTTCTTTCATTTCCAGCCGTAACATTTGCTAGGATCCCTAAGGTGCTTTCATTTTTGTAAGTAGTATAAGGAAAAAAAAAATGGAAGGATAGAAAAAAAAAGATAAAACTTAATTCACATGCTGCAGGACTATCTCTGTGTCTCTGGCACAAAACTTCAAATCCAATCCAAGAACTGGATGTGTATTAGAAGTCTGCAGATTTAAACCTTGTCCACCATGATCAAACTGGATTTATGGAGCATCATAACTCTCCAGACACCATCCAGCAGCTTATTAATTTAATAGACTCCTGCCCATTCACTGATGTTCCTGCCCTGACAGTCTCTCAAGATAAGGCAAAAGCCTTTTGACAGGACAGAGAGCATATATATTTTCTTCTGTTTTCTCGTGGATGGGGTTGTCGACAACTTGAAATGTGTGGCTCAGCAAATTTGTTTTTTTCCTTCTCTTTTTCTTCGCTTTTGCTGTGCAGGAAGGATGACAGAGGCGAGCCTCCAGAGAGTTCCAGGGGTCAGGGGGGCCTGTGTTTCCCCTAAGTACTTACTTAGCATTTTGTTTTGCAAAATAACAATGAATTGATTTAAAGGCATACACATGGGACAATTTCACCATGAAAAGAAACAACATTACAATTTAATGCCTAATATAAATTAAGAGGTGTTGGAGAGAAAAGGAAAAACAGCAATAAATGTTCCCATTAAACAGAGTACAGCAGCATTTTCTTTTCTTTTCTATAATCCCATTTGTGGGAATGAGGGGGAGTGCCGAAAAAGATAGCACTCAAGCTGTTGTATATTTAAAGACAAAACAGGAAGAACTTTTCAATGTTCTTATTTTCCCTTTATGATATTCTCATGCTCTACAATGGTGTTTATTTGCAAATGAATTCACAAGTCTCTGAGAGTTATTACACTAGTATACTGCAAGGTTAACTGTTTCCATCCGTCCTGGTACTCTTCAGTTAAAGACACATCAGTAATCACTAGACCTTGGCTTCTGAAACTTAAGCGTGCACACAGATGACCTGGTATCTAGTTAAAATGCAGATTTGGATTCCGTAGGTCTGAATGGGGCCTGAGCTTTAGCGTTTCTAACAAGCCCATGCAGTACTGCTGGTTGGCAGACCACTTTTAAGGAGCACGACATTAGCCAAGCTTTTAAAAAAGGGCAAACTTAGATATGGACAAATGATACCCCAGTGTCATACCAATGTAAAACATAACTTGAATATATAACAAAAAGTTCACAGATTCCCTACCTGGCATATAGTGGGTACTTGACTAATATTTCAATGAATTGAAGAACTCCCAAATTTCATGTAATGGCCTGCTTTTTATAATCTCCCTTCATTTTTACATGTGTGTAAAGACGATTATCTTAATTTCCTTTGAGATGGTTAACTACAATGGTGTATGTAAAGCCAGGGATAAGATGAAAAGTAACATGCCCATTTTCTTATACACATTTTCTCCTCACTTCATTTCACTGATAGAAAGCTATCTTTCTTATCTGTATCTCTAGTCAAAATGCAAAACTATGAAGTGAGACTTCTAAACTAAACTATTGTTTGGCTTAAATGTCCTAAGTAGGCCTTTTTATTTTATTTCAGTTTCTGGCTTCCTACACTCACTCTAATCTAGAAACCTACACTCAAAGCACAGAAAGACAGCAGAGATTATACTTATGATATTTAAGATTTTATATTACCAAGCTAGTTCTAATATTGAGAGACTCCAAATTATTATTTACTAGTTAATTGATAAAGTGTGTATCTTTTGGGGGGAGGGGCACAGGACTATCATACGTTACGTATTATATCAAATTAACTATGAAAACCTAAGTTGCTTCGTAGAAGTATTTGCTAAGTACTCTGAAAATGTTAAGTTTTCATAATAAGCCTCTGAGACTTAACATTTCTTGAAAGAATGCACAAAGTAAAGGGTATTGAACTGGAGAGCCGTCATTCTTGAAAATCTTTACTGACAACAGAGACCAGACAGTGATGATAAATACTAGATTTCTGAAGGAAAAAACGGCTTAAAGTAATTTATTCTTATTGAATTTCAATGGGCAGTAGATAGAACTACATAGCTAGATAGAGAGAAAAAGCTTAACTGTTCATACTTAAATGGTGTATTTTGGATCCATTCTTTTGGCTGGGATATTCTTGCTTGAAACACCACGATATACTGTCTTGGTTGACCCCACTGTTGTCTGACAAGTCTTCACATACTTAAGAAAGACTAATGAGAATATAACTTTTCTGAAGTACCACTGTATGTCATGGCATATAAGGTGCCCTTTTAGTTTAAAAATAGCCTTCAAAAATGGGGTGGACTTAAACACCAAGGGAAAATGAAAAGCCTCCAATTTCACGTCTCAGAGCAAAGACTTGAGGTCTGGCTGACTTCCCCCAAGTGAAGAGCAAGAAGAGCAGACACAGGGCTTCCCTGGTGGCACAGTGGTTGAGAGTCCGCCTGCTGATGCAGGGGACACGGGTTCGTGCCCCGGTCCGGGAAGATCCCACATGCCGCAGAGCGGCTGGGCCCGTGAGCCATGGCCGCTGAGCCCGCGCGTCCGGAGCCTGTGTTCTGCAACGGGAGAGGCCACAGCAGTGAGAGGCCCATGTATCGCAAAAAAAAAAAAAAAAAGAAAAAGAAAAGAACAGCAGACACAGTCACTGCTTGATGGGAGAAAGTCAAGTGGATCCACAAAGAATTGCGTAGTAATGGTGAGCCAATGTCTTGGCATGGCTGCTGTAAAAAGATGTCAAATAAAACCCTAAGGTTTGACAACATCTTTGGCATGTATATAGATTCTAATTTTGCTAAATTCTTTTATACACCTTCATTCTAACTGATGTAGCACAATGTACGCTGTATTTACATAGGATATTCCAAAGAAATCCTCTTGTATTAGATTCTCCAGCATTAAAAAAATCTTGCTAAGACATGGAATACTTTTCTAGATATGGAGAGAAGAGTATTTTGAGTACTGGATTTTCAAATGATGTTCATACTAGTGATTTGTGAAACTAAAGCAAGTCCCACTAGAGTTTACTATGTTGAATGATGCATCCTAATACCCATTAAAAATAATTCAAAATTCAGTGAGTATATTCTACGTATTGTCTGTGGAGAAGTGAGAAATGGTGTCATTGCATCTGAGGTGTTCACATCCAACTTGGGACAAGGCTGGGGTGGAGCTCTCTCCCTGGGATGGGACACAGAAGGCTTTTCAGAGGCACTTACACATGCTAAGTCTTGAATGATACCTGTTGCCAAGATAAAGATGTCTAGAAGGTTATTAAGCAAAAGAAACATGATGTATAAAGACAGATATGAACAAGTAAAGAATAGCTGAGGAATTTTAAATAACTGAGTATAGTTGGAGTATAGTTGGAGGGTATCTGCGGAGCATGAGTGAGAAATGAAACTATAAGTAGTAGGATAATTAAAAAAAAAATTCCAGATGGGATAAGCTATGGGAAACATAGAAATGAGAAGAAACAAGACTACAAAATGATGTTTAGTGAGGGAGAAACCTGGCACTGGGTGTGGAAAGGGATAAATCAGATCAAGCCTCGTGGAATAAAAAGCTGTCAACAAGGAGACCTGTGACAGAGTCACTTCAATGGAATCACGAAGGCAGAAACAGCAAAAGAGAAGATGCTGGAATTCAGGAAGTTAAAGGAATGCATGCAAAAACTTTGCAGAAGCTTACCTAAGAAAAGAAGCAGAGAGGGCTTCCTGTTAAACATGATGAATTGATTGCATGCATTTATTTCTACTCCCTTTCAGTCACGTGACGATAGAGAAGAAAAAAATAATGATGAGGGCAAAGAGATGGGGCAGAGTAGGCAATAGAAGTCAACAACATCTTGGAAGCTAGAAAACTGATGGAGTGATAGATGACACAGCAGAGCACGGAAGGCTGAAATCCAAGTACTTGAAGAGAAGCTGGCCAACGAGTAGCAAAAGCAGATTTATTCTGCAGAATCCTGGAAAAGATCAGAAAGTAAAGGAACCTGTGGCACCTTGAAAGGTAGGGTGAGCAGTGGAGCTAAAATTTGCAGGACTGGCCTTCTAAGTAAGAAGCTGTTAGCTATACTTGCTCAGCTATTCCCTGCAGAGCTAAGTGACATTGCTTTCCCACTCTGGAGGCTTAGTCTTTGAAGCAACGGAATAGAGGCTTTAGATCCAGAGACACAGGCTCAGCCAAGGGTAGTACTAAAGTTTCACCTGCATTAGAAGATTAAAGGAACATCTACATTCTCAGCAATGAGATAGGACTTTCCCAATGTACCACCTGGTCCAGTTTGCCCACAAAGTCCTCAGATTGCTGGTTACAGGCTCATCCATATCAGAAATGAGACTGGCGTTCTCTGGAGAAGCTAAACATGCTAATACAAAAAATTACATACACTGTCATTTGGAGACCTCATTACCATGGCTAGGTTGTCATCCTATGACCCCACACAAAAGCTACCAGTTGACAAGCTCTGCCTTCTCAGGCTGCTCTTGCATTCACCCCTTAGTGCCCCACTCTTAAACGATGAAGTAGGTATTCACGGATCTCTAGCCACTTGAGGAAAGCTTCAGCACTAAATACAGGGACAAAAACAGGCAGAAGAAAGTAAGAAACAATGCATGGGACACACAACTTCCTAATCATTCTCCACATCCTACTTCAGGGATAAAGGAAAAATATCCATATTAAAAAGAGCAAGATGTTGAAAAAAAGGAACAGTCAGGGAACAAGAAAGACCCCTTGTAAATTATAAACATGAGAGTTAAAATTCAATAGTGAAGGTAAGGTATAAAGTTTGAGGACACCTCAGAAAGTTCAACCAAGTCAGATTTCCTAATCATGGGAACATTATTAAATCCATACTTTATATTGCTTTTCACAGAAAAGAAAAAGCTGTAACCCATTCATTATCGATTAATTCTTTCATAAATATTTAATGAGCACCTACTATGTGTCATAGATGGCTTCAAAAAACATACAGAATTCCTGTCCTTAAAGAACTCTCATTCTAGGGGTGGGAGGATGACATTAATTTTTTAAAATAAATGCTAAAATGCCAGATATGAGGATAAATGAGAGAGATGTTATAGACTGAATGCTTGTGTCCCCAACTCTAAATTTATATGTAGAAGCCCTAACAACCAATGTAATGGTATAAGAGGTGAAGCCTTTGGGAGGTAATTAGGTCATAAGGGTGAAGACCTCATGATGGGATTAATGCCCTTACACACACACACACACACCACCATATGAAGATACAGCAAGAAGGTGGCCATCTGTAAACCAGGAAGATGGGTCCTCACTAGATACCAAATCTGCCTGCACCTTGATCTTGAACTTTCCGCCTTCCAGAACTGTGAGAAAGAAGTCTGGTGTTAAGCTACCAGCCTATGGTGTTTTGTTATAGCAGCCTGAATTGACTAATACGGAGGAGAATGAGGAGAGAAACAGAGACAGAGTAGTTAGGCAGACCCTCTGGGATGGCAACATTTGGAGAGTGTTTTGAATGAAGCAAGAGAGGGGCCCATGTGGGGGCAGAGCAGGGCACAGTGCACAGGCCCTGAGGCAGAGGCATTCTTTGTATTTTCAAACAAAAGCAAGGGCCTGTGACACTGGAACAGAATAGTTAGAGAGTCACAGTAAATAACCCACAGAGGTATCCAGGGGAAGATCATGTAGGGCATTTTAGGCCAAGGTAATAACCTTGTAGGCTTAGTTCAGGCGTTGCCAAGCTTTCTCTGTAAACGGTCAAATAGTAAACACTTCAGGCTTTGCAGGCTAGAGGGTCTCTGCCGCAACTACTCGACTCTGATGTTGCGGTGTGAAAGCAGCCACAAACAAATTATACAAACAAATCATGGTAGCTGTATTCCAATAAAACTTTATTTACAAAAACAGGCGGTGGGTCAGATTTGGTCTCACGGGCCATACTGATCCTTGTAATCAGGCTAATTGTAAAAGGAAACCACTTGTTGGAGGGTTGTATGTGCTTCTACTTTTCCATTTTCGCTGGAAAACAAGAAGCAAGGTCATTATCTAACAGGGGATGGTATATATTTGGGGAGACAGAAGTCTGACATAGTCACTTTGAAGACGGATTCGGAAAAAAGATCTGTATTGCCAGGCTACTTACACTGAGGGATCACATTCACCTCACGGTCAAATGTAATATAAACTGGTCAGCATTGGTTTCTGTTGTAATTTTGTTGTTGTGAGTGGTGGTGATGGCCTCATTGTTGTATTTTGACCACACATTTATATAGCACTCACTGTGGATCAGGCACTATTCTAAACACTTTATAAATATTACTTCCCCTAGCTTCTGCTGCTTGGATAAAGCCAGGGGAAGGTGGAAAGTTGGATTGATTAGAACGAGGGTATTCAGGCCACTAAAGGCCAGAGAAGGAGAGAAAAGCGAGAGGGTGCAAGAGAGTAATTAGAAAGTTGGGCCCATGGAATCCGAGTCAGGTCCTCTGAAAGTAAGGACGGGAGGTTGGTGGGCAGGGCAATGATGGTGAAGACATAAGGGCATTGGAGGTACATTTGGTGTTGAAAAATTTGTTGGAGTCAGGTAATGAGTGGAGAAAAGCGGAAGATTTATATTATCTTCTAGAAAGATGTAGGTACCAACATTATTTCTTGACAGATAAAGTCTTGTTTTTATTAGCGGATGGACCTGAGCTTTACCTTTGACACAATAATCAATAATCTTAGTAAAATCCCAATGTGAATATGTGTGCCTCAGAACTTTCAGTAGCTCTCCATTACCCCCTTGATGAGGTCTTTAGACTGAGCACTCAACCGAACCCACAACATGGCCCTCAGAAACGTTTGCAGGCTTGCCCCTCACTAGTCTTATTTGTAAATTCTCTGTTCTAAAGTGTGCCCTGACACTCTCGTGAAAACACGGTATGTATCACAGCCTGTAAACTTGTAGGCACACACTTCAACCTCCTCAAATGCCTTCCCCCATTTCTCAAATTTATATTCAACTTTCAATATCCACCCAAAATTCCACATCTTCTGTCAACTTTGCCTTGACCATGTAAGACAGAACTCAGCGTTATGCAACCTTCATCAATTAAGCTCTTTCAACAAACTCCTTAAGTCAGAGGTGTGTTTCATATTCCTCTGTATCCCTCATGACACCTGGGCCATAACATGTGCAGAGCCTGTGCTCAGTTACTTTTATTTTATTTGGAAAATTATCTTGTGAAATACAAAGTGTCAGGACATTTACAGAGATACTAAAGAAAAATATATATCACTAGAATATAATTTAAATTCCATGGATGAGGGACTTCACGGGTAAGGCAAAGATTTTTGTTCTGTTAGTTTGGGTTGTATAAAAAGAAGAGGAGGAGTGTAGTTAAGACAAAGGGTGATTTTCGTTTGCGAATATTTTTCTTAAATTATATAAGGACCATAATCAAAGTGAAGAAAACTATAAAGGAGGAATACAGAAAGATTTTCCCAAACCTTACCACCTTTACAGAAATACTTTTATAGTTTCAATGTATTGATATTTCTTCCCCATGTGTTTTGCTGTACATATACTTTTAAAATACAATTATAATCATACTAGGCACGAAACCTCATACTCTACTTTTCAGTTGGAATTATAATACAATACTTTTTTTTTCTATGTAATACACTGTTCTAAAGAAATATTCACAATATCTTACTCTGGAAACATCCACCCTAAAGAGCTGTTCCTCATTTTAGCTGATAAAGATCCTTTTGGGGGTAGCTTTCGAGATTAGCATCACTTTGAATGACAAGCTAACATCTCTGAATGATAGTGAGTCACCTCTCAGAAGACCCCACTCTTCATACTTCATTTTTATACTTATGAAACTGATATATTCTTAGTTCTTATCATTTGCCAACATCCTACCTGGGTTTTTACCCCTAAGAGACAGAAGCTTCATTCATGCATGGATCCAGGATGGTTTAGAAGCTTTTTCTCCAACATATGAGAGCTCATCTAATCCACTGAAGTAATTAATAGTATTATCGTGCAGGATTATTTACCAACATTTCATTAAGGAAACTCACAGTGATGTTGATATGAAAACAAATATATTTTTTTCCACATCAAATAGCATACATTAATAATAACTCAGGACATAAACTATTCAGTATGACCAGACCCAGACTGAAATAACATCAGTAAATCACTAACATAATTGTAAAAACAGTAAATGCATAGTAAAAAATGGAAATGGCAGAAGGCCCTATATTTGCTGAAGTTGCTGTCATTCTGCAATTTGCAACAGACAGCTCCACTGTAAATAACACATTCACTGGTGGGGTCACTTGTCTCAACCTTAAGAACCCCTCAGAAATGACAATTTGAATCAAAACGATGGTTTTCTAAAGCAGCCATTTAAAGCAATCACTGATTCCTAGAACAGGCATAATAAATTGCTCACGCCCCAAACATCTCTCATTCTTAGAGAACATAACCGGAAAAAGCCTCAGATGTTCATGAAACATATTGGGTTTTCGGCATCGCGTTATCCTGTGGTGCTCTGCAATCAATTACTGTTATACCACCATCATTAATAATTTTCTTAATGAAAATGATTCTGTTGATCTCTGCTGTATTTTAATTATCAGAGTTAAGCATAATTACACTGCAGCTCTGAGCTGGCATGTGGACTCCTTTAGGGCGCAATTTTGTTTTAACACACTGATAATGTAATTTTACATTGTGTCAGTTTGTTTGGTTATTATCCAGTTGTACAATTCCACTGTATTCCTGATAACAGATAATAACCTTAGTACCTCCTATATCCTGAAGTCATTTAAAAAGCAATATTGGAATTCTGCGGCTAGCTAACTTAATCGCCTTATGATTTTATAATTCCTGCTCCTAAATATTTGGCTCAGGCACCCACCCTCTTTTAAGAATACTGTAAAACTAGACAACAGTTATACATTTTCTGTGAACTACAGAATGGTTAAATAAACAAATATGAGCACAAGTTTTTCTTTTTAAATTACTTTCTTATTTATATAGCATTAGGTCCTTTAAGTAAAGTTAACCATGAACTTGTAGGCTAGTTCGGAAAACTGACTGCCATGTTAGACAAGGCTGTTTCAAAATTCTAGGAACATGCAACAGATCCTCTATTTTGAGGTGGAAAATAGTCCAGACTTTTGCAAGGGTCCTTCTAATGGAAGATCTTTGTTTTAAACAGTTGATCAATTTAGTCAGTGTGCAGAAAGTTGCTCATCCAAGTTAGGTTATATTAGAATTACAGTCGTTATTTCAACAGTACCTGGTATAGGACCTTGAATGTAATACACAATCAGTCAGGGCTTAACTGAATTAATTGCATGATTACATTTGTCCAAACAAGCAAAATCAGAACTTTGAAGATGGTCATAGAATGATTTGGAGATTAGTTTTCTACATGACTTTAAATTTCTGTGGCCTTCGAAGCAACAGAGAAATTAGCATAAGGTACTGCTGTCACTGCTGTTTTCGTTCTGGAAAATAATTCTTTCTTAAAAACCAAACCACAGAGCAAGGAAAAAAAAGTTTCATTGATAAATATGTACGTAAATTTGTGAAGAAGACCAATAACCTACAATCTAGGCCTAGTAAATGGTATCATCAAAACTCTGCTAAATTGTATAATTGGGAATCAAGGTCAACACGCTTAAGATTGAATATCAATTTCATCACGTATGAGCTATATATCCTTGAACTATTTACCTACCTAAACCTGAGTTTACTCATCTGTAAAGTGGGAATAATTCTGCTTACATCATAATTTTCTTGTAGCAGTAAGCCAGAAAATGTTTGTAAAGTGTTTAAAACCATGCCTGGCACAGAATATGCCTGGCATCGAATAAATGGTAACTGCTATTGCTAGTTTTAATATTATCATCATTATTATCTTTATACTAGCATTTTACATATGACTTTCATTAAAAATATCATGTGCCCAAGGGAAAAAATATATTTAGGTAAAGGCTTCTGGCCTCTGATTCTATAATGCAGTTCTCTGCAGATACTGTGGGTTCACAGGGACCAAATGGGATTTATGGAATTCTTGGCTATAAATCTGGTATCTGATGACCAGGTTTTCTCACACACTTGCTTGATACCAACATGGAGGTCTGGGTTCATTTCCTCTAAATTTGTCCTGACATATAACCAAAAGGGCAAACTGGACTGAGTATAAGATCATCAGCAATATAATATTTATAATAACATATGCGGTTATGTGTACGGGTGCATCTTCACAAAAATCCTGTGAGATGGCCACTGCTATTTCATTGTTACAGTTGAAAAAATCAGGATTTAAAGAGGAAAAGTGGTTTGCCCAAGGTTCCATCTAAGCAACAGTTTTTTACAATGATATTGTGCTTTCACATAAAAAGAAATCTTGCATGGTTAAGGTGAGATTGAGGGTTAGCTGATACTTTTTCACTCCTTTGACTGACACTGTTTATTCTCTTCATCCAGATACCTAGAGAATGTGGCTGCTCTGAAATAACACTCCACGAAAACCCAAATAATTTAATTTTTCCTCATCTGAAGTGAACTGAATGAACAAACTCACATGCAAGATGCTAAAGGTTTAATTTCAAATGTTCAAAAACGTGAAACTCGAAGTAACTTATTTACTTTTCACAAATGAGAAAGGGCACCATACTGTGCAAATGCTATAAAAAATACAGAGGTATAGAGAAAAGAGGAGAAGTTAATTTCCAATGCTCGACAGGCATTCATGGATTTTAGGAGTAAGTGGGCAGGCCTCTGCTCATCTTACCCTCCGCCAGCCTCCCTTTAACTCCAGCATGGTGCTTTTTAGTATTTTTCCATTGGAGATAAGTAAATTAGAATTATCTGGAGTCTGCTGAGAATAATGGCAGAAACCAGACAACCCAACAAGTCTGGTCCATCAGTGTCTGGATGAGCTAATTACTTTCTGGAATGACAGGGGGTAGTTGAGGCAGGGAGAAAAAGGTATATCAGATTATAATATTAATGCTAAATACTATCCTTTTTTTTTTTACTTTGATAAAACAGGATGATGGCAGCCTGTCAAATAGCCCTAAGTGATGTAATTTGATAATAATTATTTGATGGACACCCTGGAAATGAAAATTTTATAATTATATTTAATTTTACTGCTAGCCCACATTTAAAAATACTTCAAAAAGTAAGCATGTCTCTTAAATGGTAACAGTTACATGCCATAAGAAAATATTATAAAAAAATGCCACAGTTAAGGCATTTAAAAATGCTACATATACGTATTTTACATTCTATTTGTAAATAGGTACTAATAGACTTTCAGATAGCCAGGCCCAATAAAGGTGATTTTGGCGTAGAATTCATAAGTAGTTTCGGTTCTTAGCTAGAAAACAAAATAAGGCAATGCAATTTTGGCATCTGGAATTTACTTTTCATCTTCAGGGAGAGCTTTTTAGACATTAGGAGTAATGTGTTGCATCTGGGTACATGGATGTTAGCCCATCAAGCAACCATTCTTTTCTGTCTGGAAGTGTAGCACTTCGGTTTCACTTGGGGAACTTCTCCTTTGTCTCAGTGGTTTATGTGGGGTTAGGTCTACAGATGATTGTAGTTTGTCGGGAAGAGTCATAGTGATTAATTGGTTCAAGCATTGGTATGTGATGTACCCCAAATAAAACCCAGAAAAGCTCTCTTTTCACTGGGATTGCTGTGCTTGTAGAATGAGTTTGGAGTTTCCCACCACTTGACAAGAACATTTCTGAGGATGAAACACACAAAGAAAGAAGAGGCAGAAGATAGAGGCCGTCTGGGGACAAAGTGAGAACAACTGAATTAAACTGATCCTGACGTTTAGAAGATCCCTGGATTCTCAGTTATATGAGCAGATGAACTCCCCTACCCCCAATACACTCACGCATGCACGCTCACACACACACACACACACACACACACACACACACTTACACTTTGATTATGTTTTGTATAAGCCGATTTCATCTGGATTTCTATCATTTGAAAACAAAACAGCCCCAACTGATAAATAACATACACATTAGGAAAATGTCTCGCACATTACAGATGTTCAAGTCAATTCTGTACCTATTAAATCTAAATCACCAAACCCTTCCAACTACAAAACTCTTTTGCTTTGAGAAGGCTTATCATATCCATAGCCTGTGAAGACATAAGGCTTCAGAGCTCATGTGGTCCTGGTAGGAGTGATTCCTGGGTTCCTATTTTCCATGATGAGAACAATCCCTAGTATAATCCTAGAATATCGAGGTATTCACAGAACTTTGAGTGAACTATTCCCTTCCTCCAAAGGCAACCTGAATTCTAGGAATTAGCATCAGGCCTCTGAAGCCCATCTAGGAGATCAGAGTAGAGTCTACAGCAGAGTTTTCCCAAGTGTGTTAACCAGAGAACTAATTCCAATGTTCCAATGGATGTCCACTAGTTGGAGAAAAAAATATATGCATATCTTATAGTCAAACGAGTTACACAGGTTTTTATTTTGTTTTGTTTTACTACAGGACTTCTCAGAGCATTCATACCAGAAGGCCTTGTGAGTTTTCAAGAGGGGCCAAGATAGGCAATATTTGGTCCTGGGACTTTTCCTTTAATCTTAGGGTTATGTGAAGTGTACTTTGGTAAGTGCTATATTATAATAATACTCTGTGATTTCTGCACAGAAATGCTTGCATAGTTTAAGAGAATTTATTCATCATGTAATAGTGTCAAGGGGAAAGGTAGAGTCATACAGTGCAGAGAGTATAGGATTGGAATTATCAAAACCTGGATTTAAATTTGGCTTCTCTGTTAGCTCTCCTGGACCAGAGACAGCCATACTACTGCTCTAAGTCACACACAATGTAGGCTGTGTAAAATAAGAAACACACTACTTATCTCATCTAGCTGCTTGAAAGCTTAATGCAGGGAGAACGTATTCTTATATGTACAACTCAGGCCCTTAATTAGACAGATGTGTGTTTGCATCCCACTTTAAACACTTAGTAGTTAAAACACTTTGCTGTACAGCAGAAATTAACACAACATTGTAAAGCAACTATACCTCAATTAAAAAAAACAACAACACTTAGTAGCTATGTGACCATGACAAATTACTTAATCTAGCTATGTCTCAATTTCATTTTTTATAAAATTGGGTAGGATGTTAATTACCTACTAGGAGGTATTAACTGATGATTAAATGAAATTATGCATATACAGTAGTAACTACAGCCCTTGTTATTTGAATTGCAATGCCATCTGTTCTTGTAAGTTGAACAATATCGGGTTACCTTTTGTAGGTTAAAAACTACTGAATATTAGGAATTCATATTGTTCATCATCACAGTATGTGATGTGTCTATTATAGTTTCTAGCAACCATTCATCATTTGTTTATCTGGTCAACCAATCATTATTTACTCTGTGCTCTTTTTGTACAGGCAGCCTGCCAGACCAAGGATAAAAAGATGACTGAGACATAATCCTTGCCCTCAGTAAATATAGAGTAGATTGGAAAGGCAGGCAATAATACCTAACTTTTTACTACTCTTTTTTTGAAACATAAAATGATAATCATAAAACGAGGTTAAAAGAGCAATGAGAGAAGTGCATAGAATTTGGTATGGGACTACCAAGGAGAGGATTCAGGGGTGCTTAATAAAGGGTGGCTGTTATTATCTATGTACAAAGCTAGCACACAGTTGGGCTCAATCTATGCTTTATGAGTTAATCAATAAGCTTCTACAAATTACTCCAAAATGCTTATTGCCAAGAGGCTTAAGGTATATCTAACCATAATGCAAACATGTAAACATGTTCAAACTAACGTACTCCATGGAACATAGAATTACAATTTTGTTATAGTGTTTTTCCTTATGTAACAATATAATAATCATCTCTTCTAAAACAATGCCCGATTTAAACATGTAATGGATTTGGATTACGATAGAATAGCTATCCTCTTGGTTCCTCCATATTACATTGCCATCATAGAGATAAGATATTGTACAACAAAAATTTAGTCCCAGTCATTGATCCTACACTCCAAGCCATCTTTTGCAGTGTTTGCGTTCTGAATGTGGACACTGGTAAGCTGGTTCACTATAATATTGCTTCCCATTTTGATAGACCATAGTGACATATCCTGGGAAAATCTTACTTCCCTTCTAGTTAAAAGCTCCCACCAGCATACCACAGGTATTTGGTGTTTGAAAATAAGTGGGTATGAGACCAGCAGTTACAGAAGGAAAAAGAATATAATCAGATCCTGGTGTGCAGATTGTCTTTTTAGCTTGCAAATTCCCTCTTTCTGGTGTTTCAACTTTCAAAGGCTTATGGTAGTTTAAAGGCAATCCTCTTATAAGTGTACAAATTGTAATGATTATAGGAACAAGTTGTAATTGTTTCTAGCAAGTTTTTAAGAGTCTCTGATGTTATGATTAGTGTTTTATATGTTAATATATTGATAGGGGTGCTTATTTGCTTGTTCCCTTGTATGCTTTTATGGTTTCTAGGTTCAATGTGCAAATACATCTTTGATCTCAGTAGGTCTATTTGGTTAAAAAGGAAAGCGAAAAGAAATTAAACATGAGAAGCACAAAGTTTTGCAATATTTACGAAGGAGTGAGATTAGGGATTTCACTGTAAAAGTACAGAGCTTGGGCCCAGAACCTGAATATGGAGAAAAGTGCGGCAAACCACACCACACACGTGGAGGGGCCTGAGTTTGGGGGAGTCAGTCCCATGTTGTGTGTCCCGGAGCATCGGTTCCTTTGCAGCCAGGGTGTAGCTGTTTGACGCAGTCTAGGTTGATGCCACACTGAGCAAATCAAAGGTAATGCTCTGCAAGCCATCGCTTCCTCTCTAGCATTTGCCTCCTGCCCTTCAGAAATCACCATGGGGAGGAATTCTCAGCCTTTGCAATGGCTTCCTTTTCAGCTATCCCCTCATCGTGTGTGATTTCAGGAAACTGGCTGGAATGCAGTGCCTTCTAGAACTCGCACCTTGACACCCTGACATGGACTGCCAAATTTCAAAAGGAATTTACTTTTTGATGGATGATGCCTAAGAGAGGAATCCGAGATTTCATCAAACCCGCTCTGAATAAAAGTAACAGTGAGGAAGGTACTAGTCAAGGCACTCCAATCCACGGTTAGGTGAATGGGTATGGTGCTAAGTAATTAATGGTCTAACACATTTTGTTTTATGCTGTACAGGAAAAGAACAAAAAACAAACAAAAAAACCCCCAGTAGGCTTGCTGAAGCTACAGGTTAGGGAGATTCATAAGGGAAAAAGGAAGAGAGAGGATCCCATTTTACTTTGTACTCCCATTTCAGCTCATTTGGTTCTACTTTGCAACACTCAGGTTTCAATACATCCAAAGCGAGAGGGAAATGATCTTGCACTTACCTTTGCTGTACACAATGCAGTTGTTTTTGTTGTCTTCCACTCCTTGCCAAGTCACATCCAGTAGCCACTTGGGACCAGCAGTCAGCACCATCGGGACCTGAGCCTTTGTCTTCTGTAGAAAGAATGATAACAAACGGATGCCATTTGCTTTCGTTGATTAAAAAGTTGAATAATAACTGTACTAATCATTTTATTTTTCCAAATAACTAAATCTCCTAAACCATAATCCAAGTCCTTATTCCCCTGTCTCATGATATCTTTTTAAGACGACAGAAGCTGTAAAGCTTGACTGCTTTCACTAATCTGAATGGTAGAATTATTATCAAGAATATTTTTTTTTTCTAAATGATACTGGATCAGATCTCCAAGATTAGACAGATCTCTTGCAGCTCTGAATTATAAAAAGAATGCAGATGACTTTCATTGCAAAGAGCTGAGTGTTTAGAAGTGAACTTTAGACACATTGTACTTTACTATCAACAGGATCTCACTATTTCCTGAAACAGACAGGAAAGAATTTAAAGAATCAGGATCCATTTCAAAGCTCTATCCTGAGCAACATTTATATTAGAGTAGAAATTTATTCTGAATGAATAATGAAATCCACCAACACCCTAAGTATGGATATGTAGTCCCACTGAAACTGAAATAATATTAATGCTAATGACTCACCATACACTGTCTCCGAAAAGACTATAAAAGAGGAATTGGGAATAAATTCAGATGCAGAGCAACTAAAGCATGACATTCCTTGCTCTGAAAAGCATAGAAGCAGGGAGACAAGTGCTCTAGTTCTAACAAAATATTTTCAGTGTACATTTTAAATATAAGGCTCAAAAGGGTCATCATTCTAGGCCGTTTGCAACCCAAATTATTTGTCTTTAACTATGTTAAACATGGCAGGAAATAAACCAGGGAGGAAATAAGTAAGCCTTAGCAAGACTGGTGTTTCCCAATGAGTCAGAGTGAATTGGCATTCAGATGTTTATCATTCACCAGCCCAGGTTCTGTATATCAACTATCATGAAACCACAACACAGAGTACAATACAAGGGTCTCAAGGTAATTTTTGAACTGAATTTTCTCCTAGATATGATCCTGCCGGAGAGATCTCTGCCCATTCTGGGACTTTCCCACATGTTATGTGCTATCACAAATTTCCCAAATTGGCATTAGCAAGTATCCACTTGAGGAGTTCTATGTAATTTAGCCATTTCAAATCTCTCAGGAATCCGGAAACCTCATTTCACTGGCCAAATGACGACACTGATAGTGCATGAGACACAGATCTTCTATTGATACTGCAAAGCCATATTAAAAGCTATGCATAAAATCAATGCTAACCCTTTTTATTTTGCGGTACGCGGGCCTCTCACTGTTGTGGCCTCTCCCGTTGCGGAGCACAGGCTCCGGACGCGCAGGCTCAGCGGCCATAGCTCACGGGCCCAGCCGCTCCGCGGCATGTGGGATCTTCCCAGACCGGGGCACGAACCCGTGTTCCCTGCATCGGCAGGCGGACTCTTAACCACTGCGCCACCAGGGAAGCCCCTAACCCATTTTTGATGTATCAATTATATTGTAAGAGGTAAAAACTACCATAAAATATACTACTTAATGGAAAAAATCAACCATGACAGACAAATTAAAAATAAGTCTAAAAAAATACTTCAAATATTAAAACAGAGGAGGCGGTAAACCAGATCAACCATAAGAAATACTAGCATACTGATTTTTCATGTTCATACTTTAATTCATTTTAAAGTCTTCAATTTTTCAACTATGTATCTTAATATTTGGAAAGTAAAACCATGAAAAACAGTTATCTGAAAACCCTGGGGGAAGAAAGTAATTTTATATTATAATTTTTTAAAACAATCTAGACAAAGTGTTATCAAGTTATCCCTCTGGTTAATAGTCTAGGTCAGGGGTCCCCAATCCCCAGGCTGCAGACAGGTACTGTCTGCTGCCTGTTAGGAACCTGGTCGCACAGCGGGAGGTGAGTGGTGGGTTAGTGAGCGAAGCTTCATCTGCCGCTCCCCCTCACTCGCATTACTGCCTGAACCATTCCCATCCCCGCCACCCCAGGGAAATATTGTCTTCCACGAAACTGGTCCTTGGTGCCAGAAAGGTTGGGGAGCGCTGGGCTAAGTGACGATTTTGTTTTTCCATTTTCAAAATAGAATTTGAGAACAAGTAAGCTTCTTCAATCTGAAATGAAGGTGGCCCATATCCAATTAAATCGTAGGTCTTAATTATGCATACTTCAGCTCCATTTACTACTAGAGAAGCAGGTAAGTCCATAGATCAGGGTCAGCAGGTCTCCAAGCAAGCAGAACTAGTCACGGGAGAGACTTCACCATTTCGATAAACCTGCACATGGGGGAATTTAGTGGTGTTATTTGTAACATCTGCTCTCTTCTGCTCTTAAATAACAGACTTCAACAACAGGCATCTGGCTCATTTCTACTGTATTCTCTTATTTCATGAGAAAGACATGCATCTTAAATTATTTCATCTTTATACCCAAAGTTCTTAAAGCCACATGGATTTCTACACAGTTAAGCAGCCTTTACAATTTTCCATAGATAATATGAAAAATAAACATTGATCACAAATTCTTTAGGGAATCTTTACTGTAAAGTAAATCAATTGGTTTGCCAGTACCACAATCTTCCATTAATTTTACAAAGGAACCTGCTGATCCAGTCTTGTGCTGGGTGCTAGGAATAGGAAGAGGTCTTTTTCGGTGAAGGATACAGATACATTAAAACAAAAGTTTACTATAAGGCAAAGAGTAGCAGGTAGGGAGTGCAAAGTCATGTGTAAATTGTTTTGGGGTCAATGAAGGGCGAGAAACTCCTGTCCTGTGGCTTCTGGGACGGTATCATGCAGGAAGTGACTTTCAGGCGAGATCTTTTTTTTTTTTTTTTTTTTTTTTTTGTTACCACTGTCTTAATGGCAAAATAATTATGGTAAAAAAACAAGTCTCGTGTTTATTATTCCTTAAGAACTCTGTGTTATATTACCATGGAACGCCTAATAAAGCAAAATGTGGTTGTTTCTGGGTGTGTCTGTGTTGAGATCCCCGCGTCCCCTGCATCGGCAGGCGGGCTCTCAACCACTGCGCCACCAGGGAAGCCCCCAGGCGAGATCTTAAAGGAGACACAGGAAGCATTTGCAATTGCTAGTAATGGCCTGGGCGAAGTCTGAGCAGTGTATAAGAGTGGTACGTACAGGAAATAGTGACTAGTTCTGGGATTCTTTGGTTTCAGTTCTTATATAAAGTCTTTAGAGCTGTTCTTCATATACAGAAAGCACCAGATAACAGTTACCTGTCATCACTGGAATCATCATTGATACTATTATTATCACTACCTATAAGTGGAAGGGCCATAACATCATATGTGTCTAGAAAAGCAGGTTAGAATCAGATCTTGAAGGACCTTTTCATATCAAGCAAAACCTTTCTGTGCTTAAACCTCTAAGCAGAAGGAAGACAGTGAAGATTTTTTTAATCAGGAAGAATAAGGTTTTGCTACTATTCCTGCTACTTGTGCAAAATCCCTTACTTATTTAGTCCTCATATATATTTTCAGACAAAGATATTGCAACTCAAAGATTAAATAATTTCTTTTAGGTCAAATAGCTGGCAGAAGACAGAGCCCATATTTACCTTTAGCTCTGTTTCCAAACACTACCGCTCCTAGGGTGACCAACCGTCTGGGTTTTCCTGAGACTGAAGGGCTACCCCGGATGCTGGATTTCAGAGCTAAAACTGGAAAGTCTTGGGCAAACTCAGATGACTTGTCCACCTCTGCACCTCCTACTATAAAACAGTATTAGTGGTTTACATCTACTGAATACTTGCAAAAAGTTGGGTGTTAAGTACTTCTCCTGAATTATCCTTTTTGATTTTTACAACTCCAGGAGTTAGGCATTAACATTTTCTCCATTTTGTACATAAGCAAATTAAGATTGAGAGGATTTGACTTTGTGGCACAAATAAAAATAGTTATTTAATATCTTTCCATAATGGTAAGTTAGGCATTATACCTTTTAAAACTTTGGCAAACATTTATTATGCCTGGGCCCAGGTAGAATCTGACTTTTCAAGAAACAGAATTGAAAGGAAAACAATTTCTTTGACTCCAAATCAATAAGGCAAAAGTGAAAATGTAGCAAAGACTTGGGAAAGCTATACCCAAGCTGTAAAGAATAAGTAGATAAAAAAATCTCAAGGGACCAGTTATTACAGTTTTGAGGAGGTAAGTCAATTTCTTTCTGAAGAAGTCAACTTTTGTAGAGATTGACTGCCTTCAAAGAAGATTACCAAGTGTGAGAAGGAAGGAGTTAGCCAGGATTACATGAAATCTACACTCCAGCAAAATCCATGAAGAGAAAATAACAATAATATCCCCTTTGATCATTAGGTTTACTTTCCCATGTCTCTCTCCATCATAAGGATTCATACAAGTCTAGAATGTTAAAAGCCAGAAGCAACTTTAAAGTTCAGTGAGTTTAATTCACTAATTTGACAAATGAAGAAAGTAAGGCCAAAATGTTTATCTAGCATCCTACAGAGGTAGCATACAGTTGGTACAACATGTTGGCAAAAGAGAATGGATGTAAAAGGTATGGTAGGCAGAAAAATGGTCCCCCCAAAATATCCACACCGTAACCCCTTGGAATCTTTGAATATGTTATTTTACTTGGTAAAAGGGATTTGAAGAACATACTTAAGGTTTAGGGCTACGACATGGTGAGAGGAGCCTAGATTATCCACATGGGCCCAATCTAAGCACGAGTTCCTAAAAGTAGAATGGAAAGGTAAAACAGTAGGGCAAAGAAATTTGACATGAAATGGATTCCACCTGCCTTTGCTGCCTTTGAAGATGGCACACTGCAGCCATGAAGTGCGTGTGCTGGGCTCTAGAAACTGGGAATAGGCCTCAGTTACAAGAAGTGAGGAAAACAGGGATTTCAGTTCTGCAACCTCAAGGAACTAAATTCTGCCAATAACTTGAATAAACAGGAAATAGATTCTCCCCTACATCCTCTAGAAAGGAATCCTCTAGCAGGAATCCTGCTGACAAATTGATTTTAGTCTGGTGATACCCATACTAGACTTCTGATGTATAAAGCTTTAATATAATACATTTGTGTTGTTTTAAGCCACCAAGTTTTTGGCCATTTGTTTTGGTGGCAATAGAAAACTAATACAAAAAACATTCAGATTTACTGACTTGTAGTTTAAAAAATGACTTAATTTCCTTATCAAATGTGCTCAGAAGTGAAACAACTTTCCCTTATTGGAATAACACCAAATATACATTGTTATTCCACAATCATCAGATATACTTAATGTTCTTGCCTTAAAGTATGAGAAAATACACAGTGGTGACTAACAATTCCTGCCTCTATAACTGGGTATTTAAAACATTTTATGATTCACTATTAACCTTACAGTTGAAGTGTGGCAGAAAGGACATTACTGACTCCTTGGAGCCAGATGATCTAGGCTGGAATCCCCATATGTGCTACTGGCAGGTTCTGAGACTGGAAAATCACTTAAACTTGAGCATTCTGAACTTCAGGATACACATCTGTAAAATGGGGATAATGATTTCTACCTCAAGGCCGTCTTATGAAGCGACCAGCACAGTGTTTCGTACACCACAGATGCACTTCAAACTTTTGCTGAATACCTACATGAATAAATGAATAAAAAATGTGCAAAGAGCGTTTCTGGAATCCCTATTTCTCAGGCACTGGTAATGTTTGTAGGGATTAGGATAGAAGTCAAGACAAAAACTCTTTATGACCCAGTTTAAAGATGGTGGTAGTCATTAATGCTATTGATCAATTATTTCCAACTCTCCACTTTCCAGGTCTCTTTCAAAGTTAGGTATGGGAATATGACATCACTTCACCGATGAAATTGAATAAGAAGTAACTCGCGTCACTTTTACACAGAAGCTATAAGACCCATGGACTCACCGTCTTTCCTTGGGTTTGCTGAATTCACCGTCAAGCATGGAAAGGAGGAAGACCTCCTAACTACAGTGGCCATGTAGCATGAGAAAGAAAGAGACTGTTTTAATGTAAAAAACTGTTACAGTATTAGGGTTGCTTACAACCTCAGCAAAACCTAGCTCATCCTCACTTATACAAAGGTTTTCTTTGTTTTCGTTGGTTTGTTTGTTTTTCTGTATTGAAATAACCCATGGGTTTTTACAGGTTAAATTTTGTACTTTATATCTAGGCAGTCTCATTCAGTCATAAATCAATTCAAGGTATATAACAGGAGCCTGAATTTCAGTTAAGTTGGAATGTTTTAAAAAGAAATAGCGTGCACTTTTGAGGCTCCCCATTTTAAGTTTTAAAAAAATCTGCACTCCTGGACACTGTTTGAACCCAGAGTTTCACGCTTAGTCTACAACCAGACAAACTTGACAAGGACAAAATGGGTCAAAAGTGTCATTTCTTAGGAATAATTAGAATCATCTAATGTGGATAAAAGAGGTCAAACTAGCATCCACTTCTCACTAACCTCTGGAGTTACTGGAGCGACAAAGGAGGGAGCCTTCAGTAAATGTTTACACTCAAGCCAAAAGGTTACTGGGGCTAAAAGCAGGCAGCCCAAAGGCAAAGAATAGAGGGTAGTTCCAACCCAAGGGGCTGGTGACATAATGCTGTCTTAGGGATTCCAAATCTTGCTGGAAATATTTGTTGAACATTTCCAACTGAAGCTTACTTACAAAGAGCTAGAAGTCTTAGGAAAATCTGACCTATGAAAGAGCCTGACATTACAGTCTTTAAAAAAAAAAAAAAAAACACCCAGAAGTGGCATTTGATGGAAACATTGGCCTCCACTGACTTTAGTTTGGAAACATAACAAAATTTCATGAGAGAATCTCAAGCCAGTGCCATGAGACATACTTTGACACTGCTGAAAATTCTCCTGGTGTGTTGCTTCCATAACTTGATAATAGGTGAAACGGGTTGGGCCTGTTTGACAAAATTCATAGCTGTTTTAACAATTCATAGCTGTTTCTATTCTCTCAGCTATAAAAACGTATTTGATATTAGGCATTGAAGAATTTCCAAATTACTGTAAGCATTAGATTAATATAATTAGTACCAGAAACACACACACACACACACACACACACACACACATATATATATATATTACTGGCCCTTAGCAATGAGATGCCACCACCACTGCCAATCTCTCCCAGCTGAAATATTCTCTACATCTAAATGGAAAAAAAAAAAAGATACTGTATGTGATTTGACCTTGTACTACCACAGGGAAAATTTTACCCAGTATAAGTTTCAGTTAATGTATCCAAGCAGTTCTCCACACTGGAATTAAATTCAAATTCAATCTGACAATCGTGAAAACATTGTATCCCTGTCCTTTTAACTGTGTGAAGTCTCTAGTGGCAGTGAGCTTGAATTTAAAAATTCCCTTCACCAACAGCCTGTTCTATGGAGGCATAATAACTTATTATTTTGGACTACCTGGAGTAGGGAGAAATGTTAAGTGATAATTTAAGGCCCTCCATAATTGTATTTTCAGTAATTCTGGGCATGGCATATAGCCTCAACATTACTGATTTGACTAGAGCTATAAAACTTTTAGTATGATGATTTCCACCTAATAAAACTGTGCTTTTTATTAAATATCCTTTAAAAAGTTATTCAGGACACCGCATGAATGTTTGAGCTTGATGCTACCAAGGTAAAGAATTTTTTTTCTTTCAGAAAATAAGAGTATCACTTTAAACTACACAAACAGAATCACTGTACTCCATGTGGTACCAAAGGGTTCAAGTTATTTGTGTGGTGATATAGAACAAGCTTCTCAGCTATAACACCTGAATATTCTTCATGACTAATTAATGCCAGACATCAGTCAATATGACTAAGTATGTCATGGGCTTCCATTAAAATCATATGCTTCAATCAAAACTACAATGAGATATCATCTCACACCAGTCAGAATGGCCATCATCAAAAAATCTAGAAACAATAAATGCTGGAGAGGGGGTGGAGAAAAGGGAATACTCTTGCGTTGTTAGTGGGAATGTAAATTGATACAGCCACTGTGGAGAACAGTATGAAGGTTCCTTAAAAAACTACAAATAGGGGCTTCCCTGGTGGCGCAGTGGTTGAGAGTCCACCTGCCGATGCAGGGGACGCGGGTTCGTGCCCCGGTCCGGGAGGATCCCACATGCCGCGGAGCGGCTGGGCCCGTGAGCCATGGCCTCTGGGCCTGCGCGTCTGGAGCCTGTGCTCCGCAACGGGAGAGGCCACAGCAGTGAGAGGCCCCCGTACCGCAAAAAAAACAAAACAAAACTACAAATAGAACTACCATATGACCCAGCAATCCCACTACTGGGCATATACCCTGAGAAAACAATAATTCCAAAAGAGTCATGTACCAAAATGTTCATTGCAGCTCTATTTACAATAGCCCGGAGATGGAAACAACCTAAGTGTCCATCATCGGATGAATGGATAAAGAAGATGTGGCACATATATACAATGGATTATTACTCAGCCATAAAAAGAAACGAAATTGAGCTATTTGTAATGAGGTGGATAGATCTAGAGTCTGTCATACAGAGTGAAGTAAGTCAGAAAGAGAGAGACAAATACCGTATGCTAACACATATATATGGAATTTAAGAAAAAAAAATGTCATGAAGAACCTAGGGGTAAGACAGGAATAAAGACACAGACCTACTAGAGAATGGACTTGAGGATATGGGGAGGGGGAAGGGTAAGCTGTGATAAAGCGAGAGAGAGGCATGGACATATATACACTACCAAATGTAAGGTAGATAGCTAGTGGGAAGCAGCCTCATAGCACAGGGAGATCAGCTAGGTGCTTTGTGACCGCCTGGAGGGGTGGGATAGGGAGGGTGGGAGGGAGGGAGATGCAAGTGGGAAGAGATATGGGAACATATGTATATATATAACTGATTCATTTTGTTGTAAAGCAGAAACTAACACACCATTGTAAAGCAATTATACTCCAACAAAGATGTTAAAAAAAAATCATATGCTTCCATTTAAAATAGAATAAAATGGCCACTGAGCTACACTGGGATGTCCCTTGAGTGAGAAATGCAGTCTTCCTTTTCTTTTTTTCTTTGTCTGAAAACAAAGTGTGTGTGTGTGTTTGTGTGTGTGTTGCAGAAACAGATTTAAACAAGTAACTTTAAGAATTTTCAAACTCATACCAAGTATCTTATCTACAGTTACTGTTTAAGAAACAACAAAACAACTTAGTAAAAGATTATCTAACTTGCATTGTATGAAAAAATGCTAGACACAGTTTCAAACTCAAGCTCAAAGAAATTAAGAATACCTTCAATTAGAAAATATATGGAAAGTCTACATGGGAAGGACATCAGTTCTGTGCTATTATAAGAACCACTACACTATACCATTAGGCACAGAACAGATTTATGAATGGAAATCCCAGGAACGTTTCATTAGAATAGTGTTTTTCTTGAGCACAGTTCTACAAAATATCATTTGAGGACAGCACAAGAGTGAAATTCCAGAGAACTTCAGCTAACAAATGTCTTCAAGTTCACTGTGGTATGTGGGATCTCAAACACGATAAGAGATTTTCAAAAACAAAATGAGTGTGAAATAAAATGATAGAATTCTTGGCTACTATATCCATACTCCTTATGTCAAAGCCAGTTTTATCTCTATGAACCAAAAATTTAAATAATCATTATCTCTGAGGTATATTTGCTTTTAGTTCTCAAAATGGTTGAAACACGTTATCTTAACATGAGTCACTGCTTAAATGTAGAAATCTTAGTATAAGAAATAATGATCTTTTAGGAAAGGGAACACAAATAGTTCCACATATACAGGTCATTAAAACAATCTCTTAACTTCCAAATAAAAAATTCATTTCATGATATTTAGAATAATATAAAATCATTATTTAAGAGTACTCATACTAAAGATATAGCTATTTCATTTTTCAAATGGGAAAAATCTTTAAATGAGTAATAAACATCTCAGTTATCCAGATATTTATTATACTTTCATTTTCAAAAAAAGAATAGACTCATTTCTCTTTCCCTTTTGCCAACTTCACTCCCACAGTCTCATCTGTTCTCCACATACATTTGGCTCCAAAGAGGAACTACTCCCTCCAAGCTGGCAGCCATTAACTTCAACCTTTTATTTTATACGGCTCTGAAAGTCACAGAGTGTTTAAGGAGTGTTGTTTTGCTCCTGGCAGAATTTCTGGGCTTGCACTTAGTGCAATGTGCAGAAGAGTGTCAGCGCTGAAACCTTGGGAAGGGAAAAGTAAATTGCTCTAGAGTAGCCCTCCTCACATGAGGTTGTCACAGAAACCTGGGCAGGGTTCAGGGATCTGGAAAGCCGTGGTCCCAGCTGGGTGACCTGGGGCCAATCACTTAACCTCTCCTGGTCTCATCTTCCTCTTCTGTAAGATGATCTCATGTGTCCTTACAGCTTGACAATAATGTCATTATAAGCCTTCCTACTATAGAATTTCTGTCAAGTCTAAACTCAAATCTCAAGTATGGAGGAGACAATAAATATGAAAATTCAACACACTGGGTTTATACTTAACTTCAGGAAATGCTACTATTTTTATTGGTGAGGCAGTAAATGAAGCCATTCTAATTTATTTTATTTGGGTATTTTAATACCAAAGAAAATGGTGTAGACAGAGAAAGCGGTGTGGTCAAAATAGAAATGTTTGTATAAAGAATCTAGAGAGTATGCAATAGATATATAGACACATTCAACTATCAATGGCCTATTTACATTAAAAGGTGGTAAATCTAATCAGTAGTCTCTTTCTGAGAATTACCAAAAGGCATTCTGGGGGGCTTCCCTGGTGGCGCAGTGGTTGAGAGTCTGCCTGCTGATGCGGGGGACACGGGTTCGTGCCCTGGTCCGGGAAGATCCCACATGCCGTGGAGCGGCTGGGCCTGTGAGCCATGGCCGCTGAGCCTGCGCGTCCGGAGCCTGTGCTCTGCAACGGGAGAGGCCACAGCAGTGAGAGGCCCCCGTAACGCAAAAAAAAAAAAAAAAGGCATTCTGTGGAAGAGAGAGAAAGCTCTATCCTGCACAAAGGCATCCTCAGATACTGAGATATGTGTGTTCCTCACGCTTTAATCCACTGCAATCTTCCAGCCACCTTTTAGACTGTCTCATTATTATTGTTTTAGCCAATCTTTAGGCAAAAAAAAAAACAACAAAAAAGCATTCTTTATATTAAGAATATAATAAAATTTTAAAAAAATATATAAAGGTTTCTTTCTCTTTTAATTACATGTTGCTTTCATGACTTGCACCCTTATTTCCCTCTATGACCATAAATTATTAAGAACTCACCTATGTTTTTAACTTAAAATTATACCCGATATTCTGAGATTTGAAAGTGATGGAAAGGGTCTATGGCAAGACTGGAAGAATAAGAACAAGGAACATTTCCCCCTCCAAAGAGGAAAAAAAAAAGATGAAATTGTTGAACTATACACTAAGCACTGTGATAAATATAGTACCCTTTGGGAAGGCAGATTTTTATGAGACAAGTTATTGAAAGTTGGGTGCAAAAAATTAAAAGCTTGGCAAACTAGTTGACAGAAGTGTGAAGGTGCTACTGAGTCAAATCAAACAAAGCTTATCTAATCTGTGAGACTCTTTAATAACACAAATATTACAAACACTTAAACGAAGTATCTAAAGTAAGACTCTGACCACGAGAGTGGATTTCAGTATTTTTTTTTTTACAAATCAACAGATGCAGAAGGACTACACAACTTCCCCTCTTTCAGAGAATAAAAGTCAAGTGCTCACCACTACGGGTTGGCCCTCCATTCTGGAATCAGCTGCCTTGCTTTCCACGGGGGACAAACAATGAGAAGAGAACTCCAACCAATGAAACAGATTCAGCTCTATATGCTCTCAATCCAGGGGACCTTTGTTCAGTATGAAGTCATTATGGGGCAACTAAAGGAGCATGCAATGAAGTCAGAATCAAATGAGATAGACCTTCATTAATACTGCCCCTGGACACAGTTCTCAAACCATGCTCTTTATAAAAGGAGTAGAAATGTGAATAAAAGCATAAACGTGCATGCTTTGAGAACAAACACCAGGATAAATTCTGCATTTAGCTGTGTGTGAGTGATATTAAAGCTTGCAACAAAGTTGGCTTACATTGTTCAGATATGTTTTTTGCCACATAAATGATATAACGTTATGTATAAACTTATTCCAATTATTAATAACTGATCAGCATTAATAAAAATCTCTGTACCATTTCTATTCTGAGACACTTACTTAGGTTATTCTGCTTTTAAAATAATCACTTTATACTTTATTAGAAATTAAGTATATTCATTATTCATTCAATAAACAGTTAATAAATATTATTTATATAGAAAACTCTAAGAATAAAGAGATAAAAAGATGAGTTTCATTTCCTCTAGATGCTCACAATGCATCAATATTAAAAATATCTAAATGATATACACACAGATTATTTAAATCAATATTAATAATCAAGCTCATTATATTTTAAGTATATGCCTCATACATTTGGAAATTGCAATGCATATTTGATGGTCCATGACCAAACAAAAGCATAGCAATAGAGGAGAAGTGGTTAACAGACACATATTAAGGGATCTTCATGAGAATTTAGGATTATACCTTAATTTTAAAGTTTAAAAACACTAAAGCTTTCTCCAATATGGATGGAAAGTCTATCAAATATGGTATATGTTTTAAAAAATTACATCTAAAACCTAATCATAAAGTCTTTCACATACATATTTAGGATTAAGCCATGCACTTCCATTTCTATCAAACATCAGTTTACTATACACACATTGAATTATTATTACTGCTAAAGTATATCATGCACATATACTGAAAAGATATATTGAAAAATATTTCAAAATTTGAAATATTTGGGGGAAGGTTAGCCAAGATAAATTATCTATATACTATTTTAAGTGTTTACTCATTATCTTGCTTAATATGCTTGATGAGTATTAAGTAAACCATCTCTTAATGGTTTAAAAACTTGTATTTTGGTGCCAGCTGATTGAGTTCAAATTGCATCTCCAACACCTAGTAGCTGTACGATTTTGGGCAAATTACTTAACTCCTGTGTCTCAGTTTCTTCATCTCTAAAATAAGTATAATAAAAGTATTTATGTTATAGATTATTTTGAGGATGAAATGAGTTCATGTATGTAACGGGCTTACGGAAGTACTGGTATGTTATTCTATGCAAGTGTTTGGCTAATGTTTCTAATGCTGCTAAAGAAATATGTTTCCATAGAAATGCAGAATTCCCAGTAAAACAAGAATTTTGGCTGGGTGGAAAAGTGACACATTGCCCTAATGTATGATTTGTAACATTTTGTTAGGCATTAACTATGTGCTAAAATTCTAGGTGTTAACATTAATTTATAAATTAATTTTTCACAACAATTTTATGAGAAAGATATCATTAGGACCATTTTGTATAAGCAAACTGAGACTCTAAAATGTTAACTTTTTCAAATTCACATGGCTCAAAACTGCCTTAATCACAAACTGCCTTCTATTTTCCTCTTAGCAAATCTATAAGAAACTCAATTCTTTCCATGGTGTTAAAGCAATAAGAATCTTCTTAGGAATTGTGTTAAATATCAATTCTTCATACCCATGAAATCTAGTTTAAATGATCTTCCATGAGTCAGCGGTTAGCAGTTTCTGTTTTACATTATGCATGATTCCTAGCTGCACTTTGTATAAACTAATTGCATGGTGCCTCGTTAATAATCTTCAGAGTTTTTTGAGCTGCGAAATTTATAGCTTTGTAGTGAATTATTTCTCACATTTGCACAGTTTGGGGTCTTGAAAGTCTAGTTGAGATACTAAATACCAATATCAGGCATCGAGTAGGTAAAAGGGGAATAGAATTTAACATAGTGTAGTTAGGATATAACAAAGAGTGAAAAGCAGGTAATACTTTTCAATATTCTTTTTTTTTTTTTTTTTTTTGTGGTACGCGGGCCTCTCACTATTGTGGCCTCTCCCGTTGTGGAGGCTCCGGACACGCAGGCTCAGCGGCCATGGCTCACAGGCCCAGCCGCTCTGCAGCATGTGGGATCTTCCCGGACTGGGGCACGAACCCGTGTCCCCTGCATTGGCAGGCGGACTCCCAACCACTGTGCCACCAGGGAAGCCCCTTTTCAATATGACTGCAGATATTTTTATACCTGTAGAAATGGTTACAGCTGAGAATGGATAAAAATTAGCCTCTATAAAAGTTTCCAATCATAAGCAGAATTCATGATGAGATACAAGATGTCGTTAGGCTAAAATTCACTCAATTCAGCATTGGTTGGGCAAGAGCAAATGAACAGATGCTCTTGGTGCTCAACTGGTCAAGAGACATAGTAGGGCCTCATCACAGTGAGGCATGGTGAGGCATCAGCATGCAATCTGGGCTGCAAGGTAGTACAGCTGTCCTTCATGTCTGGTAGGTCAATTCCACTCTTTAGAACCTCTGGATGCAGCGACTTAAGGAATCTAAACTGCCTTGTGAGGTCTTGGCTCACTGATGGAGGATTCTCCACTTAAAGAAATATCTCAGTCTGGGTTTAGTTAGCACATTCCTGAGCTTAAATTGGTATTGTTCACAGGTAGAAGGGATCAAAACACAGAGCAGTTTTATAAGGCCAGGAAAAGTTCAAGGTCAAACTGGGAAGTCAAAAAGAAGCCTCAGTGAAAAGCACTGGGTGGAAATAATGTAGAGGTGGAAAAAGGGGTAGTTCTTTTGACCCAGTGGGTCTGAAACCAAAGAGTTCAATTTTAATCCAAATATGATTTATGGCATACTCATGACAACGTTCTTCCACAATGTGATAAGCACAATGAGGAAAAGAAGCAGAAACTTCACTTTGTATACTTATGAATTTAACAGAGAGGAAAGTTAACACAGCGTCTAAAAGCATGGACTCTAGAGTCGGATTGCTTAAATCTAAATCCAACCTTTGCTACTCATCTATGGTGTGATCTTGATCAAGTAGCTCCACTTCTCTGGGCATCAGTTTCCTTATCTGTGAAATGGGAATAATAATACCTCATGGGGCTGTTGTGAAGATGAAATAAATTAATACTTATAAATCACTTAGACTGATACTTGACAAATACTAATGGTGTTCATATATAATTATTATGAACATGGATTTGAGAAAATGGGGAAAATTTAAGAAATAAATATCTGTGCCTATTTAATTTGTTCTATCCAGACATCAACAGAATGATCTCTGTATCACAGATATAAGTGTGTAAGAGATTTTACTACTTTGATGAATCATTTTACTTTTTATCCACTTAGTAGATTGGCTAGTGGGCAGATAACTTCACTACTTCTAGCACAATGAAAAGATTTTAATGGCAACTCAATATTAGTGGAATAAAATCTTACCTCACATGATGAAAAGCTCTACTTATTGGTTAAAATAAGTAAATAAAATAATTTATTCTGTTTAAATTATTCCAAATTTCCTACCTATAGCTTTTATTAGTACCCACGAGATCTAAAACTTTGCTTATAGGGCATTTGGGAAATGGTCTGAAAAAGTTCTGGAAATTGAGCTCCTAATTATGCCATTCCTCTGCCTTGGACTCTAAACTGGGAATCCTGAGTTAGTCCATATGCTGGAACAAAGCCTTAAATTTAAATACCATAATCTGAAGTACTCATTTGATTTTTTAATATGTTGTCTCATTTGTCTTTTACAACCAAACCAACTAAACGCAAAGCAAAATCCCGCATGGTCCCACAAAGACCATGACCTTTCCTTAGTAGTTCCTATTTCATGCTAGTTGTATATATTTTTTAAAAAATGACCCGAGAATTCACTAAACCTAAGTTTGGTTCAAAGTTTGTAACTAAGTGGTTGGATTACCTTAGTTAAAATACATTACTTTCATGAGCCCCTTTCTTCATTTGTGAAGGGAAAGACCAGGACTCCCCGAACTCGTAGGGGACCTCTGGCTCTAGAATTTCATGTACTCTAAATAGAAGAAACTCATGAAACAGACTTGTCTAGTCTTGTCTAGACTTGTCAGTCTCTTAAAATCTATGCTCTCCTTTCTTGATGTTAAAAACACATTTATGGTCTCCTTTAATATTTAGATGTTTAAACAAGCATGGGGACTATATAACTATGTCAAAGAAATAACACACTGGTGCCCCATCCTCTAGGAACAAAGATATAATCCCTTCAACAAAAACATACACTTTCATGTGTACTCTTGATGAAGTTCCTTTCCCATTACTTTGAGAATCAAAAAACAATGTCACTAATTCACACTGAAGTCAATTTTCCCTAATTCAACTCTGCAGAAAGAAAAAGCTAAACTAGAAACTCAGATGGAGTTTGCTCTGCCCCTTGACTCATGCAGAGCAAAAATGCCTTAATTTACTTCTCTGTCTTCCCTGTCTTTGGAGACTGTACCCCTAGATAGCACAATAGCTTGAGTATATATTTCCATGGTGCGCTATTACTGACTAAACCAAGTTCTAATTTCTGAAGACCAAGGCAAAAGAGTTTTTTTTACCAAATGACATTTGTTACTATCCATCACAGTGTAAAAAGTAAAAAGCATCCTGCTACCATAGCCACTCAATGAATACTTTACAATGTAAGATACACAGACCAGCTTCCTTTTGGCTAAAATCATACTATTCTACCACAGACAGAAGAAAGTTTGGTAGTTTTGCGCTAGACCAGTTTAAGCTACACTAAAGTAAACTCAATGATAAAGTCAGTGGATGGTAAAATCTCAAGCACCAGAAATGATATTATGTCTTTACTTATTACATATAATACTAAATGTGGATTATAAATAAATTGGAGACTTTAAAAAATCCTTCCCATTTAATTACTGTGAATAGACTAAACATACAAAACCAAACCAAATTATCTTGTAGTATTCCCATCTTAAAAGCAAAGATTTGTGGGGGTGGGGGGTGGGGGGTGGGAAGGAGAAAGGGCAGAGAGTGAAACTAGTGATAAAAACGAAGGGTCCAGTGGGAGTGGTGCATATAGACTCGGCGTTCCAATAAGACTCAACAAACAGCTCTGATCAGAATCTAAGTGATGGGAAACAGCCTGTAGCTTCGAGATTAGCTGCTTCACACTATTTCTGAGTTAAGCCAGCACAAGCAACATCATGAATGCATAATTATAATTATGCATTTGAGTATGCATAATGATCTTAAAATCGGTAAACAAAGAAAACGCATCAGAATTCCTCAGTTATTTTAGGTATACTGTTACAGAAGACAAAATATGACTCAGATTTTAAAGAGGGGTGACTCTTAGTGGAACTTAGTAGGATGAAATTTGCAAACTTGGGGAAGTTACTGATGAACCAGTATTTCCTCAAAAGTCCCTTTTAGGAAATTCCACATGAACAAGATTAGTCAAAGAAATGCAATACAGTATTTCAAACACATGAAGCAAACACTCAGGAATGC
>NW_006771143.1:2930615-2949776 GCF_000442215.2 Lipotes vexillifer
AAAAAAAAAAAAAAAAAAAAAAAAAAAAAAAGAAGGAAGAAAAATAACATTGCCCCTGGAATTGTTTGGAAAATATAATGAACTGTGATTGGCTAATAAAACAGGTAAAAGAACTGAAAGATGCAGTGGAGAGAATTAACCACAGGTGGGGAATTTTTTTTTTAATTGTTAGATTCCCAAAATCTAACTACAAGAAGCTCTAACTGAGTGTGTCCAGTTTTGATGTAAAATCATTTCCTTTCAGCTTCCAAAAAGGAAGATGGAACTCCACTTTTAGGGTAATATTCCTTCAACTTTGAAAGGCAGTTATGGCATGTATTATTAGCTTCCTATTTTTCAGAAGGAATTATTTGATATTCTGGAACCCTAATCTTTTTCTCACGGTACTATTTTTACTGCTTTTCTCTGGAATTTGGCCAAGGTCTCCTCATTCCTCTTAAGAGAGCCTCAAACTGAATACTCCTATCTTAACAAGGGTGTTGATAAACCTGGAAGTTAATGGGTCCTAAGAGGACCTAGTCCATGCATGGGGTTAGAGGCTAAGGATGCTTTGGAGAGTGTTTATTCTTCAGTGAGATCAAAACATGATGTCAAAAGCTATCTGGACCTCCTCTCACCTTTTACTTTCTTCTTGCCCTTCCTTCCCACCAAAATTCAGAGAAACTATTCAATATTCTTTATCAAAGTTGTCTTTTCATTGATTTTTCTGAGTATCATGTTTATAATTTTCTTCACCTAAATTTTTTGTATCCTTAAATTCATCAGCTTTTGACCCAAACCGTTTTGACATTTACTCCAATAATAATTATTCATATTGTTTATAACCACCTTCTCCAGTGTTCGTTTTCCCACTCCTCCCCCACCTTTCCCCTTCCCTTTCCACTCCTTCCCTAACCACGTTCCCCCAATCTCTCTCTCCCCTTCCACTAGGGTTTACTTTGTCCAAATAGAAAATTTTGTAGCATGGTAACATCATTACTCACCTCAGTCATCATTTGCCTGTGTTGACAATTGAACCATCCGTTGAAAATCTCAACTTAAATCATATAATCTGCTATTTGGTCTGTACATTAATTTTTAGTACATATATGGTTTTGACTGCTGAAATCAACTTAATTCTACTTCAGTTAAACCAGCAGATACGTACTGATGACCTACAATGGATGGCAATCCTGTGTGTAGTGAAGATGACAAAGGAGCCATTATTTGGAAAATGCCTGCAAAGTGTTAAATTTTGAATTGTGGAGAGGAAAAGGATCAAGAATCAAGTGGGGTAGGCGGGCATAAAACCTTCCCAAGGCAATGAGGGACTTGGCTGGAGAATTAGGAGAAGATAAATAACTGCAAAAGTGACTTAGATACTGAGGAAGGAGTTTTGAGATGGAGATGGAAGACAATTCTGTCCAATATATGGGTTATAATCCAAGCTTCACCCATGAATTTGGAAGAATGCTAGGAAAATGATCCTGTTTGAACTTTCCACTATTCACCCCGGAAAAATGAACATTATCTTATTTTTTTTCGGCTTATTGGAACATCTGTCTTTTTGCCTATGTCCTGGTTCACATGCTAAATTGTTACAGACACACAAACAATTTAAATATGTAGTGACCCTGGGGAGAGAGAGAGAGAGAGAGAGAGAGAGAGAGAGAGAGAGAGAGAGAGAGAGCACACATAAGAGACAGGAATGTTCACAGACTTTCTAATAAAAAGCCAAGTCTAAATATATTATTAGACATTTGAAAAATTCTTCCATACTCCAACAAAATATTTATAGTTTGTTTTCTCTCAACAATCTTGTTTTATTTTTCAGTATTGGTTGGAATGACATTACTATGTTGGAAATGTCAGATGACTGTGCTAAAGACATTCCTTAATCAAAATGGGAAAACAATTAGTGTAAAATGATTAAACACAGGGAGTTCAAGTTATAAATGGGCTATACCAGTTCATTAGAAAATTCACCATTGGGAACTCAAAATACATTTTTCACCTTCACCGGTGTTTCTCAAACCAGAGGCTGCAGTCCCCATGGGGTCTCACTATTTATGGGCATTTTTTTTTCCAATTTGATGTTTGCATTTTGATCCTAACACAACAAACATGACAACAAATACACTTTTATCTTACATAATGGCAAACCATGTCTTTGTAGTAAAAAATACATTCGAAATACAGTAAATAGAATATTTTAATTTATTTCACTTGGTGTTTTTCAAATAGCAGTCTGTAAATCCCTGGAAAACCTTGAACCTATTGAATTGTTTTTTAACTTCAAAAAGAATCTGTTTCTTACTCAAACTGAGCAAAGAACTGGCATAGACCCAATACTGCAAATGGTAAAGTTTCAAGGTTAGATTACAAGAAGGTTATTTAGCTCTTAATCTAGCTATATATTAGGTATAAATTCCTGTGTCCAGGAATAAGGGTCATTTGTTAGAGGAAGGACAGAAAGGGAGGGACAATATTCCTTATCTTTCTCTGGCGACAGGAAAAATTTTAATAGGATTTGTCTTCTGCCTTCTCTCTTCTATGTTCCTGTCTCCCAGATTCTGAAATCATTCTCCCCTAATCCTTGGAGTTTTTTGAGCTGCATCAACTCCCCTAGAACAGTTCTTCACTTGAGGTACAGATGTCCTATCTCACAAATTGCCCCATGCACCAAAATGGCCATTCTTCTCTTTCACCATGAAACAAACACTTCCACTAATTCTGTGGAGTAGCTCTCAGAAGGAAAGCAGTCTGACTGAATTAACTGACATTAAGGTATGAATGATTGCTACACCACTGATATAATTATCAAGCTATTTCTGTTTTGCAAGACTTTTTCCCCCCTTTTTTCCAATCTGAGTAGGTACAGTCCAAGTTTGGGATTGTTCGTTCATTTTGTTTTATTTTTTATTTTTTTTTGATTTGATTCCATTTATTGGGTTGGCCAAAAAGTGCCTTCAGTTTTTAAGTAAAACTAAAAGACACATTTTTCATTTTCATCAAGAACTTTATAGAACAACCTATTCACCCTTTTGTGCCACTACCCTTCTGCCAATTTTCAGGCAACTTCATAATTCTATCTTCCCAAAACTCTTCAGCTTTTTGAGCAAAGAACTGTTCCAGGTACCTTTTACAGTCTTCCAGGGAATTGAAATTTTTTCCATTAAGAGAATTTTGTAAAGACCTAAATAAATGGAAATCCGAAGGTGCAATGGTTGGTGAATATGGCAGATAAATGAGAACTTTCCAGCCAAGCTGTAACAGTTTTTGCCTGGTCATCAAAGAAACATGCAGTCTTCTATTATCTTTTTTTATTTTTATTTTTTTATTATTATTATTTTTTTTAACATCTTTATTGGGGTATAATTGCTTTACAATGGTGTGTTAGTTTCTGCTTTATAACAGAGTGAGTCAGTTATACATATATATATGTTCCCATATCTCTTCCCTCTTTGTCTCCCTCCCTCCCACCCTCCCTATCCCACCCCTCCAGACAGCCACAAAGAACCGAGCCGGTTTCCCTGTGCCATGCGGCTGCTTCCCACTGGCTATCTACCTTACGTTTGTTAGTATATATATGTCCATGTCTCTCTCTCGCCCTAACACACCTCACCCTTCCCCCTCCCCATATCCTCAAGTCTGTTCTCCAGTAGGTCTCTGTCTTTATTCCTGTTTTACCCCTAGGTTCTTCATAACATTTTTTTTTCTTAAATTCCATATATATGTGTTAGCATACGGTATTTGTCCTTCTCTTTCTGACTTACTTCACTCCGTATGACAGACTCTAGATCTATCCACCTCATTACAAATAGCTCAATTTCGTTTCTTTTTATGGCTGAGTAATATTCCATTGTATATATGTGCCACGTCTTCTTTATCCATTCATCCGACGGCGGGCACTTAGGTTGTTTCCATCTCCGGGCTATTGTAAATAGAGCTGCAATGAACATTTTGGTACATGACTCTTTCTGAATTCTGGTTTCCTCAGGGTATATACCTAGTAGTGGGATTGCTGGGTCATATGGTAGTTCTATTTGTAGTTTATTAAGGAACCTCCATACTGTTCTCCATAGTGGCTGAACCAATTCACATTCCCACCAGCAGTGCAAGAGTGTTCCCTTTTCTCCACACCCTCTCCAGCATTTATTGTTTCTAGATATTTTGATGATGGCCATTCTGACTGAATTAACTGACATTAAGGTATGAATGATTGCTACACCACTGATATAATTATCAAGCTGTTTCTGTTTTGCAAGACATTTTCCCCCCTTTTTTCCAATCTGAGTAGGTACAGTCCAAGTTTGGGATTGTTCGTTCATTTTGTTTTAAAATGTCTCCCGTGGCTCTCTTGGCTAAATGTTTGATACTTGCAGAATGGCAAAGGTGGAACTTGGGGGTTTTTAAGTGAATGTAATCAGCAAAAGTAAGTCAGAAGCTGTCTGTAAATAACGTATAACTTCGGTGGCCACTAAAGCCTGACATACTGACTTTTGAGATGTTTTGAGTAGGCTCAGTGGTTACCAAGTTACTACCACGCACAGGAATAAACTGTGCTCCAAAGAACTGTGTTCTTCTTGTTTTAGAGAGTAATTTCTGAAACCGCCGAACTCTGGTAGCTCTTTGTATCACGGCCTCACTACATAGCGCTTGTCACTAATTGGCAGAGCTGCTCCAGACAGACTTGATCTTGGGAAACAGATTGAATGCTTTTCTCTGCCCTTAGGAAATCTGTCTCTCCAGGTGAGGTTTGAGGCCATGTGCAAAGCCCAATGTCGTTTGTTTTCCTAGTATTCGGCCGATGGAAGGACCTCAACATTTTAGTGTCACTAGTCCACTCTTTCAGATATTCTGAAAATAAGCACTTTTCAAGCAAGATTTTTTTTCAATTCCCGATTTAAGGGCCACATAGCACTTGATCCATGATATAAACAAATGCAACTCTGAGACCTTAATGCAATTTGGCATAAAAATGAGGCTGATGTCCAGTTTCTCATCGTGTTGTTAGCTGGTTGTTATTTGCTGGATTCAGATTCTCTCTTAAAAGCGGGAAATAGAGACTCATTTTCACTAAACATTTAAGCAAAATATACTGACCTTCATTATTTTTAACTTTTCAAGGAGCCCTGTCTCCACTAGAGTTCCAAGATCAGTAATTTCCCAGAATCCTAGACCACCAGTGACATCATTTTTAATGTTTTTCTCCACTTTACAATATTATAAAAATGAATCTTACTCTGTTTTTAATCACAAGCCTTGTCCAGCAATCAAGGCAGGTATATAATAAGCTAAGCTACTCTGTAAATCTAAACATTCCCTACAAATGGAAAAGATACAGCCGGGGCTCCCTGATTGTTACTAAGGCGACTATCTAAAATGAAAATCTGATTAACCCTTTTGCTGCCTGGAACTACCCATGTACCACGTTAGCTGACTTCCCTGCACTTATCTCTCCCTTTTCCCCCTCAAGAAATTCATAATTGCATTGCTCCAGAGTAGTTATGCTCTGGTTATCCTATCTGGGAGGCCTGTGATGGGTGGTAGTCCCATCTGGACCGCTGAGTGGGGTGGCTGCCTCACCACGAGGAAACAGACATTAAAACAGAGGGCACATGATTTTCTGCTTACTTTAGGCATCAGTTTGATGAAATCCTTGACAACATTAAAGGATTCCCATTCAATAAACAGCAAAGTACTACTGTATTTTCCTTTCACCCAGGAAATAATTTGACAGTAAAAGCTGTATGTTTCACAAACATATTTTCCTCAACTATTTTTGAGTGACATTAGCAACTGTTAACATTTGCTAGGAAGAATAATATTTCAAAGCTTTATGCAGAATTTTAGCCAAGAACAAATATCCATCAGGCACTCTCTATTCTCCTTGTACAGTTAAACAAAAAGGGAGTTCAACAGTGAGGGAGAGGGGGATAAGAACACATATTTCCATGTAATTTTGACAATGGGAGGCTGTGCACTAGAAATTCATTAGTAGTTAGATTTAGAAAACTAAGTCCTGTAACAAAATTACATTAAAATGTCTGGACCTTTCAAAGTACATGATTAGCATCCAAGGTCCTTTATAAACTCCCACTTCCCACTGCCGATACACCACTCCCCCTCCAAACCTTTCTAGAAGGATGTCTTGCTAGTTTTCACCTAGTCTTTTGACTGGAGGCAAAATGGCCCATTTGTTATTCCCTACACATGGCTTGATTTCTCCCTTCATCTTCTGGCTAAGCCATTCGCTCCATCCTGAATTCCCTGTCTGCTCCTCTCAACCAATTCATACCCATCACTTCCTTCAGACCTTGTTCAGCTGTCACTGCCCTGAGGAAGCACTTCCCAACTAACCTCCCTCCCTCCCTCAGTTCACCCTTCTATGTCCCCTTGGAATATAACTGCATTGTGCCATTTTGTACGTGTTGATACATTGCTTGTAATTGCCTTTTTTTCCCATTGTGTCCCTGTCATTGCATTTGCTTCTGTCTCATTTGTCTACATTTTTCTCCATGTGCCTCTGCTTGCTCTCTTCAACTAGTCTTATGATTTTTGGCATTTCAACATCAGTATCAATGTCCCCCACACTGGAGAGTTCATCAATACTTTACAACTAATGAAAATAGATAATGTTCATAAATCACTTCAGCTCTTTGTAGTTTTAGTTCTTCACACTGAATTCTGTAAAGTAAAAACACCTCCATCAAATGGCTTTCAAATCTCAAATCTTCAGCTCAGAGCCATATCCCCCATCTTCCTTTAAGCATATTTCTTCCTAGGTACTATATATTCATATTTCTTCTTTCTTACTATTATGTCAAATTCAACATGTCTAAAATAAGATACAACTTCTATAAAACCCCAACTTTCTATTACATCTACATATTTCTATTAAAGTTACCAATTAAAAAAAAAAAACTTTTCTATTTATCTAGCATTTGTAACCTCTAAATATGTTTTAACTTTTGCATATGATATCATATAAGAAGAACTCAAAAAATGATTCATTAATAAATTACACTTTTTGGTTGGGTATTCACACAGAGTATGCAGTACATCTTCCTCTTGGGAAATAATAACTGAAGTCAACATGATCAGAAGTGTAAAAGAACATGTAACATGCAACAATAACTGATAAAAAGAGATTTTAAGAATATTTAACTATATATTTAATAGATATTAACTACACATAGCTAAAAAGATGCTAAGAAACTCATTTAGAGGTTGAGATCAAAAGCACCAGAGCTGGCTATCAATTCAGGTGTACAAGGGAGAGTGAATATGGAGGCTTGCTTAAATTAGGAAGGGTTTTGACCAGCAGAGTGGACTTGCAGTACCAATTACCTGGTGGAAACTGCTCAGCTTAGTGAGATGGTAAGATAGGCCATCTAGTACCACAAACAGGTGACTTTGTACAAATGTATTTAACTCTTTGGAGTTATACCTCCTGAATCTGTGAAAAAAAAAAAAACGAACTAACAGTTCTCAAACATCACTCCCTCTTGTAGCATTTTATGGATCTAAATAACTAATTAACTGGGGGATGCAAGATATTAATGTCTGAGAGTGAAAGCGAACGGAGTTGCTCTTCTGAGATATCAGGGTCCTTCTCTGTTCCCTTCATATTTTCTCAGATCCTTCATTCATATGAGACAGAATTTATTACACTTTAAAGCACTTTCTCATCCAGAGGCATTTGCATTTCATCAATCAATCAAGTCTTCCAGTTTAAAGGGTAAGATTTTCATCATGAAATTTCAGGTCTCAACCAATTGGAGGAAGGGAGAATTGTAAGGAAGAAAGGGAGATGGCCACTTTCCCTCTAAAATCACACTTGCAAACCAATCCTACAAATCTATAGAAAAAATTCTAAGGGATGGCTCAGGAGGAGAGAAGGCCAAATAGTATGAGGAGATCTGAGGGACCTATGCAGAAATCTTAAAGACGGGAAAAGTTTGTTAGATTTATTAGAAAGTTAGCATAGTCTTATGAAAAGAGTGCTTTACTCAATCCAGGGAGAGTAGCTGGGGATAATGTGGAGGGGGTAAACGTCAAAGACAAGACTTACTTTCTCCTCTTCACCACAAACCAACCACCAATCAAAAGGTGGAAAGAACTGTGAGTGGGGTATCAGAAACAGTGCTTTCTCTAACTGGGTGTGTGATCAGCTAAGTTGTTTCTCAAAGTTTCAGTTTCCTTATTTAGAAAATAAGGGTTGGTCTAGGTTTCTTCAAGCTGTCCTATCTTATTCTGTGATTTGGTAATATTAAGCCCAAATAGGAATACTACTAAAAGATGACAAGTAATTTTCCAAAAGGAGAGAGAATACAGCCTGTTATAGTTTATTATTAACATAATGACAGTAATAATTAGTGTTTACTGAGTGCTTACTCTATGCCAGCCTTCGTGCTTTGTACTTCACACAATAATTCACAAAATATGTACGTATGTCATATTAAGAGCTCCAGTCACAAGATCAGTCAAACGGGGCACAGACAAAGGTAAAGTAATTGGCCCAGAGCCACAAGCTCAACAGTGATAGAGTCCAGATTTATGACCAGACATTTTGACTCCAGTGCTGACCTCTCCAACACCATACTATACCAAGCCAAATTAAAATAAGATCTGAAAAATCAAAACATATATATATATATATATATATATATATTTGCTCTATATGTTAAATTTTCACTGTCATTGCCTCTTACTTATGAATTAATGACAGTATAAAAATAAAATCCTCACCATCTCAGGATGGATAATGAATAACACATGACCAAGACTAGAAAAAATGTTTCATGGAAATTAATGTAATAAAATATGCCCTCTTTTGGGATACAGAGATATAATAATTAAAAGCAGACATGAAAAACAAAGATAGATATGTTTCATCTCTGTCTTCGCATGCACCCACACACGTCAACCAACTTTATTTTTTGTTGTCTTCGGTTTACTTATTTAGATATAAATAACAAATATGTGAGAGGAAGAACAAGAAGCTTAATGGGAGAAAGGGACTCCCGTGGTGGCACAGTGATTAAGAATCCGCCTGCCAATGCAGGGGACATGGGTTCGAGCCATGGTCCGGGAAGATCCCACATGCTGCGGAGCAACTAAGCCCGTGCACCATAACTACTGAGCCTGCGCTCTACAGCCCATGAGCCAGAACTACTGAAGCCCATGTGCCTAGAGCCCATGCTCCACAACAAGAGAAGCCACTGCAACGAGAAGCCCACGCACCGTAACAAAGAGTAGCCCCTGCTCGCCACAACTAGAGAAAGCCTGCGTGCAGCGATGAAGACCCAACGCAGCCAAAAATAAACATAAATAAATAAATAAATACATTTATTAAAAATTCTTTAAAAAAAGAAGCTTAATGGCAGAAAGAGAAAATGAAATTGTACTTAGAAAAATGGTTAGCGTTTCAAACTAAAGGACACAAGGTGATTTGAGAAAATGTCATGCTTTGTTGCAGACTCTAACAATCATGATTCAGGGCAACATGAGCCACAAGAGGACCAAGGAAGTGCTCATATGCAAAATAAAACCGCGAACCGAAAACTGATCTGGGCAGCCAAGAAATATGCCTGAAAAACACTTGAGTTATACCAAGTTCATTTGTATATTTTTGAAGATTGAGGGCATTAGACAAAGATAAATGTAGTGTGGCATTGGACAAGTCTCAACAAATCAATATAATTTTCTTAACCCATTTTCTCATATAAGAGTGAGAAACCATTCAGGCTGATATAACAAATCTTTACTCTCATCAGATTAAAAAACTATTTCACATGAAATACTCAAGAAGCCTTAAAAGCTACTAAAATTATATCTTCTCCAAATCAACACAGAAATTAATTACAAAGGATTTTCAAAGAATAGTTGCTTATGGCACAATGGCAGCATTTAGGAATACACAACTGTCCATCCTCTGTCTGGGGTTATTTATCAGTTATATTAATGACATTATGAAACCACAGATCACTTGCTAATTTAATTTGCTGGGAGCATTAACTTGGAAGGAATTACTATCTTCAGATCCAAGTCATATTTACTAAGTACCTACTCTTTTAAAATATCACATAAGGTAAACAAGTGTATCATTTTCTCTTTATGGCAAATATCTTGAGGTAATTATTAACTACATTTCTTTGGTAATGAAATTGAGTTCAGAAATGTATTGACTCATCTATGGTTAACAACTGAAAGAGTGGTCAATCAGGCTTTGAACCTGGGTCCAACTTTTTCACTATCTTAGCTGCTTTGTGGTGGCATTAATATCTTAAAAAGCCAAACAGAGACCATGACTATTGTTAATGTTTTAAGCCAAATGACTATGCAAACTACATCTTTACACAGGAGTTATTTCCAAGTAACTTATACGAGAATGTGAAAGGGAATATATATGAACATTTATTTTACTCTCCAAGCACTCTGCTAAAATCTATTAAAAATGTTATTTCATTCATTCATACATTCAACAATTATTTATTGGGTGTGTTCTAGATCCTGGTGAAATACCAAAGATAATCTGTTTTCATGGAACTCACGATCTTGTTAGGGACAAAAAAGAATAAACACATCAAGGGTAAATAAGTGTAATTTTAGGTATAGCAAGATACAGAGACAATGACAAAACTGTGTTTGCTTTGTTCTGTTTTGTTTTTTAAGCAGTTAGTCGAGAAAGGCCCTGCCTCAGAGAGGGTGTCTGAGCACGTCCCTGAATGAAATCAAGGAGTGAGTCGTGTGAAGATCTGGAGGTGGAATGTTCCAGGCAGAGGGAGGAGCAACTGCAGAGGCATCAAGGTGGGAATCTGGTATATTCCACAACAGCAAGGAGGCCAGTGTGGTAGCAGTGAAGTCACCAAGGCAGAGAGTGGAAGGAGAAGGGCTAAGAAAAGGCCAGATCGTGTGAGGGATTTGCAGACAATGGTAAAAGGTTCAGATTTTACTCCAAGGTGGATGGTTTGGGGAAAACCATACTGTGATTTACATGTTAAAATACCATTCTGGCTACCATGTGAAGAACAGTCTCTAGGGGACATGAATGAATACAAGGAAATGAGTTCGGAGGCTGTTGATGACATCTGGTGAGAGGTGATGGTGGCCTGAACCAGGATGATAACTGTGGAGGTGGTGAGAAGTGATCAGATTTTATGGGTGAATTTGGAAAGTCAGTAAAGACATAGAAGAATCAAGGACAACTCCAAGGTTTGGGGTCTGAACAACTGAGTGAATAGTGGTGGCATTTATCAAGACCCGGAAGACTCAGAGAAGAGTTTGGAGTTCTGATCTCTACATCTTTATCGGCAAGTAGAGATGTCAAGTAGGCAATTAAAAATATGAGTTGGGAGCTCAGAGGAGAGACTGGGGTTGAGATTTAAATATGGCAATTTGCCAATCAGTTGACAGCAGTTAAAACCATGGGGTATAAAGTCATCTAAAGAAAAGAGCAGAACACCGAGATCGAGTCCTGGTATTTACCAACATTTAGAAGTTGAATTCTCAGCCAGGGAAACTGAGAAAGTGTATCCAGTAAGGTGGGGGAAAAGAATAGAGCATCCTGTCATGGAAACCAAGTGACAAAAGTGTTTCAGGTAGGAGGGAGTGATGGAGTAAGTAAATGAGGCTCGCTTAAGCCTCTCAATCAAGCAGATATGAATTGGACTGGTAGCCACTTTTATTTTTTCAAACAGATGAGGAAAATGAAGTTAAGAGAGGTCAGTTAACTTTACAAATACCACAGTACTAATGAGTGTTAGTTAGGACTCATACCAGTGTGTTCTGATTTGAAAAATCATAATTTCCACATTTTCAGAGTGCATGGGTATTTAAATATAGAGATGAGAGCTATTACAGAATCACAATGAGTGAAAATTTGGGTAAGACTAATCATATTTATCTATTAGAGAAAGAAAACAACCAACAATTAACAGTCATGTTTTGTGGGGAGAAACACATAAATTCCCAAAGATGCTTGTCCTTACCACAATTTCCCTGTATTGTTAATTTTGCAGAACCATTTGCCACTGTACATTAATAACCTTTATATACATTTTATTCTGTCCTCAGACTAAATCAATTGTTAGGTTATAAAGATTTACACTCTTAATAACTCAGTGATAAAACATTTGAGCATCCTGTATGCTGTAAGCAAGAACCTGTGTAATTCCAGATTTGTATGACATTACTGTAAAATGCTCTATGCCAAGACTTTTATTTTATGTGAAGTAACCAAAGATGAAGCACCTTTTGGTATGAAATCCCTTTGCTATTGCCTAACACCATAAAATTTCTGGCAGCAAAGAGCTGCCATTTGGAGAGAGGATGCATACTACTCTACAATGAAAGATTCATGAAATGAATCGCAGTGATTCTCTGTGCATCCCAATCCATTTATAAGTCTACCAAACAAAGTTTAGTTTGTTGCTTAGACTAAAATAAAGTGTATTGAAAATAATTTACCAGTAAACTTCTCAGAATAAATTCCTCACCTGGAGAGGATATAATATAAAATGTGACTTCATTTTAAAAGTTTCTGGACTGTGAGCTTCAGGCAAACAACAACAATGGTAATGAGAAAGCTGTGGACGTCTCTATACTTGTGTGGTTCCAATACGTCACCTACCTGTCAAATAATTTTTTTTATCAAAATTTAGCCTAAGGTATGCTACATCAAATATTCATACAAATGGCACACAAGTGGCAAGTTTGTGGTCAAAATTAACAGAAGAAAGTAAAATCTGTCACAGGCAAACAAATACATAATATATACACACATATTTATGTTCAAATGCACACATATATATCATACACATGAGCCATTTAATGTACCAATTCATTATTAAGAATACACAATTGATATAAAACCATTATCAGAATGTAGACTAGATAAAACTTAATTTTGGAATCTTGAAATTCATCTGGACCAGGTTCAGTTTAGCACAAGCTTCTCTTTAGAGTATGTCAGGTAGGAAATATAACCAGTAGCAATGAATTGTGTTAGGCATTGTTTGCCCAAAGTTGAATATTTCTAGTAATTAGACAAAGAGACAAACTCACTGTTTAAAAGGCAGCACATCTCCCACTTATACTGACCAAAATCTACCTTCTTAGAATTTGCATTCACAGAATAAAATCAATAATTTTTCTGCATGAGAGGCCTTCTGAAGGCAGTCTATGTTGTCTCCAGTTGTAATGGACCCTTATGAAATTACCCAGAATCTCTACTTTTTTGAAAACTACGTCTCCTCTACCTTCTGGCCCTGGCCCAGAGATGGTCACTTACGCTAGGACGATAAGTCTCTCTGTAGGGTTTTTGATGATAAACCCAAACAGTCCAGGACAGATATCACTGATGGGTGCGACTATGAGCTGTGAAGATCAGAGGCTTCTCCCCACTGAAGGAGCAGCCGGAAAGGAAAGGAAGGAGAATGGGGCTGACCGGGAGGAACCAGAAGCCCCAACAGACGTTGAAGGTGTCTTGATGGGTAGTGAATCTTTGTTACTGATATTTATATCTTGAGGCCCCGTGAATCCCTCCCCTAGGTTTCCAGAAGACATCTCACAGTTCTGATAAAAACTTTCCCCTTTTCCTTAAGCTGATTCAATAGCATTTCCACTGCTTGCACCCAAGGGTCCTTGATACGTTCTTATTTACTTCAATTAATGCACATGTGAAATAGAGCAGCCCAGGTCTAAAATCCAGGTACCGCCATCAACAGTGTGACTTTCTACAAGTTCTCTGTGCCTTTCAGAACCTATTTAGTCCCAACATTTTATTTCCTATATAGAAGCATAGGCAGGGACAAAATACAGGAACGGGGATACAGCTACATCCAAACATGAGTTATGCCATTATGTTTACTTTCAGATGCATTTGCTGTCATTTAGAATTGAAGAGTAGGGAAGGGTGAGGGTGTAAGACATCGGGAAAGAAGGATAAAGAGGCACAGGGAGTTAAAAAAGTAACAATTTTGTCATCATTATACCTAAGGTTGGCCATGAATAGACATGTCCAAATCCAGTTAATTAGGTAACAAGCCCAGGGAACAGGTGATGAATTCTCTGGAGTGCCCTTACAGACTTTCCCAAGCAATCATGGAACTACTAGCTGCCATCTGAGGGCCCTACCACGTGCCAGCTACTTGGTTCAGTGTTTTCGTACGCTATCTTATTAATTCCTTGGCTTAGACATCTTTTGGGTATGTTCAGAGAAATAAAAAGACTGCTGGCTATTCCCTGGAGCCTTTCAGTATGGAGCATGGCTTTAGGGTGGTGATTGAGAGAAATGATACTTTGCTGGCTGCCAAGGGTAAGTTCAGGAAAATAACTGCGAGTGAGAGAGGGAAGATGGCTCACCCGTGGAACCCAGGAGAGCTTGTCACTGAACTCTGCTGGGCTGAGAGGAGAACAGTGAAGCTGAACACCAAATGATTATCTGGTTCTTAGCCCAAAACAAAATACAAGAATATATCTAAATTTACTATCATTTTAAAATATCCATAGTGAATTTTTTTAAAAGGCATTATTTTCTCAGAAAAGCTGACAAAATACTGCAACAATCATACTAAAGTCTGAAAGATTTAGCCACTGAAAAGGATTCCTGAGCCTATACTACAGGTATTACTTATAAACAAGTTTCTCAACTTATTAAGACTATTGCTATAAAACCTCAGATACACGTTATAAATAAACTGCAATAACACAACATAACATACTCCAGTTCTACAAAAATAGTTAACAAATGAGGTATAAATATGGTTTCAACATTTCAAAAAAAAAAGAAAAGGAAAATGAGCAATCATCCCCTAAATCTGTTTAGCTTACATCAACTATAGAACAGTTTAAGTTAAACAAAAGAAGGAAGAATGAAATAAATGAGTGAATTCAAGAGAATAAAAACTTCGAAAAATACTATGACGGGGACATTTGGACTAATATTTGTCATTTACCAAGACATACTAATAAGTTGAAAAAAATGAAATCCCCCCCTTTATTCAGTAGAACCTCAGTGTTTCAAATCATTTCTTTTGGTACATGTGCAGTTTTTCTTTACTTTGTAAAAATCTCTCTCCTGGTTGAAAAACTTGAAGGAAACACAAAGGAGGTCATTTTACAAAAATTTCAGAGTATTTTAATTCCCAAATTCACCATTAACAGACAAGACTGTAGTCTCAAAACACTGAACTCATCATTGTAAATAGAAAGCTTTTGCGTGTATTTTTTATTATCAAGTACAACTTTGTGTTTTACGAACATCTGTCTTCACACTGTAGACTAAAATCACCAGGAATACACTATCTTAAATACTTGAGCAAAACTCAGTAAAAGATACAGTAGGCAAACATTGTGGTCGGCTCAGCAGTGATTACCAACTCATGCTCCAAATTCACTATAAAATGAAAATCAATATTTCCACAAGTTCCTGCAACATAAAAGATAACCTTCATTGATTTTTCTAGACTTAGGCCTCTCTGATAAAATCTAATATAAATTTTCAACCATGAGGATTTGGATCAGAGCAGGGGTGATAAGTCCTGCACATCTCTTAAGAAGTGGAGAATTTTTTTTTTTAAAGTGCACGTTCATACTATTTATAATTTGCCCTGTGCAAGTGAAAGCCTTTTCCACCAGTACTATCAGGAATCTCTTCTAATTTTTATTACTGTGAGGCTAAAGCCTGTTCCAGATAATTTGGAAATTTCAGGGGAGTTGTGATAGGGCTGATGGTGCAGCCCTGGCTGACTTGAGAAAGGAGCGAACCGGTAATAGCCTCCATGGCTGTGCTGATTAAATGTTGCCATAGATGAAAGGCCTGCCATTGCCGCAATAAATTAACCAATCACACAAATCCCAAGTCAGTGCTAATCCTTCCTTGATACTCTGATCCTCTGATCAGCTCAAGGAGGTAAAGAAACTGGCTTGTGACGCTTGGTGCTCTAACCCCTGGATTTCATGTACACAACGAGCTAATGATATCTTGCTGACCAGTTCAATGGGATGAACTTCTCTCACAACCCTTAGGGAACACCACAGCCTTCTTAAAAAAAAAAAAAAAAAAAAAAAAAAAAAAAAAAAAAAAAAAAAAAAAAAAAGGGAACACCACAGCCTTCTTAAAAAAAAAAAAAAAAAAATGAAAGAAAAGAAAAGAAAAAAAGAAAAGAAAAACTGACAAGCAGGAGGTCTTGTGTTTTACTAGGAAAAACGGCAGGCAAACTTTCTAGCACTTGCTAACTAAAATAATCATGAAGCCAGAACCAAAGTGTGGCATTTTTCTGTATCATTTAGGTTTGGAAATGAATCACAGAAGGACAAGGATCAAATAGAAGTGGGAATACTAAAGAAAGCCCACGGGGGAGAGTGGCATTCCAAGAGAGCAATGTGGCCATTTTTATTTTTTATTGTGCCCTTGGTTCAGTTTTGAAGCAGCTCTCCGTGGCGTATTCTGGATACGTTTGTAGGTGCACATTTTGGATTTCTGCAAATTCTGTTAGAAATGCGATGCTCCATAGCACTCTGCTGGTGTGATTAGAATCTGATTTAGGAAAAGACTCATTTAATCAATTAGCAGAAGGTCTGGCCACATGCAGTGTCTTCCTGTTAATTATGTGAATGCTGCTTCTGCAGCAGAGTTTGTGAAATTGAGTCTGTGTTGGATGCATTAGTGGACTTCATAATTGGGGGAAAGTTTTTTGTATATAGTAATTGGTTGCTAGAAGTAAGAAGGCTCTAGGGTTTTTCTCCAGGGTTTCACACATAAAGAGTTTCTGAAAGGACTTCATTATCTTTCTTGGTCAGTCCCAAGAAATTAGAACCAATTCTTTCATAAGGCAGATGTAGGAAAAAGGAGGAAGATGTAGAAAATCGGCTTTCTGGAAATAAACCTAGAGTTTATTTAATATGAGAAGCTGGAAGGTGAGGTAAGATACTTTTGTGGACATATATGGAATTATTTTATTTTTGAAGGGAGATCAAGCGAAGAATTGATAATTTTCCCAAAAGGTAATTAAAAAAAAATCTTCTACAGGGTCAGTAAAATTTAATCACACTTAAGCAATCTGATGGAGCAAAGCTCAAAGACTACAACTATAACTTGGCAAGTGCATATTCTAAAAAGCCCTTTATAGAAATAACAGCAATCATTGCAATCATTTCTCTCTCCTATAAAACTTCCCTGGATGTTAACTATCTTGTCATTCACCTTCTTTTTTATTTACATGATGCTCCTGTGTGTGTAGTACAGCTTTCTCAAGTGACCTTCCCAAAGGCGGTCCTTCCCACTGCTGGACCGGGAATGAGCGAGTCTGGCTGTAAGGGGCGGATCTCATGGGAATTAATTAGTCAGAACACGAGAAGAACACAGCTTACTCCCTGCAAGGCATTCTGGGCCAACACTGCAGAACAACACAGCCATTTCTGACCAAAAAGAAGCAAAAACAAAAAAACAACAAAAAAACCCACCTTTTTTCCAAGAACAACAGATGTTACAACAGTCCAGAGAGGTACTAAAGTAAGTTTTATGCAGCAGAACAACAGGGCTGGAAAGAACTTAAATAATGATCCTCTGTAGAATTTAATCCTTTGGAGTTATCTGATGTCCAACACCTGCAATATCTATTCAAATTTAATATTTATCCTCATTAATAGTCTTCTTTAATGTAGTGATAGTGCAACAGTGCTAGGAGGAATTTGATTCACTACCATTCCCAAATGAAAGACACTATTCACGGGAAAAATTAAATAGGAGACCATTTAAAAGATGTTGTAGTACATAGAGATTTTCTTACTAACTTAGGATAAGGATAACTCAAATATATTACTATGCTATCCTTTTATTATTAAATTAAGATAGGTTGATACCTGTATCATTATTATTAGAATATTTATCTGTATTGAATAGAAAGAAAAACAAGAAAAGTTGGAAATGGCTTAAATGTAAAAAACCCCCACAATTTTTCTCTTTACTCTTCTATCACAGTTATTACTTCATACACAGCTGTGCTTTCATCTAGTGTCAATGAGGATAAACCTAGTATGTGTATGAGAAAATCACACAGGTGAGAAGTTTGTCTGTTCTCTTTCTCTCATTCACACACACACATACACAAAACCTTCTAAATGACAAATATTTAAAACATATCATCTCATAACCAGTTTTTAATAAGTAGAAATGTTTCAGCATCTGACACTACTTTTATCCAAATTATATGAATTTTCAAGATGATTAGAAATATACACAGAGAACAAAATAAGGTTTTTAAAACTTACGTGTCAATTTCTGCCAATCCAAAGGTTTCTTCCTGATTTTCACAGACGCTAAACAGAGCCTAGGCATAACAGGGCCCTAACATTCAACTTAAACCAAAAATTCAGCATCTATTAATAATGACCCTTTTATCACAGATACCAGGGTGCAACTTTCATATATACTGGGTAATGCTAAGGATGCAGCCGTTATACCAAAGAGCAATCTTGGGAAATGGAAGCGCAAATATATAAGCCCGAAAAATAGAAATATTTCAATGTACAATTTGAATTCTAGTTTTTATTTTATTTTTTTAAGTCTTTATTGAATTTGTTACAATATCACTTCTGTTTTATGTTTTGGATTTTTTGGCTGCGAGGCATGTGGGATCTTAGCTCCCTGACCAGGGATTGAACCCGCACCCACTGCATTGGAAGGCGAAGTCTTGACCAGTGGACCACTAGGGAAGTCCCTGAGTTCTACTTTTTAAAGAACAATATCATTAACTAAACTTCTAGAGTAAGAAACAAGAAGCAAGGCAGGGAGTGTGTCTGCTCCTTTCCTAGTGCTATATGCTGAAAATCACCATAGATGCTACCTTGCTTAATTGAGGTTTTAGAGATAAAGCAACTGGGGAGAGAGGTACAGAGATCCTTTATCTACTTGGGAATCTCATAATCACATGCACAAAAAAAAGCAGATCAAGGTCTAATACACAGAGATCTCCTCTGTCCTGAGTTACTGTATATGATGATGAAGCAAACGCTTTTAGGAAAGAAATAATTTAACTATCCCAAACTCTTTTCTCACCCCTGCTATGCAAGAGAAGCTTTGGATCCCAAAGTAACCAAGAAACTTCTAGAAGCTTTAGGATTGATGCTAAACTTGAAAAGGTTTTCAGAGGAAAAGTAGAATACCTTCTTTCC
>NW_006771143.1:2949818-2976638 GCF_000442215.2 Lipotes vexillifer
TTCCCTACATATGGCATACCAGAATGGTTAGGGAGCTTGCAAATCTCTCTGCAGTGGGGATAGTGCTAATAAGGAAGATGTAACGTTTATTATAAATGGGCTTCTTTTCTTTCTCTTTCTCTTTCTCTCTTTCTTTAAGAAAAATGCAGATACTGAAAGAAAAGGAGAATGAAAGAAAACTCCTTTGCTCTTTCTCTGATTTTTATCATCTGTTTTGTTTTCTCTCTTGATGATTTCTCTTCATTTATTTCTATTCCTTTTACTCTAACTAGACTAGGCATGTAACCAACAGTAATCCAAACGTGTTTTCACTCATACAGTTTACAACCTGCTCTTCTGTTCTGACATCGATACCACTATTCGCCATAAGTGTTTAAAGGATACACAGAATTAGTGTCCACTAAATACCAAAATGCTTCACTCCTTTTGGTCAATTTTATCACACAACTTGTCATTTTTTTTGGTTTTCCTTTCAGACAAAAGTAAGATATCAGCTAATTTTGCTTGCTTTGCTTCCCTTTCAGTTCAGCTTCTTTAAAAATACACAAAGATTCTGGATAATTTTGGAAACAAATTATGGGATAGTAGTATTATACAGTTCTCCCTTGGGATTTAAGCATGAAGAACACATAGATTAAAAAGGTGTAAGAAAAAATTATGTGCCCACCCAGTGGCTAAAGCCAATAAAAGAGATGGTCTTAGCCATGAAGTTGATTTTTCAAAAGTTGGCAAAAAAGTTCACCATATTTAATATTCTCTAGCCCATTGAACAGGAAATAACATCCAGATTTTGGGGGCTGGAGTGGCAAGTTTCACATTACCTGGATACTAGTCCTTTCTTTTTACCCTCGTTATTAGCCTTACTTCACCCCAAATTGCTTACATTTTCCCCAAAACACTTGTTTGCTTCATGCCTTCATGCCTTTGTATATGCTTTTGCTTTTCCCTGGAATTTACATTCCTAATTTACTTGCTGAGTAAATTCATCCTTCAAAAGTTTTCTGAAAATTGCCCTCTAGAAGCTTTCCTTGGGCACTTGAGACAGGTAAATGTTTCATCTTCAGACTTACCCTTAGGGGATAATTTCTATTTTATGGCTGGCCAGCATCTGGTCCAGTTCCTTTTGATAATTAATACCTTCCTGTGTCTTTGGGGGTGATTCCTCCACTAGACACACACACTGGAGTATTAATCTAGGGGCCATTCCCTACCTAGCCAAGTGGCAGACATGTGACCCAGGCTAGACTGATAGGGCACTCCCTTCCTAAACCTAAATCCTGAACAAAGAAAGAAAAAGGCCCAAACTTGTTGGAGCTCATTCTTGCCTGCAGAAGTGCCTTGATAAGACTGTGCAGTGGCTCCCACTATTAGACACCTTCCAGCCTCAAGTAGCCTTGATTCTTGTCCCTTTCTTAACCTGGTTCTTTGACCTTGTTCTATTTCTGTGAACTCCCCCATATCTTCTCCATAAATTCTGTTTCTGCCTCAGTTAGCCAGAGGCTGTTTCTGTTGTTTATTGTTTTTTGTTTTAAAGAAATAATTTCTTGTATGTGCTTCCATCAGAAATCATTTCACTATACTACAGTTATATGTTTACATATCTGTTGCTTTCATCAGACTGAGCTTCTTGAGGGGAGAGACTAAATCTAAATCATTTGTCTCTCCTTAGTCCCTTGTACAGTGCCTGACCCGTGATGCGGATTCAAAAAGTGTTTGTTGAATATAGGTAAGACTTCATGAGTGAATCATGATTAACGTTGAGTGCTGAAGAGGGCCATTATTAGAACGGGACTGTAGGAAGGCAGTACAATAATTAAAGTAGTTAAGAACTTTTAAGTCAGACCAGAGTTCAAATACAGGATTCGCACTTATTAACTGAGTGCTTTTGGAGGAGTAACTGAAACCTCAGTTTCATCTGTAAACTGGATGAACTAGATCAGCATCAGAGAGTTATGAATGTATAAAACAACAAGACACTTAGCTCAGTCCTTGGCACTAAAAATACCTACTATTAATATTTAGGTTGTGAATAAAATGACTTACTGGAAGTTAGAACTGTGAGCTTTTGCAATTCAGAACAAAGTGATTTATAATAATAAATCCTCAATATGGTCTTAAAATTTTTTTAAGTCATAAAAAAATGCTACAATACTAAAGAAAACTTCATTTTTTGTTTTAAAGGGTATGATCAAGTTAAAATTTATTGCCAGACACTTCTGGAGTGAAGAATCTTCTAGAAATTAATTTTTTGAGCTACCGGTACAATTTCTTTCCTAAAGGCAAGAGGCATCGACCGAACGAAGGGTTACTGTCCTGAAATGGACAGTGGAAGTCAAAGAGCCCCATAACAGAAGAGATGGGCTGATTTAAAAGGAATAACTCAGACATTGTAGTTTAAAGATGTCTTTAAAGATCTCACTGCATTCTTTGTCAACGAACAAGATAATCAAAATTTAAAGTTTTTACTACAATAACCCTGGGTCCCCTGGAGAATACTCAGTGAAATATGAGAGCGGTTTTAATACCTAGAATCCCAGCTGCGTTATAGTAAGGTCAGCCGAGGAGCAGTGCTGAGACTCGAGGCCACGATGACTCCATATGGAGCCTGAGACAAGCGAAGGTAATAAACTTTCCCACAGTGATTTCTTTGCTCCGTGCAGTGCCTAACGTAGACTGACAGTTGCACATCTTTCTTTCCCGGGAATTTTTTACTTGAAGAACCATAATTTTTTGCCAGCAATGATTACGATCTACAAATTCAAGGAAAGCACTAGCCCAACCTAACAAAGTTGTCTACAAATATGTATTGCGTGTGCCTGTTTAATCTTTTAATGTAACTGATAGAAAGTCTGCACCCCTCGACTTGCGCACAAAGATATTTCCCATTTTTTTTTTTTCTTGGAATGGAATACTCACTGAAGAGAAACTGGCATTAGCTTCACGGTAATAAAGATGACTCTAAATGAGGCATCAGAGGACAGAAACATTAGAAATTGGGGACGGCTGCGGACAGCAGATTTGGGACACTGGTATCATGTATGTAACAAATCTTTATTAATAAGTACATTAAATCCCATATTTTTCATTTATAACTGCTGCATAATTTCCTGTTAACACTTCATGTAAATTCCAGATAAGGTAATAATTTTTTTTTCAGAATTCTATTTCTGTTTCATTATATGTTCTATACTCTGCCCCACAGGTCAGTCACATGATTGAAATATTATGCCTCATTAAAATTCCACTAGTTAAAACATGGAGACAGAATTTTGGTAATTCTTTTCTACATTACTAGAATTAACCATTCCAATACATTCTTGGGCTCCCTGAACCTCATAATTTATGTATACATATACTCTCACATCTACACTATTAGCAAGTTCTTAAATGTACACACATATAAGGAGCATATGTAACACAGATATACGCTGGTCAAGGGGTCTCGATGTCCTAAACAGAAGGCTCTTATCTTTCATTTGCTCCAGTGGCTGAAAATCCTTGCCCCACCACCTCCCAGCTCAGTATTTCTAGCCAGCAGCTGCTATCAGAAACCTAAATAACAAAAATATGCAAACTTGCACACTAATTCCCTTTGGAGATAGATCTTGGCTGCAGCCCTGTCATAAATCAGAGAATTTCGATATGAAATGAGGCAAGCAGCTCTAATCATTTCTGCATTTCAAATTGGATCACTGGCTCAATCACTGGGCTTTTTTAAACTGCTTGCCTAAGAGCAAATGTGAGGCAGGAGATAATTCTGAAGACATCTCTTCTTTTGTGGCCGTAGAACTCTTTTAACTGTTTCAAGACTGAAGGCCACATTTCAGTGATAATAGCACAAATCTGCTGGGAGAGATATGGATCCTTCAAGACATCTTCCTCCTCTTTCAACTCACAGAATTCCATCAATATCTGCATATATTATATATATTAATATATGTGTGTGCATATGGGTTTTGTGTGTCTAAAAAAGGAAGTGAGGGGGGGAGAAAAAGAAGAGAAACATCTGACATATATCCACAGTCTATTTCTCCTTAGAATTTCCTGTTTTTGACACAAGGCAAGTTTCAATTGCACTATGAGATAGTTAACATTTTTAAACTGGGAAAATGTATTTTAAATCAAATAAAATTGTACCAAAATGTGAAAGACTTTGGGGATTCAAGAATGGCCTGCCGACTTGGCCACTCTTCAATAGCCAAATGAGAAATAAGGAGAATCCTTTCACTTTCCCAGATGATTTCTGAATTCTTATTATGATTGCATTTTTATATTTTCACATCTCAGACAATCCTTTAAAAACAATGTATCAGGAGGCAAAAAAGGAGAAGAAAAAAAGCCTCCAAGGCAATTACTGAGAGTAAAGAATCCTCTTGACCTTTTGATATTTCTGCTTTGAGTCTCCCTTATTTCTTATCCAAATGATACTAACGGCTTGTTGCAGCTTTCCTGTGCTCACACAGCACTTTGAAATGGAATTTAACTCTATTTTTCGAGGGTTTTTGTAATGCCTTGTAAGCCTAACAGCGATCTGATGAAATTTTAAAGCTAAGCTGCTTGTGTTTTGAGAACAGAATAAAAATGTTTATCAATTTTTTCTTTTACACAGTTAACAAACAAAACAATTCTGCTTTGTCTGGGGTTTATTTTTCTGTTCTATTTTCACCTTTTAATGGCTGACATGGTATTATACTTCTGGGGACTCAGGATACCAAATTCACCATTTCCTTGTTATTAATTTTGTAAACGGAGAATGTTGATGTCATGCTGATACAGGTGTTGGAGGACTTTAAAAATATTACTTACATTCTTACTATGGAAACCTAATAAATGATAATATTCCTGGGTTATTTTTTTGTACAGCTTCATAAATTGCATCTCTACTCAGCAACAGGAATATGACTCTATTTTTCCTGCATACTTTCAGATTCATTAAGATAACCCAATTTCTGAGCTTTATCAAATAATATAAATATAAAATGCCCTTAAGTACAATTTTTATAACGTGAAAATTTAGCATTATTTGATTTTTCTTGCATACAAATTAAAAATTGTATTAAAGACTCAACATTAACATTTTCAATGTGTTAATTAAAAGCTATATTTACAGAACTATCTTTGTAAGCACCACAGTTGTAAGAATGAAAAAGTGTTATATTTTTAAAGAACTATATCAAACCCTATGTTTAACAAACACATTTTGTGACTTAAAAAAGCTATCATGAATAAAAATGCTTAAGTAATCCAACTTATAAAGCAAAATCTTTTCTTAATATTAGGTGTCACTTGGTTTTTGTTGTTGTTGCTTTTTTTTTTCCCCCAAATAATTAATTCAAGGAGAATGTTACACGGTTCTAAGAAGTTTCCAAAATTTCATCTCATGAATATATAAAGTTTATTGTTTACAACCCAATTTGTGGCCACCACAGAGAAGAAAGAACGTCAGAATCAGCCCACTGATTCATAACCTATATTTACTTTTTTCTTTATCTGAGAACATTCAGCTAAGGCTCTGAGCTTTAGTGGGGAGTTAAGTCTGAAAACTGAGGCTATTTTAAGAGAAGAGGGGTGATTGTTACCCCACTAACTTATCTACCCACAACTGATAAATACTTATAATAACCTTGCATTATCCCTCTAATCCCTCCTATTTTTATTTTCCTGGATAGGTCCCAAGCTACTAATACTATGGCAGAACTATAGTCTTTCAAGACTGATATGCTTATTTCTAAAGTGCACCTCAAGTCTGTGTAAAGTGATTGAGTGGGTGTTGGTAAATGTTAGCTACGTTTCCATTGACTTTTTCTGTGTGTGCATGTGTGTGTATATGTATATACATGTTTTTTTCTTATATTGTTACATGAATTTCTTCAAGGGACTGTTCCAACCTATCGTAAAAGCTGTCCATTACAGAGGACTCTTAAAGTTTTGGATATGAACATCTCTCTGCTTCAAATTAAATCTCTAACTCAAAAACACCTTTGGTCTTATCTATGGCCCCCAAAACCATTTCTCAGTACTTGAAGTAAACTGATACAGCATCCTAAGAATGGAATACACAAAGCATTTTTTGTATATGTGTGACTCAAAACAGAGGCATTGAAAAATAAGTGATAAAATTGTATTATGAACACAGGTTGTCTGCTCTATGACACCTATGCATCTCAGCTGTGAATATTGTGATTAATATCCTGCACGGGTCTCCTATCTGCAACAGAAGGACACTAACTTGACATAGCTGGAACACGCTGGAGGGGGTTTCTTAGACTCGACACATCACGATGACATCACAGGAAGCTGAATTAAAATGTAGCTCATCAGAGACAAAAAATAACCCCTCACTAACAGAGCTAGGAATGGAGCATACAACCAAAGTACATGTTGGAGCGTCAGGCTAGTTCAAGGAAAACCCAGGGAAAATAATAAAAGTGGGTAGAAGACAGCCACTTAGAAGCTAATTAGAAAAAGAAGGGGACAGATAACATAGTTGTAAACAAAACGAATCAGAAGTCGAGTTAAAGAGAAAGTGCCAAGAATGGGAAGAATATGAATGGCAGAGTGGAAAAAGTAAGAAAAGAAAGAATAAAGTAAATCATACGACTGTGAAGGAAAAACGCAAAACTAAGCTAGTAGTAGAGATGACAAGGTCAAATATAGGTGATTTAGACAACAGAGAAGTACCATGTACATTCACCGAAATAGATCACAAACATCTCCAACAGTCTGCTTGTTCTAAATTCAAATTTCTCTATTAAACAAATCCTTAGCTTTCCTTAACTTTAGGTTTTGTGAGCTTTGTTGGCAAAGGAGATGAAATTGTATGCGAAAGTTACTTTTTCTGATTATATATAAAATACTGCCATATGGCTGGTAGCTATTGCCAAGGTTGTCTCTTTGTTGAGGCTTAAGAAAATTACTGCTATATGCATTTTTAAGTCTGGATGATATGGCAAAATTTGGGACTGTCATTTTTAATGGACTGTTTCTGACAGTCATTCAAACCATGATCAAATGACAGTCTGTTGTAACTTAATGGCACCAAAAATCCTTACATAAATACTGATGGTAAATTGTCAAGTAGGACTGAATAACAGAGGTAGAGGGCAGTCCACGCAGTTTGGATTCTAAGACCTATGAGGGTTGCTTTTCCCCCTTCACTGAGCTTTCACCTTTCAAGTGACTCTCCAGACTAACTGCTTTGTATAACACATTTTGAGCTACTAAATGTTTTAAAACATAATGGGATTAGGCATCCTTAAATCTCATACAGCTGTGTGCACTGTGGATCAGGCATTTTTCCCGACTTCAGTCTGTGACCATGTTCTCAACAGGTAAACAAGGAGGGAGCCCCCAAGCCTACCTATCAGCAGCTGTCACCTTAACTTGCCCCCTGACTTGCCTGACATACATCCTTACTTGAAGAATTTAGTAAAGAACTATCTTAAATGGCATCCTGCCTGTGTGGAGGCAGTGTGGTTAATCTTTGACAAAAGAGCATTCACATGTCCACAAAACAAATGCCCAATGGAAGACCCTACTGCAAAAGAATAAAGTAGGCCATTCAAGTTGCCAATAAAAAAGAAATTTAGAAAAGATTGAAAGTTTGATTCCAGCATCATCACTTGCACTGAGATTGAAGTCTGACCCAACATCCAGAGCTCCTCCAGTAGCCCTAAACTGAAGTTACCCCAGGCACCAAAGGGTCAACCTGGAGAGTCTTGTGTAATGACCTGCTTGCTTTCTGTCTGGAAGAAGGCAGAAGGGAAATCAAAGCACTCTCTTTTCTTTCAACGTGAATTTTTCCTATAAAATGTTCTTTCCAAATTATTTTGGAAAAGATTATTGAAAGAAGAAAAATCCTTTATCTGCCAATCACTCTATGCCCCCTACATTTACCATAGGAATCCTTTCCTTTCCATACAAAGGGAGTATTCTTGGGTGATCATGGATTTTGCCACACCAGAAACTGAGCTGGATATCTTAAGAGAATTCATGTCTCTGCCTGATGCATGTAAGATTAATCCTTAGCTCAAATATTACCTAGTGTATTTTTATTTCAATTCTTTTCTTGCTTATATAGGTAAGAATGTAAGTGTATTTTTCAAATTCAACCAATATGTCAATTTCCTCCAAATGCATATATTATCACCAAACATAAGAGTTTAATAGCCAGTAAAACAAACAAGCAAAAAAGATCAACAATAAGAGCTAAAAAAAAATGTGTAGATTTTCCTTAATGTTTTCTGTGGTGGTCCTGCGTTTTTGTAAACCACACTACTAATCTCTTAAAATATTCTTTTCCAGTGGTTCTCAAATGGGGGCAATTTTGCACCCCCCCTCCGGGGACATTTGGCAATGTCTAGGGACATTTCTGATTGTCACACTGGGGGCATGCTACTGGTATCTAGTAGATAGAGGCCAGGGTACTGCTCAACATCTTACAATGCACACGACAGCCCCCATACCAAAGATCATCTGGTCCAAAATGTCAGTAGTGTCAAGGTTGGAAAACTCAGTTTCTGGTATGGCAAAATCCACAATTTCCCAAGAATACTCCCTTTTTATGGAAAGGAAAGGATTCCTTTTTAAATCCGTATTACTAATCTACACTTGCTCGTTTATAATTTTAACACTGTGGAATAGTTCCATTATCATTTGTGCTTTATAGAAATGCTCCATATGGAATCCTGAAAAGAGACTTGTCAACAATTTCTTTCTGGATGATGCTGTATCTGTAGTACTTTTACAAGGTAAGGGGCAGTCAACACAGTAACTATATGTCATTTTTTCCTTCGTTTTGTCATAGAAAAAACGTTTTGGGCATGCATTCTCAAGTAGAAGGTATTTTGACTATTCTTATGTCAAATTTAACACAGTTAAGGGTCCATGGCCCTAAGTTTAAAATAAAGGGCAGTTCTTTGCTTATAGCTAAAGCAGTCCTTTATTTTAGTGCTGTGAGGTGTCATCCTCACTTTTATTCCATATATGTGCCATTCGTCTCTAAGAGTGTTAAGACTACAGTTTTCACCTCTGTGCACGATCCTCAAGATAATTTTATCTGTTCTGCTTAAGCCTTTAATTAGATTATAAACTCCCTGAGGGCAGGGATATTTTTCTTATTTTCTATGTCTGATCAAATGGAAAAAAAAAAATTAAGTCCTGAAAGCCAAACGCATTATTTAATAAGGCCAGAAAATTTCAAATATGCTTTGATACTGGATCAATCACAATAAAGAGATCCAGCAACTTCCAGAGAGGCCTCTAATGATTTTAAACAACAACTCAGTTGCATAAATTTCTCTTAAAAGTGGGAAATGGCAGAAAAAAGAAGTTGGGGGAGAATTATTTCTAGTTCTAATCTCTTTTGACAATATTTAGAAGAAGTATCATGGGTTAATAAAAACAAAATTAAAAATCACATGGAAATAATCTGCAGTATATTTTGAAGTGAACTGGGCTGATGATTTAGTTTCTCACTGAAATATTTTTAAACTGACCTAAAAGTCATTTAATCCTACTGGACAACCCAACGGTTCTTGAAGCTTACCACGTTCCTTTCTGCCTCTAGGCCTTTGCACATTAATTATGTTCTAAATCTTCTGCCATCCCCAACACACACACAGATACACACACACACACACACATACATCCCAGAACCCCTCCCAACTCACAAATACTCTTAATCTAATTTGTTCCTATTTATTCTACAGGCCTCCCCCCTTAGATATCATTTATATTTTTTATCCCCAAATATATATTAGGTATTCTTCTAGTATACTATATTTCCTCCTTTATCACTCATAATATTATTGCTAATTACCTACTATACAGTAGTTGCCCATTTATTTCTTTGTAATTCCCACTAGAATATAATCTCTGGGATAACAAGATCAGTGTCTATTTCAAGTACATTGAAATATCTTCAGTGTCTACAACCACAACTGACATCTCTTTAATAATAAGTGTTAAATTAATGAATAGATCAGTGAAATAAAATATATAAATAGTTACTTTGTATGCAACTGCTCCTACTCAGAGCACATATATGATTTAACTCTGACCAGACAGTTATGTATTTAAAACAAATAATAATTCAAAGTTAAGGGTGCCGGGCCTAAGCCGGCAGCTCCAGGAGGGGAGTTCAGAAGACTGTCGCCCGGCATGGGGCACCGCGAGGGTATCGCCCACCCGGAAGCTGCCGCCCCGGCCCGATTTTCCGCGGTTCTATAAGGAGTTGAGCTTCGGTAGCCGGGGAGCTGGAGGGGAACCTGATTTGAGATCAATTCTTGGAGAACACAAAGAAGTGTGGTGGTATGTTCCAGGGTTGAACCAGCTGCCCTTTGATCCTGCCAACAACAACGAGCCCCTGCAGTTTGGCAGTAGCAGTGGCCCTCTGGTCACAGAAGGCCTCATTGAGAATGGAGGGGAGTCAAGCAAGAAAAGAAAGAGAACAAATGCTCCTTCAGCCGAGTGGATGAAAGGCTCTTGCTGCTCCAGCCAGGAGTCAGGACTCTGCCTCTGAGGTGGGAGAGCCAACTACAGAACACTCGTCAACAAGAGACCTCCCAGCCCCACATAATATCAAACGGCGAAAATCTCCCAGAGATCTCCATCTCAACACCAGCACCCAGCTTCACTCAACGACCAGCAAGCTACAGTGCTGGACAACCTATGCCAACCATAAAGCAAGACAGGAACACAACCCCGCCCACTAGCAGAGAGGCTGCCTAAAATCATAATAAGTCCACAGACACCCCAAAACACACCACCAGACGTGGACCTGCCCACTAGAGAGACAAGATCTAGCCTCATACACTACAACACAGGCACTAGTCCCCTCCACTAGGAAGCCTACACAACCCACTGAACCAAACTTAGCCACTGGAGACAGACATCAAAAACAACGGGAGCTACGAACTTGCAGCCTGCAAAAAGGTGAACCCAATCACAGTAAGATAAGCAAAATGAGAAGACAGAAAAACACACAGCAGATGAAGGAGCAAGATAAAAACGCACCAGACCTAACAAATGAAGAGGAAATAGGCAGTCTACCTGAAAAAGAGTTCAGAATAATGATAGTAAAGATGATCCAAAATCTTGGAAATAGAATGGACAAAATGCAAGAAACAGTTAACAAGGACCTAGAAGAAATAAAGATGAAACAGACAATGATGAACAACACAATAAATGAAATGAAAAATACTCTAGATGGGATCAATAGCAGAATAAATGAGGCAGAAGAACGGATAAGTGACCTGGAAGATAAAATAGTGGAAATAACTACTGCAGAGCAGAATAAAGAAAAAAGAATGAAAAGAACTGAGGACAGTCTCAGAGACCTCTGGGACAACATTAAACGCACCAACATTCGAATTATAGGGGTTCCAGAAGAAGAAGAGAAAAAGAAAGGGACTGAGAAAATATTTGAAGAGATTATAGTTGAAAACTTCCCTAATATGGGAAAGGAAATAGTTAATCAAGTCCAGGAAGCACAGAGAGTCCCATACAGGATAAATTCAAGGAGAAATACGCCAAGACACATATTAATCAAACTGTCAAAAACTAAATACAAAGAAAGCATATTAAAAGCAGCAAGGGAAAAACAACAAATAACACACAAGGGAATCCCCATAAGGTTAACAGCTGATCTCTCAGCAGAAACTCTACAAGCCAGAAGGGAGTGGCAGGACATACTGAAAGTGATGAAGGAGAAAAACCTGCAACCAAGATTACTCTACCCAGCAAGGATCTCATTCAGATTTGATGGAGAAATTAAAACCTTTACAGACAAGCAAAAGCTGAGAGAGTTCAGCACCACCAAACCAGCTTTACAACAAATGCTAAAGGAACTTCTCTAGACAAAAACACAAGAGAAGGAAAAGTCCTATAATAACGAACCCAAAACAATTTAGAAAATGGGAATAGGAACATACATATCGATAATTACCTTAAATGTAAATGGACTAAATGCTCCCACCAAAAGACACAGATTGGCTGAATGGATACAAAAACAAGACCCATATATATGCTGTCTACAAGAGACCCACTTCAGACCTAGAGACACATACAGACTGAAAGTAAGGGGATGGAAAAAGATATTCCATGCAAATGGAAACCAAAAGAAAGCTGGAGTAGCAATTCTCATATCAGACAAAATAGACTTTAAAATAAGGACTATCAGAAGAGACAAAGAAGGACACTACATAATGATTAAGGGATCGATCCAAGAAGAAGATATAACAATTGTAAATATTTATGCACCCAACATAGGAGCACCTCAATACATAAGGCAAAAACTAGCAGCCATAAAAGGGGAAATCGACAGTAACACATTCATAGTAGGGGACTTCAACACCCCACTTTCACCAATGGACAGATCATCCAAAATGAAAATAAATAAGGAAACACAAGCTTTAAATGATACATTAAACAGGATGGACTTAATTGATATTTATAGGACACTCCATCCAAAAACAACAGAATACACATTTTTCTCAAGTGCTCATGGAACATTCTCCAGGATAGATCATATCTTGGGTCACAAATCAAGCCTTGGTAAATTTAAGAAAATTGAAATTGTATCAAGTATCTTTTCCGACCACAACGCCATGAGACTAGATATCAATTATAGGAAAAGAGCTGTAAAAAATACAAACACATGGAGGCTAAACAATACACTACTTAATAACGAAGTGATCACTGAAGAAATCAAAGAGGAAATTAAAAAATACCTAGAAACAAATGACAATGGAGATACAACGACCCAAAACCTATGGGATGCAGCAAAAGCAGTTCTAAGAGGGAAGTTTATAGCAATACAAGCCCACCTTAAGAAGCAGGAAACATCTCGAATAAACAACCTAACCTTGCACCTCAAGCAATTAGAGAAAGAAGAACAAAAAAACCCCAGAGTTAGCAGAAGGAAAGAAATCATAAAAATCAGATCAGAAATAAATGAAAAAGAAATGAATCTGCAAATGAATCTGGGAACATATATATATGTTTAACTGACTCACTCTGTTATAAAGCAGAAACTAACACACCATTGTAAAGCAATTATACCCCAATAAAGATGTTAAAAAATAAAAAATTTAAAAAAAAAAATAAAATAAAGTAACAGTGTTGTCCTAAAAAAAAAAAAAAGAAAAGAAATAAATGAAAAAGAAATGAAGGAAACAATAGCAAAGATCAATAAAACTAAAAGCTGCTTAGAAATGCACAAACTGCCAAGACTGAATCAGGAAGAAATAGAAAATATGAACAGACCAATCACAAACACTGAAATTGAAACTGTGATTAAAAATCTTCCAACAAACAAAAGCCCAGGACCAGATGGCTTCACAGGCGAATTCTATCAAACATTTAGAGAAGAGCTAACACCTATCCTTCTCAAACTCTTCCAAAATATAGCAGAGGGAGGAACACTCCCAAACTCATTCTACGAGGCCACCATCACCTTGATACCAAAACCAGACAAGGATGTCACAAAGAAAGAAAACTACAGGCCAATATCACTGATGAACATAGATGCAAAAATCCTCAACAAAATACTAGCAAACAGAATCCAACAGCACATTAAAAGGATCATACACCATGATCAAGTGGGGTTTATTCCAGGAATGCAAGGATTCTTCAATATACGCAAATCTATCAATGTGATTAACCATATTAACAAATTGAAGGAGAAAAACCATATGATCATCTCAATAGATGCAGAGAAAGCTTTTGACAAAATTCAACACCCATTTATGATAAAAACCCTGCAGAAAGTAGGTGTAGAGGGAACTTTCCTCAATATAATAAAGGCCGTATATGACAAGCCCACAGCCAACATCATCCTCAATGGCGAAAAACTGAAAGCATTTCCACTAAGGTCAGGAACAAGACAAGGTTGCCCACTCTCACCACTCTTATTCAACATAGTTTTGGAAGTTTTAGCCACAGCAATCAGAGAAGAAAAGGAAATAAAAGGAATCCAAATCGGAAAAGAAGAAGTAAAGCTGTCACTGTTTGCAGATGACATGATACTATACATAGAGAATCCTAAAGATGCTACCAGAAAACTACTAGAGCTAATCAATGAATTTGGTAAAGTAGCAGGATACAAAATTAATGCACAGAAATCTCTGGCATTCCTATATACTAACGATGAAAAATCTGAAAGTGAAATCAAGAAAACACTCCCATTTACCATTGCAACAAAAAGAATAAAATATCTAGGAATAAACCTACCTAAGGAGACAAAAGACCTGTATGCAGAAAATTATAAGACACTGATGAAAGAAATTAAAGATGATACAAACAGATGGAGAGATATACCATGTTCTTGGATTGGAAGAATCAACATTGTGAAAATGACTCTACTCCCCAAAGCAATCTATAGATTCAATGCAATCCCTATCAAACTACCACTGGCATTTTTCACAGAACTAGAACAAAAAATTTCACAATTTGTATGGAAACACAAAAGACCCCGAATAGCCAAAGCAATCTTGAGAACAAAAAATGGAGCTGGAGGAATCAGGCTGCCTGACTTCAGACTATACTACAAAGCTACAGTAATCAAGACAGTATGGTACTGGCACAAAAACAGAAAGATAGATCAATGGAATAGGATAGAAAGCCCAGAGATAAACCCATGCACATATGGTCACCTTATCTTTGATAAAGGTGGCAGGAATATACAGTGGAGAAAGGACAGCCCCTTCAATAAGTGGTGCTGGGAAAACTGGACAGGTACATGTAAAAGTATGAGATTAGATCACTCCCTAACACCATACACAAAAATAAGCTCAAAATGGATTAAAGACCTAAATGTAAGGCCAGAAACTATCAAACTCTTAGAGGAAAACATAGGCAGAACACTCTATGACATAAATCACAGCAAGATCCTTCTTGACCCATCTCCTAGAGTAATGGAGATAAAAACAAAAATAAACAAATGGGACCTAATGAAACTTCAAAGCTTTTGCACAGCAAAGGAAACCATAAACAAGACCAAAAGACAGCCCTCAGAATGGGAGAAAATATTTGCAAATGAATCAACTGACAAAGGATTAATCTCTAAAATTTACAGGCAGCTCATGCAGCTCAATAACAAAAAAATAAACAACCCAATCCAAAAATGGGCAGAAGACCTAAATAGACATTTCTCCAAAGAAGATATACAGACTGCCAACAAACACATGAAAGAATGCTCAACATCATTAATCATTAGAGAAATGCAAATCAAAACTACAATGAGATATCATCTCACACCAGTCAGAATGGCCATCATCAAAAAATCTAGAAACAATAAATGCTGGAGAGGGTGTGGAGAAAAGGGAACACTCTTGCACTGCTGGTGGGAATGTGAATTGGTTCAGCCACTATGGAGAACAGTATGGAGGTTCCTTAAAAAACTACAAATAGAACTACCATATGACCCAGCAATCCCACTACTAGGTATATACCCTGAGGAAACCAGAATTCAGAAAGAGTCATGTACCAAAATGTTCATTGCAGCTCTATTTACAATAGCCCGGAGATGGAAACAACCTAAGTGCCCGTCGTCGGATGAATGGATAAAGAAGATGTGGCACATATATACAATGGAATATTACTCAGCCATAAAAAGAAACGAAATTGAGCTATTTGTAATGAGGTGGATAGATCTAGAGTCTGTCATACAGAGTGAAGTAAGTCAGAAAGAGAGAGACAAACGCCATATGCTAACACATATATATGGAATTTAAGAAAAAAAAAATGTTATGAAGAACCTAGGGGTAAAACAGGAATAAAGACACAGACCTACTGGAGAACAGACTTGAGGATATGGGGAGGGGGAAGGGTGAGGTGTGATAGGGCGAGAGAGAGACATGGACATATATATACTAACAAACGTAAGGTAGATAGCCAGTGGGAAGCAGCCGCATGGCACAGGGAAACCGGCTCGGTTCTTTGTGGCTGTCTGGAGGGGTGGGATAGGGAGGGTGGGAGGGAGGGAGACAAAGAGGGAAGAGATATGGGAACATATGTATATGTATAACTGATTCACTCTGTTATAAAGCAGAAACTAACACACCATTCTAACGCAATTATATCCCAATAAAGATGTTAAATAAATAAATAAATAAATAATAAAAAATAAAATAAAAAAAAAAACAAAGTTAAAGTGATCTGGGGATCTAGACCTTTGGAGAAGAAACTAGACAGCCCTGGGTGCTGATATCAATGGAAGGAAAAAAAACCCTAAACCAGAAACTGTAAAGGTATATGTACTATTATTCATATATTAGCTGTTTTGCGCTTCCTTCCTTAAGAAACACCCTATTCTCATCGTATGCCTAGTATGGAAATCCCCCAGCTCCCAAAAAAGGAACATTAAGATATTTAAATTTTTTTCTATATAGGTCAGATAACATGGTAACAACTATTAAATAGCTGATAATTTGTAAGGATTACAGTGTGAAGCATTGTCTTGCCTAGATTAGGTCCCTGTGCTTCCTTGTCCCAAGTTACGAGTGGTATTATTTATTCCATCATACTTCCCCTTCCCCAAAAGGGTCATTTGCTTTAAGTCAAAATTCGTAAGGGGAAAGAGCACAGCCCCAATAACACAGTTTTTACAGCCATATGCTTGCCCCTTATCGTAACCAATGTCCCACCTTTAAAGACAGGAACATAGAGTCTCGAATAAGAGCTCTGTTATCCAATGTGGTGTTTGCATTTAACTGATCATCCCAACTCAAGTGGTGAGATACAGGCCACTGTCAGATACCTAGTACTTTTCAGGACACTGTCCAGACTAGTCTCCCCAGCTTTATCGGAGGGTTTTATCAGGCCTCTGCATGATAAGAGCTGCTACTATTTGCCAAGTTGGAATTTTTGTAAAATTCCTTAATTTTCTGTTGTTAATCCATCAAACACAAACACATGAAAACTTATCTTACTCTATGAGAAGAAATGATTGTTGGACTGAAAAGTACTAGGAGATAGAGGGCTGGGGGCCGGGGGGTTGTCTTTAGTTTACTTAACTCTATCAAAACCAGGCTACTTGGTGCTTTTAACACCAGAGGAGGAAAAAGGAATCTATGCACAACACTAAACTCCCTGCTTGCCTTTTTCTTGGTGTATTCAGAGCCAGAATTTAGAAGGAAGTAACTTACTTTCTCTAAAATATTTCCTTTGGTTGTTAGGATATATGTGATAAAACATACTCTGTTGAGGATATACAGGAATAATTTTTAGAAAATTTAGAAAAAAATAAAGTTTAAAATTTTAAAGAGAATTAATAACTCTATAGTTCCAGAACTAACCTTAAAAACATTTAGAGTAATCTCTATAATTAGTTCAGAGTACACTCCTAAACAGTATTATAATTTAGAATTTCTCAGTATTTAAAAATAATAATTTTTCATTTGTAAAGTCATTATTTTCAGCTGCCAAAAAGGTTAAAATATAATTCAGCCCTTTTCAAAAAATTGTAACACTAAACAGCAAAAAAGGGAGGGGTATGATAAAAATATTTTACTTCATGAGGAATTTTAGAAGTAAAACAGAAAAGTGTTTGTTTAACCTGCCAGCTTCTAATAAACATTGTAGGTATTGCAAATAATCTTTTCATACAAGGTTTTATGAATACAGTAGTTGGCAAGAGGGCTATTCCATGATGCTTTTACTGAAATAGATGGAGAATGAGCAATGAATTGGACAGGCTGTGCAAGTTCAGAGTTCTGAGCCCTGAACTCGACTTAAGTGGAAAACTCCTCTCATTTATTTCAGTGCCTTTTCTCCAAACCAGCACTTCCGCCCACATGTTTATTCTCCAGCCCTCTGGGAAGTCACCTTTCATCAAAAGAAGTGTGCTAATCTTCCACAGTTTCACTGCCATTGGCACTTCTAGCCCCCTTTCTGCTGCTCCCATCTGAGTAGTCAGAAAAAAAGCTTTCAGGATTCTCAACAATACAAAAAGGAAAAAATTCTCTCTACTGTCCTGGCAGATGAAAGACCTTCATCTCAAACTCAGTTGCATAGACTTTAGTAATCATAAAATGCGTGAACCCAAGAAAGACATCCTCTAATTAAAAAAAAAAAAAAGCACTGTAAATGTGTTGCCTATTTTTTTCCTGTAAGCATTCAAAGGCTAAAAAAAATTTTGAAACAAACTTATCTAAATTTCCAACATTTATTGTGCAAAACAATCTCCCAAATACTATGAAAAATATAATACTCAATGTTGTTTTTCATACATGAGTATGTAACCAAATAATATATACTAAATAAATAACCAAATTGTATATATAACAAAATATATAACCAGATAATAAGCAAATCTCATGAAGTTGGAGGAGTTTTGGGAAGTGATAAATATGGATATTCCATTCCATATTTCAGTAATTAAAAAAAAATATGAATAAGTTCTAAACGTGGAGTGTAGTATCCCACAAGGATTCAAGAGCTTGGCTTTATTAAGACCAAAGATGTTACATGGCTGATTTCTCACGTTACCTTTGCTACCTGAGGTTCCATTCAGCACAAATTTGAAGGAAACCACTCAGATTTCTAGATGTGTATGCCTAAAAGAATTCCTTAATTAGAAATCTATCAGATGCTGTTCCTAACCAGAAAAAGGAGGAAAAAGGACAGCTGCAGCATTAGTTCCTCCCAGGCAGACAGATAACCACCTTAAAAACTGAAATCCATTGCTGCCCAACACTTCTACTTTTTGGAATATTCGTGGTATACCTTACATCACGGTTTCTCAACCTTGGCACTGTGGACCTCTTGGGTCAGCTTACTCTTCATTGTGGGAATTTAGCAACAACTCTGGCCTCCACCCACTAGAGGGCAGTAGCACTGCTCTTCTTCTCCTGCCTCCCTTCCCCCCGCCCCAGGATTCAGCAGCCAAAAATGTCTCCAGGCACTGTCAAATGTTCTTTGGGGGCAAAACTGTCACTGGTTAAGAACCAGTGAACTAACTGTGTTTCATTAATGAAGAGTTATGAAGGTAGTCTTTCATGCTTTCCAACTCATTTTTCTGACCTAAGTCAGTTTAAAAATATCATATATTCTCATCAAGGTAGGATACCCAGGTAGGTTGGTCAGTAAAATTACGGTTTCCCCAAGGCCTCATTCTGTGCTTTTGAGCATAAAGTCATAGAAAGAACCCTTGACAAGATAAAGTTGTACAATTTCATCCAACAAATGATCTCACTTCAACACTCACACTAACTTTACTATTAAGCAAAAACAGGCACATTTTCAAATATTGATTCCAACTAATGTCTGATCCTAACAGGCATGATCTTATCAAGGCCCCAGTATAATGGAAGGAGTGTCAGAGTTAAACAGAATAGGCTGCGATAAGATCGCAATCTTCCTCACAATGATGTGATGGTATCGCAGAATGGGGATAGTATTCTAAGTAATTATCATTAATAGATCCTGCCACAGGACCGAGCAGGCCTGACTGGGGCCTAAACAAATTTGAGTGAGATAAACCAAGGTTGCTGAGAATCATAGTTTAAGGCACTAGGTATTCTTGAAGTCATTTTTCAAAGTTTAGAATAACTAGATTTTAAGTGAACAGGGAAGTGTAGAATGATTTTAGTAAAATGAACATGTAAGGGGAAAAATGCCCCTTTATTATTGATACAGGTGCATTCATTTGTCTTTTTGCCTGTTACATCCATTCTGGTTATTTCTATGCTTTGATCTAATTAGAGTATTTATAAACAGGTTAGTTCTAGCTACTGAATGAGGTTAAATGCATTAACTATTTGCAGTCTACAGACATCAACCTGATAAATTAATCTCCATCACAAGAAATTGAAAAGGTTTGTTTATATTCCTTAAGTCTTTGGCCCAGCTCTAGTATACTCTTATGATACTATGTAAGGTACCTTCATACAAAAATAGTTCAAAAGAACCTTCTTCAACTTTTAAATTGAAGATTCTTGTACGACACTGATTCATTCATTTTTTGGCTCCTATGCCCTAGTACAGAGAAGCTCACGATTATCACTTCATTATTTAACTTTTCATTGAAGCAGGGAAGTGCATGCAATCTACAAAAAAGTCAGGATGACTTTTTAAACTCATTAATGACAATTTAATAGCCATAAAGGCATCTAGAAGATTTTATCTCCTGGGAGGTCTATTATATAAATCCATTGCTGCTTACCGAAATTGTTATGCTTGTTATATTGAGCTAAATAAATATTTGCATGAGAAAAGATACTAGTGATCATTAGTCTAAATAATTAATAGAACACAAATGTTTTTGCTAGAAACTTACTACTGAATAGGTCACTACTCCCTCTTCTTTTATAAAATAGACAGTCCTTTTCTTACCACTATGATGTAACACATAAACTTAAGCAAATGATATAAGGGGATTAAATTAGAAAATGTTATCAAAAGGATTTTTCTCTCAGTGATTTTTTTCATATATATTGAAAGCACGATTATGATTATTACAAGCACTGTTATTATTCTTAGTAGCACTCTGTCCAGACTTTCTGGGAGGGGGGAAAAGCCAAACTATATCTTAGTTTGTGTTTCTTTTCTCAAATGTGTGATTAATTACAGGTGCTGAAATATTTTGGATAATCATTGACGAAAAATGCATGGCTGAAATCAGCAGTACATAGAGAACTCTAAATGCTACTAGTTGTTAACATGGTAAAGCAAAACAGAACATTCTACATTTGTATCTTGTCTAAAAATAATGCAGTCATTGACCTTAACCTTATCAAACTGGTCCCATCAACAAGGTCAAATACAATAGTAAATAACTTGAGTGGGACATGAGCATCCCATAAGTATTTATGATACAACTATATCTGTACCTTGTATTTTTCTATAAAAGGTACTCACAAATAAAAATTAATATTTTTTCAGTAAACGATTTTAATTTTGAAATGGAATAGTGAGATTTGGCAAAGACTTAAGATAAAAGTTTATCCACTGTTTAGTCTTCTTTTCAGAACATCCATTTCTATCTCAACACCACAATATACAATACACATGGGCAGATCCCAAATATGTATCTAAAGAGACCAAGAGCTGCAGTTGTTGTCAGCATATACCCTCACATGTTTGGAGATATTTTCTCTTTTACTTTGATCAAAGAGAAAAGGACACATGGCAAGCGATTCAGAAAATCTTTGGACTCTAATGTTTTGGCAGAGATATCACTGATTAATGGATGGATACTGGGTCCAGAGAACTATTTTACATCTATGTAGCAGATGAAGGGGTAGAAACAGCAGAGGTATGATGCTAGTTTTCCAGACTCCGAACATTTTACAAGAGTTAGCCATTGGCTTGGTTCACAGAATGGCAGGAATGTTAGGCAGCTATATTTGAGTTTCTCTTAGCAACCACCACAATGTACCCTGCTAATTGTCCTTCCAGTTTCCATTTTGCAATAATGAATTTAAACAAAGAAAGGAAATTACTACCTGAAAAAAAATCATTAGTTTGTGGAAAGATATATGGAAATACTGATTTTTGTTCCTTCACACACTAAGGGGATTTAGGCAAAGAGAAAGCAAAAGTCACATAGTGATACTAGGGGCTGACTCTGTTGCCAACAGACTCATCACTATTTTTCATCTTTGTAACACACTCCCACAGTATGCTCTTTTTCTTCAGCCTGCTAATCAGGGCAGTGGTACCTGATAGTGGACGACTGACTAACGAAATCAAGATTGAACTTATTCCCTGGGGCACACTGTACCTCAGATCAAAGAGTGCACACGTGGCATCCTGAAAACGCAATCCCACTGCTCTCACCTCTTAACTCTCTGACACAGGAACCAAAGACAATAATCCTTACAAATCAGTGCTACTGTCTTTAAAGAGGGAGCATAGAATTAGAGGGAGAAATCTGGAGATCTGGACCGACTCAGTTAAATAAATTCTTTTTTAAAAGCTTAAGACTAGTTTTTACTTTCTAACCCAAAATATCCACATTCTAATCTCAATGACAAATTAAGAACAGCCATACTGGATACTAAATGCTTAAAACCAAGATGATCTTTTTGCAGAAAAGTGGATAGAATCTGATCCAGAAATTTTGCTGTGTCACAAATGCAGTGTGGTTCATTCCAAGAATTTGACAGAAATACAGATGCTGAAACATATTTTAAAAAAATCTGTAGCCCCTTTAATTACATTGTCATTAAAAGAAACTTCTTTCCTTTAGCTATTTCAGAAGTCATCATATTTCATTCAATGTAAGGTTAATAGAAATATTATAAAGACTTACCTACCATCTCATAAATAAGAGCATATAGAATAATAATAAAGTTCATCCTGATTTAGGATCAGATTTTTAATGGCATAAAGAGCATGATAATATCAATGGAAACTATAAAATGTAATTAATGCCTGTGGAGTTATGAAGTTACCTCTCTTTTATCAGTTTTCTAGTATATTCAATTGTATTCAGTATGCAGCATTCTTCTTAAAGCATAAAAAGAAACTCAAGTGCCAACTTAAGCAATTCTAGTGAACATTCAGTCACTTTGCTGGGGAATCTGCTTTATTCCCACATACCCCAATGAGGAAAGAACTTCCCTGTTACCAACAGAGTATTAATATTAATGCCCAGGTGAAACGCTGATGGAATCCAACATTTTTACCATGTTAGGTTCACTAGTTTAAAATTTTTTTTAATTCTTTTATTTCACAGTTAGTCAACATGGATTATGTAGAACTGAGATGAGTCACATCTGCAAAACAGAAGCAAATTACTGAGAAATTCTTAAGTTCCAGAAACATTATGAATACTCTGTATTATTTGATGTGAAAAAATATTCAGCTCACACTACAATGCCTTTCAGGAGAAACTATGGTAAAACAATACAGTAAAATGAGGTAAGTGAAAGCTTGATTGTAGGAAGTGATACGCTAAAATGGACTCTACTTCTTGTTTCTACTGATTTCCCTTCCTTTCAACTTTAAGATAACTGCATATGAACTAGTAAAAGATAGTTGGAGAACTATTGAGAAGATGCAACTCAAATAGTTGGCTCCATGTTCCTCTGGATGCTGTCAAACAAGCTGAAAGGAGATGACCTGCTTCTCTTTTCAACGCCTTCAATGGCTAAGGAGGTATAAAAACAACAAAAGATTGAGTATTCTTTTGTTCCTACAATGTGAGTGGTATATAAAACTCACAGCAAATATTACGATAATTCACAAAAATAATGTTACCAAACCACTCTATTTCTTAATTTTAAAGATAAATACTGAGAACCGAACATACAATTCAGTATCCCTAATTCAATTAAATTGTGTGAATCCTGAATAATCACAAAACACTTATTATATCATCTCAACGAAGGTTACGGACAGTTCTCAATTATTCAGACGCATAGCGAATACAGAGCAAGGGGAAATGGAAACTCACAGGATATCAAATAATAGGAGAGAGCACTTTGGTTTTATGTTTGCATATTTTTTCCATTTCTCACATTTTCTTTTTCTTTTCTTACTATATTTGCCATTAACGAAACTGGGACTTTCTATAACTCTCCAGGTGATCAAGAATTAAAACATCTTTTTCATCCTCCAAATTTATTCACCTAAAATCCTCAATATATTTATTCCAAGTTACCTACTGGAGTACTTAAAATACCTCTATGATAATTTGCAATTTTGTGTTTTGCCATGAGATAAAATAATAAAATTATGAGGAAAAAATGAGAAACACTGTCAACATTTCTAATGTTGTCTAATGACAGGAAAAATATTAAGTTTATGTAACTTGTTCAGCAATAGAGGTGTGCCTTATTTCATGAGATTGTTTTATTTAGGAAAGTTGAGTTAAACAAAATAAAATGAAAATATTAATCTTATTTATTGGCTTAACAGTCAACCATTTAGAGAGTATGTGTGTGTGTGTGTGTGTGTAGACTTATGTGTGTGCATGGCTGAGTGTGTGTGAATGTGTTTTTTTGTGTGCTAGGTTTGCTTAAAGTAATATACAAAGGCTATGGATAGAATTCAGTTATGTTTAAATACTTATACAAGAAGTAATTCTGCTTGGTGAGAATTCAGATTTTTGTACCCTCACTTCTTAGCAGAGCTCCTCACTTACAGCACGTACTTTAATAAATATTGAGTGACATTTTCCTCAAGATGTTTAGCACAATACATCTAACATTAGAGAAAGAAAGAGATTTTAGTCATTCAATTGCTAGTAGTTAACAGCAGAGGAAGACTGTTGTTAAATTAGTTATGAAATAATAAAAATAATTATTCCACTACCCTGTCATGTAAAAAGGATAAAATAACTGTACAAAAGATAAAAATAATATACCACTTGGAAGGCATACAATTTGGTGGGGGATTAGGGTGTTAAGTTAAAATGGGTCCATCTCCACTCTTTTGTACAGCCCCTTAGGTAACCAATGGCCAAAAGTTTAGATTGTGCCCATTCTAGCAAGTTTATTTAGTGATTAACTTCAAACAAAAATAGATGACCAGGGGGCTTCCCTGGTGGTGCAGTGGTTGAGAATCCGCCTGCCAAAGCAGGGGACATGGGTTCAAGCCCTGGTCCGGGAAGATCCCACATGCTGCGGAGCAACTAAGCCCATGAGCCACAACTACTGAAGCCTGCGTGCCCTAGAGCCCATGCTCCACAATAAGAGAAGCCAGTGCAATGAGAAGCCCGTGCACCGCAACGAAGAGTAGCCCCCGCTCGCCAAAACTAGAGAAAGCCCGCGCACAGCAACGAAGGCCCAATGCAGCCAAAAATAAATAAATAAATAAATTTAATTAAAAAAAAATAGATGACCATATAAGAAAAATCTGAAGGTGCTTCACAAATGCAAAATATGACTATTATTATCCAAATATACCTCTCCTTCCAGAGTTTTTCAAGGAAGAAAAAGTTGTGCTTTGAAATGACATTGGTAAACATGTCACTTTCCTTCTCGTTTATCTTTCCTCATATTTACATACAGACATTCTTTTAAACAGAAGTTAAGAGCCTAAGTTAAACTCAACAAAACAAAGAGATTAACATTGAAGAGGGAGTCTTTATCAGCCAGGCCTCATTAGAGGCACTACACTTCACCTCTAGGCAACTAAGCCTGCCTAACTGAGCATCGTACTATCCATGGTATGTGAGGTCACTGCCTATCATTCATCCTCCTGACAACCACTTTGTTTTCTACTCTTTATGCCTGTATGTTTATTTATAACGTGCCAGAATAACAGTGGAATGAATGAAAGAAAATCCTAGCAGCATCTGTAAGCCTAAAGATGCTTAAAGATTACAACTGGTTACAGGATGACAACTTTCCTGGCCCCCATTTACTAACTGCTCTGTTTTCATTTTATTGTGTTGTTCTATACAATACCACTTCTATTTTGCTAGAACTTCAGTTGCCTTTTTTTTTTTTCCTACATGGGTAAGAATGACTTTATTTTAGCTGAGAATAGCAGATCAGTTTCTAAAGCTCACTAGAATTCTCTTAGCTATATGAATTTTTAGGAAATATTTAATGTGTTTTTTTTAATCCAGAGTGAAAATAAAACATTTATCCCCTTTCAAAAATCCCAGTAAATAACAAAGGTACATTAGGCTCCAAAACAGCTTAACTGAACCATATGTGGATCCAAAGGCCTGCCAAAATGTAATCAGCATTATAAAAGATAGTTTCATATTTCATCTAGCCATAAAATAGGAACCGACAGTATACAAAATGCATCGGCCACTTGCACAGAGCTCGTGATGACAGTGGCATGGAAATGCATTGTCAGCAGAGTAAAAGTGACCTCCATACATACTCTGGGAGGTTTCTTGAGCTTTTTTGTTTTGTTTTTTTCTTTTCTTTTCTTGTTATTTTTTGACCTGGATTGACTAATCACAGCTTATGGAACAAACAACTGAAAACAGCATCTTGAACCTCAGCCCCTCTGACAGTCTCAGAATTTCACCATCAAAATATTTCATTAGAAAATCTTCAAGAAGCAACAGAAGGTCTGGCACTGAACCCTTAGGATCCCATTAAGGGCCTCTGCTGTATTCCATAGCTCGTCTAGTCCAAAGCGGCACACACTACTCCCACAAATTCTCTCCAAAGCCATTCTGAATCCTCTTTTCCTTATCAGGATGATACAGACCTGCATCATCCTAGGAGCCTTCTGACAGGGGCGACAGCAGTTGCGCATAGGGAGGGATGCTACAACTGTTCATTGTTTCCTTTCACAAAACCCTGCCACAGGGCGCCGATTAACACCGAAAAATAGATGGCCGCAACCAAAGAGAAACATTTTTCAGAATGCCTCCACTTGATTAATGAAGTAATGGAGAGGACCACGGGTTGACTTTTGTCACGCACTTTTCTTCCCTCAACCGTCTCCTTCTGGAGTATCAGCAAAGATGAGGAACGCTTCTGCCAATGTCCAACTTTCTCTGAAGAGTTGTCATTGTCACAAAGTTTTGAAGGAATGCAACAATTATAAAACTGCCTATGTTCCCTGCTGACAATATTCAGATAAAGGATAAACTCCCCACCTCTGAACTTCAGGGAAGGCAAATGCTATCTTATTTTTTCCTGTAGATATTTTATTTGACATGTACTTGGACCCCCCTGATGCTTATCTCAGATGCACATGAGGACGTCACTGGGCACCTTCCACCGACTAATATTCTACACGGGCCTGAGTACCAGTGACTTTAAGATGCAAGACGGTAATGATGCTGCACCTGCCCATGGGATAATGCTCACACATAGGGTGATGAGAAACAAACGGTCTTTGCTGGACTTCTTCATAAAAGCTAAAACTTAAGGCATGTGAACTGCCTTTGCTCTTCCG
>NW_006771143.1:2976692-3095126 GCF_000442215.2 Lipotes vexillifer
TCTTCCGAACTCTGCACCCATTCCTTCTTATTTTATGGTGCATCGCTGTCTGCATTATGACTGCCTTATTCACGCCATTCTGTACTGAGCTCTAAAATGCCATAAGTAATGAAAGAATTGAGTTCACATTTTGAAATACAAACGTAACTCAAAAGTGAATCAGGGTAAATTACTTTTCCAGTTGTCTGAAATCCCCAATCACCCACCTGAGAAATGCTTTCTGAAGAATAACTCCTTACAAAAAGAAAACACAAAGAAGCCAGCATAATTCAAAAAGCAGTTTGACCACTTAACCTCTCTTTCTCTTACTAAAAATACATGTTTTTTCTCTGCTTCTGTGGTGATTGTCTCCTTAGATGATAAATGCTCTAAGTTCGTACCTTGTACTCCTCTAGGCTATGAGTTTTCAGAATACTGATGCTAGCTAATCGATGAGTATGTGTGTGTTTGTGTGTATATAAATACATGTGTGCACATGTGTATGAAGATGCATATGTACAATGACAACCAAAAATGCTTTTTAAATATGTTCAGAGAGGAGACTGAAGAGAAAAGGCTTGAAGCACTGCTTGGTGAATTAAAGGAACGAGTAATCTACTTTCTATTCACAGGCATAATAAAAAGTAATCTAGGTTTGTATAATAATCTGTATATTTCTCAAAGTGACTAAATGCATATAATTTTAAATAATTTTACAACAACTCTAAGATATAGGGCTGGTATAATAACCCCCATTTTATAACTGAGGAAACTGAGAGCAGGTGTGATTACCCAAGATAGCACATCCACTTTGCGTAATAACAGTTGGGACTAGCATCAGGCTACATCGACCACATCATGGGCTCTTTCCCATGCTTTCTCCCCATTTCTGATCTTTACAATATGTTAGTGTATGTTTCTCAAAACTACTGAAGGAGAAGAAATACTCAGCAAACAATCTGCCCTGGTTCTTATTTCCCATTAGATTTTGTATAACTTATGTTTCATATATTTTAATTCATCTTTCTCTGTCCTCACAATTTCTAAACAAATTAATCAAGAATTTATTCATGACCTTCTATGTGCAAGACCTTATTTACCTTCAAAAACGAGAATAAAATGTATCTCATTTTCACAAATGTCTTTTACTGAGCAGTTAAACTTTGATTTTGGTTATGATCTTTTATAATATATGATTTATATATATTTATAATATATGATTTTTCTATTCAAATTAATTGGATTTTCTTTTGTGATTTCTCCCATTGCTACTATTATTAGAAAGTCCTTCCTTATTCAGAGGCCAGGTAACTATTTATGCAAATTACTTTTAGTGGTAAACAGCCTGTGAGAGGCCCCCAGTGATCACAGCCTTTGGTTTCAAGCCTATGTGCAATTTCCTTCCCTTCAGGGTGGGCTGGACCTAGTGACTCAATTCCAATGAACAGAATTCAGCAAAAGTGATGGGACGCCCACTTCCGAGACTAGGTAACAATAGGACTGATTTCAGTCCTGGGCTCCTTGTATTGCTGTCTCATTTGCCTGCTCAGAGAGATGCCAGCTGCCATGCTGTGAGTTGCTCTATGGAGAAGCCCAGGAGGCAAGGAACTGAGTCAACAGCCATGTAGTGACCTTTCAAGCAGACCTTCTCCTAGTTGAGCCTCCAGATGACACCACAGCTCTGGCTGTCACTTTCTGAATCCAGCCTTGTATGAGACACTCTACCAAAGACACATAGACAAGCTGTGCTCATATTTCTGACCCTGAGAAAATAAAGAGTATGAGAAAACCACAAGACTAACACACGTAACCCTATGCTTGACTCTGAGCTCCCGACCTTTAAAATAGAAAGAGATATAAAATATATAGAATAGCACAAATGACATACAGATTACTAGAATCAAGAAGCACAGTTTTGTTGAACTAGGGCAAAGGATTTTATTTAAAAAGTGATATAAAAGTAAATGAATAATAAAGAATGCCTTTAAATTCAATACTTAAATTAACAAGGAAAAGAGATGTTCATCTCCAGAAAAGAGTTTCTCAAATAATTTCTCAAGTTTACAAAAACATTTTAGAAATATTACTTTATTTTTCTTTTATAAATGCATGTAAGAATTATTGCCTCTGGACATCATACAACATCACCTTGTAGGAGTGGTTTGGACAGGATCAGACTCACAAACCTGCCTACACCAGGAAAATCTCTTACGAGACTAAAGATTGACAATGCTAACTGAGAGCTAATGTTAAGTTATGATGTTTGATTAGGGGTGTCCTGGGAATACCTGTTGATAGTTAAAAAACAGAGTCTGATATTTTATGAGTCTAATATTTTATATTTAAAGGGTTATGCCTAAGTAATATTGAGTTTTAAGGTCAAGCAGAAGGAATACAATATAGCACTTATGTCCATTCTTTCAAAGTTACCATCTCCAAGTTACTGAATGAATGAATTATTATGCCTAGCTGACATCACTGCTAAATTCTCGTAACATTGGAACAATGTTTATTATAACCACGCAAATGACAGGTAAGCGCACATGCCAAACCAATTGTTCTAAAAAGAGTTGTGGAACAGCAAGTCTCCAAAAAAGTCAAGGAGAAAGACTTTGAAAGGCATGCCAGATATATCATAAAATAATCGATGAAACTTTGGGTCAACTTTGTAAACAACTACTCCTCACATGCTTTCTCATTTTACCTTCTCCTCCAGCCAAAAGTATTTTTCTATAATTTGTGTTATGAAAACAACAGAGTTATATTTTGCAAAATACTTCCTCACCACCCAAGAATCTGATAGACTCCCTGGAGGGAAAAGAGATTCTCTCCCCTAAGGGACCCTGAAGTGTGAAAAAAGATCTACAAACAGGAACTACTCTATAAAGAGTAACAGGATGTATAAACCAATAGCCAGACTTCTTCTTTCATACCCATACTCTGTGGAAAAGGTAGAGCTTCTCAGCAGTCTCTTCAACTTTACACACATAGTCTTCTTAGTAGAGCAACTTTAATCACATTAAATAATGATATGAACAACTACTCCTTCCAGACATTGGTTAAACTAATAGTGTATCACAGAGTCATTTTGATAATTCCATGAGATCACTTTCAATAAAATTCTCCTTGGAATTCTAGAAAAAGGGAACAAGGAATAATCTTAAACAAAAAAGATGCTTTTTGTTTATTAAAACGTGGCCTAAGTATAAAAGAGGTTTAGCCAAGTATCATAACCCAAAGGCAAAAATGTGTTTAAATTTCAGGCACAGGCCAGTAAGTTAGACCCATAAATAAAACTGTCTATATACGGCAAGGAATTGTGTCTTTGTGTCCCCACCTTGCAAATCCAAGTCCAAACATAACGTATCTAGAAAGACTTCACCATCAGAAGAAAAAGCAAATTAAAGGGAGATTGAGATTAGCAGACAGACTAGCTACATATAAAAGGTGTATTTTTTGGAGCCAGATATAAATTACCAGGAAATGCAAACTTTATGTTTACATTTCAACGGTTATTTTCCCACATTACAATATAATTCCATCCACTGCCAACCTCACTATGCCTACATTATAATACAATAAGTCCATTTGGATCCATATGTAATTGACCTTGCTGGTTTGCTTCTAGAGATTTGAATTGTGGAGTAATTATTTGGTGTTTCGTTTCTTTCTTTCTGACTCAAATTCTACAGGATGCTTTTACTAACTTGGGACTCCATACCAATCTCTCCTCTCCCTGAGCTCTCCCCTTTTCTACAAACAAACAAACAAAACAACAACAAAATTGTCCTCTAGTTCTAGAAACCAGACCAACACACCATTTTCCAAGGCTCTGCTGCACTAAATGTCTTGCCTCATGTCTTCTTGGAGCAGCTTCCCTGTCCACTCAGTTACCATTAATTCTCCACATGGCAGATAGAGTATAAGAGAAGCCAGGATCTTGGCCTCCCTAAGGGACAAATCTACAGTCTCCATCAATAATGAATTTCACCAACATTTCCCAAGAGGAACAGGGTACAATTAAAAAGGTTATAAGTCTTTGCACTACTAGAACCTAAGGGCATCCGTGAATGAAACTGGCTTAAGTCCAATTAGAGGAATCTGTACATTTGTCTTCTCTTGGAACAACCCTGCTCTTACGGTTCCCATCAATTCAGTATAAATCTGGCTGATCTTATCCAAGAAGTTAATAGAAAATTGCTCACAGTGGGCGACTGCCACCTCAGTTTCCAAGCAGAGACAGATGGAATTTCCCAGATGGTTTGTCACTGGAAACTGCGATGCTGGATGAGACTTCACAGAAAGCATGGTAGAGCAGAATACCTTCTTGGCCTTCACCCATGTCATACTGAGGGATCTAAAACGGATTCTGTTATAAACAAATCATAATTGCCTCAATGGGCTCACCACCTCGTCGTCTTTAACTGCTTCAAAGGGGCGCAAATCTTACACTGAAATTACTCAATATTTACCAAGAAGCCATCATGGGCATATCTTTTTATTGGGTAAAAACTGAAGAAATAGAGATCACTGCCCTCCCCTATTACATATTACCCTCAAATGAGATTAAGAAAAAATATAAACAAAACAGGCAGAAGATGGCATTAACTGTAGTATTGTATTGTTAACTTGGGCAGATGAAGTAAGATCTCAGAGGAGGCAGGAAAAATGGGTAAAAGACTCAGGGAGAATACAAGAATAAATAAAGAAAGAGGGGCCTCATTCACTGTTACTGGAGAAAAGTTAAAGGAAAGGATTAATTGACTCATTCTCTAAAGGTTATTTATTGAGGACTTGCTTTGAACCAGACATTGTTCTAGGTAAGAAGGATACAAACATAGAAGATAAATAAGGAGCATACAGTCTGCAGGGGAGACAGACAAGTAAACAGACACTTGGAGTTATGTTAGAAATGTTCTTATCCTAGTAAACCTAAAAATCATGGAAATACTTGAGGAGTGGATATCTATTCCAGACTGGAAGCTTTACGGAAGGTTCGCTTTGGGGTAACCTTGGGCTGAGTCTTGAAGTAACAATTGGAGCTAATGTGATGAAGAGGGGCTGAGGGGTAGGTCATAGTGCTTTCTAGGATGATAAAACAGCACAGCCAAATGCATAGAGATGTAAGACAAGAATATTTTCAGAGCACTGCAGGTAGCTGAGGTGGACTGACACTTACACTGAGAGTGGAAAAGGGGTAAGAGTCGAGAAGGTGATATCATGAAGACCCTTTCACCAAAAGTTTGGGTTCTCTTGTGCCCTTTAGGATGTCTTAAGCACACAAGTGATTAGTTTTGCTTTTAGGACACACTGTGATTTGGGTAAAGCAAAAGGAGGCAAGAAGGAAGGCAGAAAGAAAGTCAGAAGAATACTGTGATAATCAAGGAAGAAATGATGGAGGTTTCGCCTACAGCAGTGGTGGCAGGAACAGAAAGAAGGGAACAGAAACGAAGAAAGCAGGAATTACGGTACTTGGTTTCTGGACATGAAAAGATGTTTGGCTCTGAGTGGATGACAAAAACAAGGGTGTTAGTTATAACCAATAAAGGAGAGGGGTGCGCGCGCGCGCGCGCGTGTGTGTGTGTGTGTGTGACTAAATATGTAAATAGGCATTTGAGATGTGAGAGAAGGGGAGGTAGAAATGGGAGGGAAACATGGGATAACTCATAGAAAGAGCTTCCTGCAGAGGCAGAAAAGGAGAGGGAGAGACTTCGGATTAAAGGAGACTAAAATTTGGAAGTCAGGGAGAACAGAGAGACAGTGTGTGGAAACAGTAATAAACTCACCTCCTGACTGTTTAGTCGGAGGAAGTCAGCGGGAAAGGCTTGTAAAACAGTTGAAATGTGCTATTAGAGAAAGGGTAAAAAGCCAAGGTTAGAGATTTTTTAATTTAAATGTCATTTGTAAATTAGTAGCTGAAGCTTTGCAAGTGGATAAGCTCCCTGAGGCACTAGGAACAGCGGGAGAAGAGAAGAAAGGCCAGAGTGTTTTGGGAAACACTCGCAGTTAAATTTAAAAGAGCCAAGACCGAGAGAGAGACATAAGAAGTAGGAAAGTATGGTAGTCCTGAGCCCAGATTAGAATGAATATTAAAAGGAGGATATTGTTCACAATGTCAACATCAATGAAAAGAAATATAAGACCCCACAAAAAGTCATGCCTCAGCAGCATTATAAATATCATTCAGAGGGTGGAGATGGGAGGGTATGGGTAGAGTCAGTCAGACTGCTCCTGGTAAGGAAATTCAATTAGATCAGATTTTTATTTCAAAGAGAATCTATTGAGTATCTATTATTTGCCAGAGGCAGTGATCTAGAATTGAATACAAACAATTAAGAAAAAGTCGATGTCATCTAGAATCTCAACAATAATTTGGATATAATTTTCCAATTTACTTCATTATTGTATCCTAGAAGCTGTGTTGGTATGGCTTCCACAGAAGGTTACCCTGAGACTGATTCAAGTGTCAGTAGTTTATTGGAGGGGTGATCTCAGAAAAATTCAGTAGAGGTGTGGAGGAGGAAGGAGGAAGAGAAAGAAAACCCATAAACGCTGTGTTATAAAGCCAGCTGGACTTCAATTTCACTGGCAAATTCCAAGAGACTGTGTAGAACACTTCTCCTATCCTAATGGAGAGGTGAGGAAGCAGGGGTATTTATCCACCTACTTCTGCCCATAATTGGTTGAGGATTACTTTTGGAAGCGTTAATTCTCCAGCACTTCCAGCTTGCCGGGCTTGCAGTTAGGTTTGTTCCTGAGGCTGGAAGAAATGTTCTCAAATAGAAAGTCAGAGATGATTCCACTAAGCAGCCTTTGGCAATACAGGTGAATGCTAGAGACACATGGATAGGGATATAGTTGCTCTAGAGTGTGTACAACATGCGGCTTGAAGACCATGGCAATGAATGGGCTCAGAGACGGGTGCTGGAAGAGTCAGAACTAGAAGGGGAGCAATGGAGATATCTAACAATTCTAATATTTCCCTGTGATGTGATCAGGAATCTCTAATTCTTTCCTCAACCACATTTCTATGTTAATAACTATCTTAAAAAATGTAGGGTGGAATTTAATGTGTGCATTATGTCATTATTAAGTCAATAAAATTTTGCCTATAGTATCCTTTAGATGTGTATTTCCTGTTTGTAGAATTCAATGTCACAACCCCACGGGAAAATAAAACAAGGCTCTATTCTGATTGAATGGCATCAATAAAATGAAATTTCTATGTCAAATTTCATTTGTTGAATTAAACAGATTGTGATAAGTTTACTACTATATATTAAGTAACCTGGGACTTTCTATTTATGTTCTGTTTAATTAAGTATGCATGTTGCATGATTCCAGCATGCAGTTCGCTGAATAAGACTCGTTAGCTACTGACAGCTGATATATCAAAAGACAGAGAGGGCAAATGTCACTAATATTAGAGACACCTAACCTTCTCTATAAAGGTTGTTTGATCATTATTAAGCACTTACCTGGGCTAGCATAGCAGAGATTTTAGCATATTACAAAGATTTCTGTCCTCAGGAGAAAATGGGAAAACATCAAAGGCAAAACATATAAATACAGAAATTCTAAAACACCTCCAAAACAGATATTGATCACAATTTAAAGTGATTTTAAAAATTCCTTCCTTGTCAATAGTCCTTTGATATTTTCAATGAATAAAATTATAAGACTTTCAAAAACATGAAATTTGTGTCACCAGGATAGCACGTTAAGTTATTCCTTGGCACAGAGGTAGGATGTTGGAAAAAAAACTAGGCTCACTTGCTGGCTAACAATTCATTCAGGGGTGTAAGACTGCCTGAAAAAACTGAAACTTACAATATACCATAGACCTCTGGAATCTGTGATGGTTAATTTTGTGTATTAACTTGGAAGTTTTGGTTGAGATTGACAATTGAATCAGAGAACTTTGGGTAAAACAGACTGCCCTCTGTAATGTGGGTGAGCCTCATCCAATCAGTTGAAAGCCTGAATAGGACAAAAAGACTGGCCTCCCCAAGTAACAAACTTCATCTCCAGCCTGCTGACCTAAACTGCAGATTTTCACCTAGCCAGTCTCCATGATCATGTGAGCCAATTCCTTATAATAAATCTCTCTCTCTCCCCCTCACTCTCTCTCTAGACACACACACACACACACACACACACACACACACACACACACACACACCACACCCTATTCTGTTTTTCTGGAGAACCCAGGCTAATACAGTGTCCTTGGAAAATAGTCAAATTTAGGCACGTAAAATCCCCAAATGCCAAAAGTCTATAGTTTTACTTATTTAATTTGGAGTGTCTTTTCAGTTTTAAACTTGACAGATTTTAATGGACCCATTTTTACAGGTGACTGAGCAGTAACAGTAGTCAGTATTTCTGGATAACTCAAGTATGTTACCTCATTTAGTCTTTACAAAATTCTGATAAGCTAGGTAGCATTATTATCCCTATATTACAGATAAAATTTCTCAGACAGTATTTGATTGCAACATGGGTTCTCAAGTCAGATTGAGGTGACCTTGGGCTAGTTATTCAACTTCTCACAGTAGCAGTTTCCTCCTCGATAACAAAGGAGGAAAAAATGGATATTATCTTCTCATATGCTTATGTAAGAACTAAATGAGATATAAAACTTATAAAGCACTTTGACCCCTATCTGGCCCAATGAAAATATTAACTATATGTTGCTATTAAGCATGAAATATCTAACAAGATAATGAGGTGTGAGCAAAAGATTATTTATTTCTGTGTTCAGTGTGTTACATGATTCCAAGGAAAACTTTTTGTCAAATCAATTCATTTGGTGTTTCTATATAGCCTATATTTCTGGAAATGTTCTATATACATCCAAATGCCTGGTCTGCAAAGGCTTCCTGCAGAAGGTGGCATATTGCTAATGCACTTCAAGATGGGAACTTGAAAGATATAAAAAGGATTTGACATCTGGCATGGTGACTCAATTAATTACTGTGTTGGATTAATTAGTGTGCTGGATCTCTTGAGACGACACCATGAGTCTGAACAGAGTAACATTACGTCGGTTGGCGAATAAGCAATTTAAAAGGGTGTGCTAATTTAAAAGAGTGTGCTAATTCCAAACCTGATTCCAGGTTGGGTAAAGAAGGTTTAGTAGGCTATACATTTTATGGTAAAGAAAATTTATCTTCATGATATAAAACACATATTAAAGTACTGTCCAAATATAAAGAGTTAATAAAATTGTGGTAGTCTTTGAATTAACTCATAACTCCTCAGTCATGATAGTTATGAAGTATAATAACAAATATTTTGCCCAAAGTAAGAAGAAAAAGAGTCTACCTCTAATCGCTGCATATTTTCACCCAGAGATTTTTATAAACTTAGAATTCATGTAAAGAAATCCCTAACAATTTTATCATACTCAAATCATGTTATAGATATTATTGAGGAGGAGTGTGGGCTGGTCTTTAAAAACACAGATTCTGGAATCAAAAGGCCTGAGCCTTTATTTTCTTATCTATAAATATAATTTTAAACAGATCCAAATTCAAGGGGGAAGGATGAGGGGAAGGGATAGTTAGGGAGTTTGGGGCCGTCATGTACACACTGCTGTATTTAAAATGGATAACCAACAAGGACCTAGTGTATAGCACAGGGAACTCTGCTCAATGTTATGTGGCAGCCTGGATGGGAGAGAAGTCTGGGGGAAAGTAGATACATGTGTATGTATGGATGAGTCCCTTTGCTGTGCACCTGAAACTATCACAACATTGTTAATCAGCTATACTCCAATATAAAATTAAAAGTTTAAAGAAAAAAAGAAAAGATGCTTAACATCACCAATTATCAGAGAAATGCAAATCAAAACTACAATGAGGTATCAACTCACACTGGTCAGAATGGCCATCATCAAAAAGTCTACAAAAAATAAATGCTGGATAAGGTGTAGAGAAAAAGGAACCCTCCTACACTTTGGTGGGAATGTGAATTGATACATCCACTATAGAGAACAGTATGGAGATTCCTTAAAAACTAAAAGTAGAGCTAATGTATGATCCTGCAATCCCACTCCTGGGCATATGTACAGACAAAACCATAATTCCAAGAGATACATGCACCCCAATGTTCAGAGCAGCACTATTTACAACAGCCAAGACTTGGAAACAACCTAAATGTCCATTGACAGATGAATGGATAAAGAAGATGTGGAATATTACTCAGCGATAAAAAAGAACGAAAAATGCCATTTGCAGCAACATGGATGGACCTAGAGATTACCACACTAAGTGAAGTGGCCAGAAAGAGAAAGACAAATATCACATGATATTGCTTACATATGGAATTTTAAAAAATGAATGATATAAATGAACTTACATACAAAACAGAAAAAGACTCACAGACATAGAAAACAAACTTGTGGTTACCAATGGGGTAAGCGGGGGAGGGATAAACTGGGAGGTTGGGATTAACATATACACACTGCTATGTATAAAATAGATAACCAGCAAGGATCTACTGTATAGCACAGGAAACTATATTTAATATTTTGTAATAACCTATAAGGGAAAAGAATCTTAAAAAGAATAGACATATATATGCATAACTGAATCACTTTGCTGTATACCTGAAGCTAACACAACATTGTAAATCAACTATACTTCAATAATAAATAAATAAATAAATAAAACTAGAACCAAATTCACAGGTTTGTTCTGAGGAGTAAGGGAGCTAATCCATTTCCAATTCTCCATATAGTGTCTAGAAAAAATAAGTACGAGGTATAACTTAGACAATTGTTCTACAGAAGAAACAGTAATGTCAATATTAGTATTAGTAGTATTTAATGACATAAAATCAAAAGTAAATTCTGGAAAAGAATGTTATTGTCAAAAAAAAATTTTAAGTATATTTTAGCAAAGCAACTACATTTTAAAATAGAGAAAATGCTATAGTTTAGGGAATTAACGTGAATTAAATATTTAAATCCTAAGAAAAAAGGAGAAAATTAGGGTATTAAGATTATTTTCTATTGAAAAACTATTCCCCACGATTGGTTTTTGATACCCTAAAGAGCATTCATTCACTTCAAATAGTATCAAAAACACCAAAAACTTCATAACTATAAATTGAATCCTTTAAAAGATATTATGTATGGCACAAGACAGCTTTAGAGTGGTATAGAAGCATGAAAAAAGAACCAAATGATGTCATCTGTCTAAAAATATTTCACTGGAAAATTAAAGTTCCACAAATAGGTTTACTTTCCACACACCACAATTTAGCATACGTTAAAAATGTGTAAAAAGCACCAGTCTGCATATATATAATGATATAAAGATTAATCAAAAGTTGCATTTTCATAGAGATATTATGTTGATATAATAAAGGGGAAAACATGCATTTCTTATATCAACAATAGCTGTCACTTCAATGGCAGTACACTCTTGAAGAAATAGAGAAATGACTAAAGTTTATGTTGGTGTCTGATATACAGTGACAAATAAGATAAATATCTTATTGCCTAAAACATTTTTAAAGCAATGCTAAAGAACCAGTAGAAACCCCCAGATAAAATGGGTTTTGAATAGCATTTAATTCAACCTTTGATGTTGACACAATCTTCCTCTTGCCTTTGCTTGATAAAGCAGTATAATAGCTAATATTACTCTATCAAAGGAATCAGTAGAACAGTCCACTAATACAACTCAACCAGCTAAGGTCTGCAGTGTTCATGAAGCCACTTCTCAAACCCTTTCTGAAGTAGGTGCACTGGACCACCACAAATTAAACTGCCCAGTTATTAAATATTTAGCCTGGTCTATCAACTTGTTTGGTTCTTAAACACATGTACAGTCTCCTGCTTCATCCTTTTACGGATTAAACACATGGATTTAGGAAGCAAAAAGCACACCCCTAGAACCTTTTATGTTGTTTGAAAGTTTGATGACACAAATGTTTCTTATTTATTCCAATCATTACTTTTAGTTAAATCAATGACCTCTGTCTCATCCACATGGCACTAAATGAGCAAAAATCCGCACATACCAGTTTCTTTCATGTAATAGCCTGAAGAAGAAATTTCTTTCATGTACTCAGTTGAAAAAGGAAAGCAATGTTGCTGAGTTGAGCACACTTGTCAAAACCCCCCTGGGAGTTTTTATGTCTCCCCCCGACCCCCAGTGTAGATGGAGATATTTAGCAGGCATGAAACTCTTCCTACAAAAATGCCATTTAGAGAGAAGGACTTCCATTCATATAAATAATTTCTGGATCTCCTAAAGAATATAAAACGTTTTTATCCCCAAGTTTTATCCCTTGTATTGTTACTTATAATAGGAGAAGTCCTAATCTCCTGATCCCTGGAATTTGTGAGTGTTACAAGGCAAAAGGGAATTAAGAAAGCAGATGGAATTAAAGTTGCAAGAGTACCCTAGATTACCCAGGTGGGCCCAATGTAATCACAAGCGTTCTTGAATGTGTAAGGGGGAGACACAAGAATCAGAATAAAGATATGAGAAAGACTCTATCAGCCATTGCTGGTTTTGAAGATGGAAGGGGGTTGGAAGCCAAAGGTTGTGGACAACCTTTAGAAGATAGAAAAGCAAAGAAAACAGATTCCCCCCTAGAAGCTCCAGGAAAAAACTCAGCCCTGCAGACACTTTGATTTTAGCCCAGAGAGATTCCTTTCAGGCTACAAGATGATGAATTTGGGTTGTTTTAAGCCACAGTTTGTGGTAATTTGCTACAGCTGCAATAGGAAGTTAACATTCAATTAAGAAATGAAGTTTAAATGTAACCAAATATTCCATCTTTCCATAACTTTTTAAAATATCTAATCAATCAATTGTCCCTACAATCTTTCCTAGAGGTAGACTTTCTGATCTCAGAATTTTTACAAAAAAGTTAACAAGAAAAATTATGATGCTGATCACTCAGTCTCACTCTTAAAGGTACAAATAGTATTACCAAGCAATATCAAGGTTGTTTATTCCTTGTTCATCATGTAAACTTATAATGTATGACAATTCATTTGTGTCATCTAAAAAATAAAAGCATTTGTATATATTATTAAATATGGACAATATTAGTCTGGCTAAGCAGATAAAGCCACAACCTTATAAATTACCTTACTAGATAACCAGTTAGTATGATTAACCTGTTTCCCTCTAAATTCTACATATAATACTGTCAGAGACAGACCACTTGGAAGACATCCCAGTTTTGTGGTCCATGAGAAAGAAAAAACAGCTATTTTTAGTGATTTCACTGGGAAGCAAGCAGAGATAATTTCTGTGCTATGACAAAGTATTAAGAGTCAACCATCTCAGAACATCCACATACCAAGGAATTATTATTCAGGTCCATCTTCCCAGCGAACGGCCCCCAGGTGGTTCCCACTGGAAGTTGCTGCCGACTCTGAATTTTTCGTTCTCCATCTTTCTGAAACACCTCCAGCTCTCCTGCAGACAATGAACACGAGGCGTTTAAATTACTTTCACTTGTGCTTTACCAACAGCCGTCTCTTTTTGTGTGCTTGCTTTACACGAACAATATTCTCAGGATTCATATAAAGAGAATTAATTATGTTCATCTGAAAAACAACTGATCTTGGTATCCTGAGAGGATAATAAAACTTGTCCTTATAATTATATTCACATTTAGTCCAATTTCTTTCTTTAGCCTTTGCACACTTATCACCTACTGAAGTCCATTCTATTTAGTAAATCCTTAAGAAGTAGAAATGATAACACGTCCTCAGAAAGCATTGATCCAATGCCAAAACAGATAGACAAGAAGCGTTAGGACAATGACTTAGAGTTAAAATTCCTATATTTGATCACCAAAGTAACTAAAAAATTACAATTCAAGATATATACCTTAGGCAATAACTGTATTACAGTGATTTAAGACTCTTGGTGAACAACATGGAGAGTTTTTGAAAGTACTTGGCAATTTCCTGAATTTACTACTAGTTTCAGTGGATAGAACAACTACATGTGCAAAAAATGGACATGTATGTTTTTGCAAATTAAAAAAATGTTTAATCAAAGTCACTACTTTTTTATATTTGGTACTTTAGGTAAGATTCTATGTTACCAAAAAGGTTTGGACAAAAACCCTTAAGAAACAGCCAGTTTAGGATGGTCTTCTTCCTTTTATTTCCTCCTAATTATTACTTTGGGATCATTAGAGAGAAACAGGAAGTAAAGACAGTATACACACTTGCATAAAGTAGGAATTCATCAAATGGTCACTCAAGAAATAAATGAATAGATTAATAAAAAAGGAAATAAATGAAGCCTTCAAAAATTTAAAAATTGGTCATTAAGCCTAAACATTGTTTGGAATAAATGGAAAAAAATCTCAATCAGGAATTGGAGACCTTCTCTTTAAGTAATTAAATCTATGATATTTATGTCCTGAGAGTATTACCGCCTCTCACTGTTGTGGCCTCTCCCGTTGCGGAGCAGAGGCTCTGGACGCGCAGGCTCAGCAGCCATGGCTCACGGGCCCAGCTGCTCCGAAGCATGTGGGATCTTCTCGGACCGGGGCACGAACCTGTGTCCCCTGCATCGGCAGGCAGACTCAACCACTGCACCACCAGGGAAGCCCTATCCTCATACAATCTTTTTGATTAATGCATTAGAATCAGAGACTTGTATAGAAAATCCTCAAAGATAGAGCATCGCCAACAACCTGTTATGATGCCAAATATGGCTCAGTGGGAAATATCCCTTAACATATGTATGCATTTTCATATTGATAATGCAGTTATTTAAAAATTTGGGATAATTTTTCTATTTGAAAAGAAACTGTTTAATTTCTATCTGATAGTCCTTATTTTTCATTTATGCTTACATTTTAAACAATTTCTTTACAATTTACCCTCTAAAGGTAAAATACATTTCAACCCTTCAGCTAAACACTAGTTTAAAATGTTCTTTTCTACATAAAAATGATGCCCAAATAATTTGCTTGTTTTTTACACACTAAAAAGAAAAAAAAAAAACCTAGTCATGTCACATTTCAAGTGATACCAGAGGAATCATGAAAATCTTTGAAAACCCTTTAAAAATGTAATTAATCCTCTCTTTCTGCCACTGACATTTTTCATTTGAAAAGGGTTCAGACTCAGTCAAACAGTGACTTCTTATCTATACCTGTGGATTTACAAGCAGGTCTGTCTTTTTTTTTTTTTTTTTTTTGCTGTACGCGGGCCTCTCACTGTTGTGGCCTCTCCCGTTGCGGAGCACAGGCTCCGGACGCGCAGGCTCAGCGGCCATGGCTCACGGGCCCAGCCGCTCCGCGGCATGTGGGATCCTCCCGGACCGGGGCACGAACCCGTGTCCCCTGTATCGGCAGGCGGACTCCCAACCACTGCACCACCAGGGAAGCCCAGGTCTGTCTTTTAATGGATTAAGAACTACAAACTTAGGGCAGATCATGAAGTGATACCCAAATATCACCAAAGTTTTTGAGGTGTCTTTGACTATGCATTAAAATTTTAAGCAGGCCAAAAATAGTTTTATGAGCTCTTAAAGATGGCCATAACAGAAAGTCCAGTAACTGTTCAAGCTCTCAAGTCAATCTTTTCAACTTTATTAGACAAACAGGCAAATTTCAGTCTCCTTTCTTGCTTATCAAAATATCAGATGTTATTTTGAGGTTTGGGGAAATCCTTTCTGTTGCTGAAACAATTAAATTAAAATATTCATTTATTCAGAGCAGCTTTATAGAAAACTATAAGCACATTGCAAATAGCATTTATACACTACCAAGACTACATAGTTTACTGATAGCAAGAGAAATAAGATATTGTATAAACAGAAATTATATTTCATTTAACATACATGTTGCTTAAGAGTATAATATTTTTTCAAAGATTAATAAGTGTCATGAAATAGAGGAAACATTATTGCACTAAATTAATATTAAATTGTAGTCCCTCTATCAAATAGCCAGCTGAATGGCCATGAGTAGGTTATGTCTTTTCTAAGTCTTTGGTTTGTCATTGTTAAAGAGGGGTTTGCACTCTCTTGCTACTTGATAAGGTGTCCGTGACACCATGGTTTTCTTTCCCCAGATATGATATATTATGAGAGGTAGAAAGAACACTGAGATGCTGGATCAAAGACCCAGGTCCTAGAACTAGCTTATCATAAAAAGAATGTTTGACTGGGAAAGATCAGAGATTTCAAAATCAGAAAGCAAAGTTCCATTCTCATTTGATTTGTTTACTCATTCTTTTCTGAATCTATTCATTAGTTTATTCATTCATTTATTCTACTAATATCTATTGGATAACTACTAAATACCAGAAAGTGGGTTACACCCAGGCATAAAGCAACTAACAAAACAAGCTTGGGCTCTGGATAAATCTGAGGAAATGTAATCCATAAGGCTTGGTAAGTAGAAGTCATAGAACTTAGTGATTATTTAGATTTTAGGTATTAGGGAAGGAAAAATCCAGCAATGATCTTCTCATATCTGGCTTGGGCAAGTGGGCCAATGGTCATGTAACTATTGAGATAGGGTACACAGAAAAAAGAAGATTTAAGGATAAGGAGTTATAGCTTGGAAATATTGAGGTCAAAGTGGCTTTGTAAGCAAGGCAGGAGGTGATTTGGGGTGGATAGGTACAAGCCTGTGGCTCAGAAGCAAGGTCTTAGCTAGAGTGATAAATGTTGGCATTTATTTATTAATTAAAACCAGCTTGCATATGGTAAAAGTCATAGAATTTTTGATCTAGGAGAGAGTATAACATGATAAAATAAAAAGATCTAGGCTAGAGTTCCAAGGATTTTCAAAAAGCAGAGGGATGGAGGAGTAGGCACAGAATATTTAAGAGAAGTGTGAGAAAATAGAAAATAGAGCATAAACTGGACGTGGTACCGTAGCGTCTGATGGATTGATCAGGAATTTAAAGGAGGAGGGATCAATTAAGTAACCTGAACATTTACAAAAGTAAGAAAAGGACTGGGAAAATTCCTTTTGTTGAGATGGAGACCATGGGTGTCTGGAGTGAATGGAATGTTCTAGAATGGGAGGCCAGCACACAGATTCAAAATCGAATTGGAGAAAAGTAAGTGGGACAAGTCATGTGATCCTGAGCAAGTCCCTCAACCCTCTCAACCTCAGTTTCTTCAAACCAAATAGGAATTACAATATCTTCCTCATATGGCTGCTGTGAGGATTCACTGAGATAACATAAGCAAAGTACCTAATAAACATTTACTATTTCACCACAAAGACACTGAAGCATTCTAAGAGCATGTCCACATACCTCCACCATCACATCTAACTATTCAGTGTCTGTGGTCACATTCCTTCTTTAACACCTCTATCCAAAATACTCTCCATAACTCGACTTTTAACGTCCTTTTAAATATCTCCTGGATTTACCTTTCTTATCAGCATTTCCCAGTTTTTACCAACTCAGATGTAGAGGACCAATCAGCCTCAACTCACTCTAAAGCCCTGATTTGGGCTCCAAATTCCTGCCGGGATAAACGTATTAAAAACTGCAGTTTCATCTTGTCGTTCATTTGTGCAAGTCCCTTCACCAGCTTCCTTTTGACCATCCCAACTTGAACATCTACGCCTGAATCCTAATACCACCGCAGAGTTGCTCCACAGCGTGTGCTTGACTGCCTGTTCTGCTCTCCAGAATTCCTTCTTCTTTCCAGTCAAGAAACTCTTCCTTATGGCACCTTCCTCCTCATCTCCAGTTTAACTCCCACCCCTTTCTGAGAATTGTTGCTGCTCCCTGGCAGACACACCATCCTCCTGGCTGCCCTGATAAACCCTGTTAATGTTGCGAGATCAAACTCGAAGGTATTCTCTTTCACCAAACAACTCTGAACTCCAGATCAAACTGAGTTCTCCTTCCCTAATTCTCCCATAACATTTATAGTCCATGCAGTTTTGCATTTAATTATTCCCTGGTGGTTTCTCCTTGATAACTTCTTTCACCTCAACATCTTGAACTACAGGTGCATTTTTAATTTCTGTTTATTCTATGGTAATTAATATAGTTTGTGACATGTGGTAAGTGCAAAATACAAATTGAACATCGTTGATTGGATAAGGATTTTCGTAAGTTCACAGACTTAACTGTAGTACAGTTAAAGTTGATTTTAAAGACAAAAAAAAGTTGTCCTAATACGTGTCTTCTCTTTGTATTACAATAATCATACATTTCATTTGTTCAACATTTTATTGCATTAACTACATTACCTCATCTGTGAAACATGGAGCAGGATGAAGTTTTCTTTTCTGCCCGATTCATATTTTTAACATGCTGGGTAAGTTCACACAAAATATTTGAGACACATTGGATGGACTAATCAATTTTGGTAAAAGATAATATTGTTAGTGCTGAGGGCTGTTTCTCTTATCTTCTTGATAATGTATACTTTTAAAAGTCTGCGATTACTCAAAGACTTATGATAGCTTCACTTAAAAAAAAAGCCCTGAGTAAGAAATCACTACCCAACACACTGCAGCTTTTAAGATATCAGCCCACTTCTTTTGTCCAAATAAAAGAAATTTACTGGTGGAAACAAATACTTAAAACCAAGGGAGATACCCTCAAATCTTTTTTTATTGAAGGTGCTATCAAGTCATTGTCTTGTTTCTTTTTAATAGAGTCCTTTTGATGCCTCATTAGAGAGCAAAGTATACGAAAACTGTAGCATACCAAAGGGGAACAGACAAGATGTGGGCCTTTTAGCATAATTATCAGCAATCATGCTTCAACTGAATTCAGCATTAAGTTGATGGCATAAATGTATACGGTATTTACAGAACATCCCTTAACTCCAGGCTCAGATTTCATAGAAGGACATGGTTGCAAGTAAATGAGATGACAGAATATCCTATTTCATTTGCTGAAAATAAACTTTGGATTGGTTTGAACGTGGTTTTAAATACATAACCAAATTTTAAAGCAGACCACATGAATTAGCTCATAATGTTTATCAGGTCTTACTACAGCAGAAGGCTATAGCGTCAGAACCCATATTTATATTTTCTTCATGGTTGGAAAACATTATACATCATGGTATCAAACATGGACAGCTCCGAAGTCATGCTGAGTTCAAAAAGCACTCAAAGATTCTAAAAATCTCAAAACATTTTCAAAGTCAGCCAAGGTGGCTGAAGTATGGCAGAGCTCTTGCTATTTTATGGTTTAACCATTTGACAGCTGCCTGCCAGATACATAAGAGGGTTAGATGATCATTTAACTGCTGATTATCTTTACAGCCAAACTGCAGTCTTGCCACTATGTGTGTTTCCTCAGGCATTAATAACAGCATGTTTCATCTGCATTCTAGGATAAATAGTGCCATTTATATAACACTCTGTTGACCCATCTCAAAGCATGGTTTGGCACAGGAAATGATAGTTCTTGGTTAGTAGCTACAAATCGCCTTATAGGGATACCTTTTCTAATTTTCCTTCTCAATTTTTGAGTCATACAGTCATCACACACACTAAACTACAGTTTTGAACATAAACTTGAAATACGATATTCCCTATTCAAGTACTCCAGTCAAACCCTGATAAATCAGGCTGGCCATGCAGTGATCTTATCCCTTCTGACTCTTTAATAAATTGAACCTTGTAAGTTCTTACTGTTGGAAGTTGTCACTAAATGAAATTGTGACCTTATCCGGTGCATGAACTTATCCTGCTGACAACTACATTTATTGTGTGGATAAGAAAGGAAAAAAAGAAAAAAAAAGAATAAAGAAAAAAATGAGATATTTGATAATCCTGATCTTAGCCATATGTAACTCTAACAGATGGGATCTTTTTGATGTTCCATTAATGATTTGCCAAAGATGAGTCTCTACTTAGAGAAAAATGCTCACCTAAGGTAAGTGCTGGGGGCACTGCAGATGGTATTAAAAGTACATGAAGAGGTACTGGGTAACAGCAGCGAAATCAGAAGCTATTAGTGTAACACAAAGAGCCCTGAATTAGCTTGTAATTGCACTGGAAAAGATAACATAATGGTGGTGGCAAAATAGAAACATTCCCTTTTCATGCAGTGCATTCAGTACCTAAAACCTAAAACAAGACACTGTAATTGTCTAAAACCTAGCAAAGTTAATTCACTGCATTTCTTAAGAATACAAAACACACCCTTCGGCTATAGTTTCTAAAAAGTCATAGAAATCAATGTGTACAGCATTAAGAAGCAAATTGACATGCATACACTACCAAATATTGGCATGTATTACAAACTCAGGAAACTTTTATTATTCTGGCTGACCTTAAGGATTAATTCTGAGGCTATGATATGTCTAAATATTCTTTCTATCCTAAGACCCATTGAAACCTACAAATTATCATCTTTAAATAGAGAGAGAAAATGTTGTTTTAGGTAATAAAGTAGAAAATTGGTAATAAAGTAGAAAATTCAAGATGTTTTTAAAAACAAAACTATGACCGGAAATAAATAAAAATCCTCACCTGCATATTCACATACAAAATAAGTCTTACATACAGAGACCATGTTCAAGATCGGGAGCCATATTTTGCCCTTTGTTCTATATTTACATGAACAAAAACTCAGCTCATCCCAGGCATCGGAAACTATTCACCTGGGGTGTGACTAGCTGTTGCAAATGTTTGGAAGAGTCGCTGGAAGGCAGAGCTGTAGTTTCTGGACACTTTTCAGCTGCTGGAAGGAGGAGGGGAGCCAGCACCCTTTTGCTCAAGAAACTTGGACAGTATACTTTGTTGTTGTTGTTTTTGCGGTACGCGGGCCTCTTACTGTTGTGGCCTCTCCCGTTGCGGAGCACAGGCTCCGGACGCGCAGGCTCTGCGGCCATGGCTCACAGGCCCAGCCGCTCCGCCGCATGTGGGATCCTCCCGGACCGCATGTGGGATCCTCCCGGACCGTGTCCCCTGCATCGGCAGGCGGACTTCTTGACCACTGCGCCACCAGGGAAGCCCGACAGTATACTTCTTTGCTGCCAGAAACCATCCTTGACCTTCCAGACACCACTCCTTGTCACAGGCTGACCCAACAGCACTTCCTGATTCAAATCTTGAGACATGGAGGGAGGATATGCTTTGGGAGGTACAGGTAGGGAGGAATACCATGGATGTGAGAGGTCTGGGTAAGCAGACACAGGAAACAGCAGTGGGGGCGCAACAGCCAAAAGTCTGTGTCGGCAGGAGGTCCATCGAAGGGTCACGGCCTGCAGAGCCCTGGTCAGAGAAGGCTTGTTTTCTCCAGGAGGACAAACTCTAAAGGAGAAACTCTGGGTAAAAATCAACCATAAGCTCCTGTTCCATGAAAAAGAAGCAAGGAATGGCTTTTAAAGAACATTTAATACAGAACATCAATAGACCTCGTTGCTACTTAAGGTTCTAGATTTTAGGCAACATTTACTTTTGTTTGTTAAAATTGCATGCTTTCTCATAGTTACATTTATTTATTGGCTATGTTGGGTCTTTGTTGCTGCGCACGGGCTTTCACTAGTTGCGGCGAGCAGGGGCTACTCTTCATTGAGGTGGCTTCTCTTGTTGCGGAGCACGGCTCTAGAGCGCAGGCGTCAGTAGTTGCAGCTCGTGGGCTTAGCTGTTCCGCAACATGTGGGATCTCCCTGGCTCAGGGCTTGAACCCATGTCCCCTACAATGGCAGGCGGATTCTTAACCACTGTGCCACAAGGGAAGTCCACATTTATTAATTTAGAAGAAGATATTATATTTGGCACACAATGGAACTTTTCACAAGCCACTGTTGATATTTAAAGACCGCTGCCTTATGAGGTATTTTTTCAGCTTGACTCCTATTAACCCAGATATAGTCATGCTTTTAACATCGTGAGATGGTATAGATGGAGATGAAAGAAAATGTACTGACAAGCTTTAACAGGTAAACATTCTTAAGCATCAGTTGTGATTAGGGTGAGTTTTGCCTGGAAGGAAGATCTATGTGAAGCTCCACGTGGGAGTGGGGAGTTCACTTTTTAGGTCGTGATATCAGAGAACCAAAGGATGGCAGAATGACTTGACAAATAACATGGGGACAGCTACAGCATTACTTTGAAACCCTTTAATCTAATCCATGGAAGTAACAGTGCACTGTTACTCTCAGTCAAAGACAGAAGACTGCAGAAGACTGGTCTAAAAATGACATTCCATTATAGATTTAAAAAATTTTATCCAAAGAACAAGTATCATTTTTTAAAAGTTTTTAAAAATAAGTGGAAAACAGAATGATAAAGAGAAGAAAAATTTAATATGTTACCAATGAATATAGGTCCTAGGATACTTGAGTTCACACTTTAACACTATTGTCAGTGCATCACATATAATATTGAAGTGTTTTATGAAACCTTGACATGGGTCCCCAAATTGGCAAGAGTAAGTCCTGCATACTAAACATTAAAGCACCAGCTATATCAGCCACTTAACTCTCTAACTGTATGGAGTCTTCAATAAATACAATATATGTATATATTTATCTATTTTGAAAATGTCTTTAGTCTACAGAAAGATTTAATATGTAGGCTATAATACTGGCACAAAGTTTTTATTTCTAAAGTTTGAACTCATTGCTGAAGATATTTTTAGCTTCAGAAAATACTTCCAAAAATGTAATTCCTAAAGATCAAGCAAGCTGCAGTCATTTATTCGTAATTCTGGAGTCTTTTATTAATGCTTGTATATCTTCACAGTTGTATATATTCTTAAGTTACACATAACTGACCAGAGTAATCTTGCCAAAAGCAGCCTCCTTGACACTCTGGCTTTTGGGGAGCTGTATATAGTTGATCTTTCTGTGTTGTGAAGGCGTTACCTCTCTGGTATATTACTTGAAATACCCATCATTAGTGTTATGTTTAAACCCTACCATCTTTTGAAGTCTGTCTGTCATCTCCTAAGGAACATTTTCCTGATTCATGTAGCCTCTCCTTGCCAGAAATTCAGAGGTGATTTCTCCCTTTGAACTCCTAGAGTATTTGATTTTAGCGCTTATATATATATATATATATATATATATATATATATATATATATATTTACCATTTTCTTCCTTATAATAGTGATTTGTATGTAATTATTATATCTGTACATGGAACTTTCTAGGTTACCCAACAATGCTTTTACCTGGTAGTGTTGCAGAAAATATAAACGTGTGTGTGTGTGTGTGTGTGTGTTCACTGTTTTGGGTTAAACGATTGTTTCAAAGAAACAATCACTTTTGTATATTCATAATACTCTTTCACTTTATAACACACACTTTAATAAGAAGTTCTCAGACAGTGTAGGCATTATTATTATTATTATTATTATTTTACCATTTATCATCCTATTCATTGGGCTGGAACTAAAAGCTAAAGTATCAATAACTATTTAAGTTACAAAATTAGTAGTGAGACTAGGACTCCAAACCCAGTTTTCTGACCCTATTGTGTTCATTTCACTTTATCAGACTGCCCCTTTAAAAAAATTTTTACAACTTAACTATGTGGAAGGATTGACCTCAAGCCCCAGTATCATATCAGCAGCCATTAGAGTGGATTCATCTGTAAGATTAGCTGCCAGTCAATTTGGAAAGCAGAATGTGAGTGCCTGAAGGATGGGGCCACAGGGCTAGTTTCGAAAGAGGCAAGGTGGTAGAAAAGATTAAACAAACAAGACACTGGGAAAGTGTTACAGGGGGAAGAGTGGCAAAATTATTGTTTGATTATCAGAGTTCACAATAAACTTTTACATTTCTGTCCCAAAAATTTCAGAGAGAAGAAATCAAAGATACATGGTTTTAAAACAGTGGAATGCCCCCACCCCTCCCCCATTCATGACAACCCCTGATGATCACTCTTCAGAGAAGGTGTTCAGTTACTAAATAAACTAAAATTTAAAAATTGAAAGTCTGATTAAATATATCATGTCAGTACTAGCATAATAAATAATATAAGCTTTTCTAAATACACAAAGTATAAAAGGCATTTTGAACATTCCAAACAATTTCCCACCTTTTTATTTGGTTGAAAGCATTTTCTCCAAAGAGAACTTTCTCATGTGAAATTGTACACAGTGATTGCAAACTAGAAAATCTGGTGCTTCCACAGTGCCTAACTTGTAAAATATTCCTATGTCACACATTTAACAAACTCAGTGGGTTAAGTAGGTATGTGTTATATATACATGTATATATTCTTCTTCTCTTCGATTCCTCTCTCCTTTCCCTGGATCTTTCCCTTTCTAACATGAATGTGGTATATAGAAATGCCAGGTCTGGAAGAAGGAAGAAAGGAAGCAAGGGAGAGAGGCAGGAAAGAAAGGCAGGCAGGCAGGCTGGCTGGCTGACATTATTACTCATGAATGTAGTTTCCATAAACTCAGAGATTTCTGTGCAGAACTGAGGTTTGATCCTTTTCTTCACATAGAAGCAACTGCCTCTGAAAACATCATTTCTGTGGCGTGACCTCTGATAGGAAGTTTTACATATGCTAATTTGGAGCATGGCCCAAGAGCTCACCAAGCATTAAACTTCTGCAATTATTCAAATCCAGGACTATTTTTCTTTTTTTTTCTTTTTTTCTTTTTTTTTGCGTTACGCGGGCCTCTCACTGTTGGGCCTCTCCCCGTTGCGGAGCACAGGCTCCGGACACACAGGCTCAGCGGTCATGGCTCTCGGGCCCAGCCGCTCCGCGGCATGTGGGATCTTCCCGGACCGGGGCACGAACCCGTGTCCCCTGCATCGGCAGGCGGACTCTCAACCACTGCACCACCAGGGAAGCTCCCAGGACTATTTTTATTCATAAAATCACACTCAACTGAAGTTTATTTAAATAAGTATTTACTCATTCAAAATTATTTGTTGAACACATAATGTTAGGCGCGATGCTGGTTACTTGAGATATAAACATGAATCTTATGTAGATCTTTTCCTTATGTGACTTATTCTGATGATCATGAGGTAATTATCACCCAACATATGAAGTTTTTGATAAAGGAAAGAGATAAAATTTGACCAGCAAGAAGAAAAGTCTCCTAAGTCAACTCAGACCAGGAATGACATCTCAGAGGAGTGAAAGCTGGCAAAAGACAGTATAAACCATATTTTTCTTTTAATAGATCAGAAATAATTTATTTCAAAAATGAACACGACACAATACTAACATGAGCATTTAAACACACTTGTTATGTTACAAATAAAACTGCTTGCAAGGCAGAGGTTCAATGAATTAGAAAGTGTTGCCTTGAGTTAAAATTACTGCCAAATCGGAAGAAACAAATGACTGGAATTTGTTGTAAAAAACAGTTTTAAGACCATAGAAATCGTAACTGATGGTAAAAGTTTCTGCTGTTCAACATTGCAAATGGGTTAATTTTAGACAAAATGACATTTCTTAAAATTGTTGGAATAGATCTTGTAATATGCCTTCATCTTAAACAATACTAGCCTTTTCTTATAAAATATTTTCAATATTAGAAAATTTTACTTCACTCTTTTTTGATAATTTCACATAAACTGAAACTGAGATAACAATACTAGAAGCTATCACTTCAAGCACTAAAGATCAGAGAGGCGAGCTCATCTATAAGTGTATCTTCTCTATAAATGTATGTATCTACCACAGTTTATAGTGACTAAAGGTAGAAGGGACCCTTTTCATCACTTGTTCCTTGACAGGTCACTTGATAGACCAGGTGAAGTAATCTACAGATGGTCACCAACTTACAATGGATCAATTTAGAATTTTTCACTTTACGATGATGCGAAAGCAAAATGCACTCAGTAGAAATCATACTTTGAATTTTGATCTTTTCCCAGACTAGCTATGTGCGTTCTGATAATCATACTCTCTATCTCATGATGCTGGGCAGCGAGCTATAGCTCTCAGTCAGCCATGCGATCTTGAGGGTAAGCAACCATTCTGTACCCATACAACCATTTCACTTTAGTACTGTACTCAATAAATTACATGAGATATTCAGCACTTCATTATAAAATAGTTTTGGGAAAGATGATTTTGTCCAACTGTAGGCTAATGTAAGTGTTCAGAGCACATTTAAGGTAGGCAGGGTTAAGCTATGGCATTGTGTATTAAATGCATTTTTGACTTACAAATTTTCAACTTTTGATGGGTTTATGGGGACGTAACCCCATTGTACGTAAGTCAAGGAAGATCTGTATTCTCTAACAGATGAGCACATCCAGAACTAATGGTGTGCTTCTTGATACCAGAATCAGGCGCCCGGAAGTAACCACAATTATCTAAACTATATGTTTGGTGCAAGAAGTCAACCGCTTTTCTTTTTTTAAAAAATTCTAGATTTTACATCATCATTATTATTTGATGACTACATAACAGAATACTCACATAGCCAAAAATGTATTAAATTTAAAGGATATTTGTAAAACTCTATCACGCAAATGAATAGATGTTGTCTATAAATACCAAGAGCTTTTGTAAATAAATATTAGAAGCTAGAAAGTGTGTTTGGGATAATGTATATCCATCAAATATGTATAAAACGTTGGTGACATATTCAAAAAGGCTTTTTTTTAAAAAAAGATGGATATACATGTAAAGATAATTTGCACTAAGCTATCAAATACACGTTATGTCTGATTTTCTCTCTAGCTTCTCTAATTTAATTAAAACCATAGATAATAAATGGTATTCTGTAGATCCATTCTGGTTTCTTTATATTATTCATCTTAAATATTAGTTATCTGGAATAGAGTTAAAATATAATAGATATTGAACTATGGAAATAATTAAGCACATGTGTTAACTAGAGTCAAAGTAATGATTTTCCATTGCTAAGAGCATAGGCTTAAGCACTTTACTTTCAATTTGTAATAATAATCCATAATATTTTCTCCCCCGCTGAACGCATGAGTGTACCACAGTTTTGATTTTTCTTATATGATGAATCTGACCAAAAACAGGAAACCATGACACTCTTATGAGCATACTGGGAAATAATTGCATATATAGATAATAAGGAGATGGCCAATGGGACATTATTCAATTAGATTTAACAAATACTTACAATAACTTCATAGATCATTAGAGAACAGAGATTATATACACTCTTGGGATTCAATAATTCAGATAATATGAGAAAAACATTTATTGATTATTTTGAGCACCAGCTTGTATTCTTGGTGTACCCACCGACTTGCTGTTATCTCCCATGGGTATCAATTTAATTTCCTAATTGTTCCTCGTAAGTTTGTTGTGAACATGAGAACAAAAAGGTGAAAGACTCAATACCATGTCTGTTACACAGAAAGTGTTCAATAAATGTTATAAATCTTATCTTAGTATTTTTAAATTGAGAAGGAAAATGAGGTATTTGGATAAAAACTACTGGCATTCAATATGCAGACTTGCTTGAGAATCTTAATTACTTCCACCCAGAACCATTTTCATTCCAGATGAAGAAAAGTGGGAGGCATAAAAGATCTAAAAGATGACAGGAGCAGCCCCTGGATGTAACGGAGAGCTTCAGTCCACGGTAACCCCACACTGGTATTCTTTTTTATTTCGTAGCTAAGCCAGGCTGAGGTATGTAGCTGTGAAGTTTAACATCAAAGGTGAGGCACCCATTCCATTTCTAGATAACCAGGATTAAGTGCTCCACTGATATTATCCTGACAATGTAGAATTCCAGACAGGAGAAAATAAGAAATATGCTATATCTTCATGAAAAAAATTGAACAAACATATTTAAAACAATGGAAAATATTTACCCTACCTTACTGTCTGTCCATCATTAGATTTTTTCATTTCCCTCCTCAAATGTTCTCAATTACAAAGTTATCAGGATACATTTGTAATATTTATTGAGTGTTTATATTGAGTCCTTTACCTAATGGTCTCACTATCAAAACAAACTTAAGAGGAGCAACTGAGAAATAAACTGATGTCCATGGTAAACCACTTAAAAGTGAAAGTAAAAGCATTTTTATTAGTTATCATTATCTGTTTTTGAGAATATTGGTCTTTATTTTTTCTAATTATTTAGGGTAGATATACATATTACCTTCTTTTTCTTTTTAACTCAACAGAACATTTTTACTCAAATTGTTGCAATTAAATGAGTTACAGCAGGTGGGGAGAGAAGTTGATCAAGATTAAAGAATAGCTATGGTCATCCACTACATGAGAGAGGGCTACTGGGAAGAAAGAGAAGTCCCTAACAAACACTGCTATATTGAATAACAGTGATTACATGTATAATGGACAATTACATGAAAGTCAGAGCAATCCTGAAAAATGTCAGTATTCCATATATAAATGGATACTCCCTCCAAAAGTCCTTCAAAAATATTGCATTACTATAATCCCTCACACTTACATATCTCTCTTTATCAAAATCAAAAATTTTTCCTCTGCCAGAATCTTGTGAAAAATGCAGACTTATTATTATTACTACTATCATCATTATTTTTGGCCATTCTGATCAACAATTTGAGCTTCTAAACCAAGGATATTAAACCTAAGTAAAGCATATTTCCAAGAAAAAACAGTATTTTTAAATACATTATTAATTTATTCTTTTGAATTTTCAAAGCCAACAAAGTATGAAAGAATCAAAGTTACTACACAATGACTGTATTTAACCATTACTTATTACTAACCCACGTAGGCCAGGAAAGATCATGGTTCCGTAAGCAAGCCATGGGACAAGCACGTAGCATTTAGTCCTAACCAATTCATTTTTTGATTCATTTGCTGAACAAACATGCAATGAGCATCCCTTTTGTGTATGGCCCTATAATTATCGTGCATTTTGGGTATCACTTTCCTTAAATAACTTTGCTCAACTGAAGATCATTAAATCAATACTTCAAACCCAACTTGTGTCTGCAATAAAGCAAACACTTCTACCTTTATATTTAATCATGACCATATGAGTCATGATACCTCCTTTTTTCCAGAACATGAAATTAGAGCAGAACGTTTTTAGTTTCAGCTTCATTATATGGAATTATAATCAAGCTGGCAGGACCAGACCTAAAATTTGAAACAGGAGCTAGAAGCAAAAGAATAATATAAACAAGACTTGAAATGAGACCACTTAATAGAATAAATTCTAAAGCACTTAAAAGAAATTAATTTACATACAAACAACGCAATTACAAGAAAAGAAGAGGACAGCGTCATTAGGGCAGGGTGAAAGAAGACTCCAATTACAAATCATGGTGATCCCCACTTGACCTCACTTAGAATATTGTTAGTCATAAATACATTCTATGTATGAAATGAAAATGACAGAACTTCATTTCTTTTATAAATATCCTAATATGCATGTTAGGACTGATTATCCTCCTTAATAGTTCAGACCCTTCAGGTTTCTCTACTTCTATAATTAAGAAATATATTTTGGAACATGCTATTTTATTTCAGAATTTTACTGTTTGAGAAACCTAAAGGTCCTGGTTTTGTGACTCATGGAAATATTGTGTAGAGTACCAAAATGGACATGTACAGGCAGTCCTCCAGAATGCCTTTTGATAAGCAGCCACTCTCAGGTAGAATTATTCACTGTCCCTTCTTCCTTTGCACCAAATCCATCAGGGTACCTACCATAGTGTAGCACGTGCACGTGTATGTCTGACTAATGTGAGGATTTAAGGATTTCATAAATATTATTTGAATACACAGAAGAAGGAAGGAAGGAAGGGAGAGAGGGATGGAAGAGAGAGTATGAAGAGACTATTTGCAAAAGTATATAGAGTCGCTTCAATTATACAGGATAAGATGAACATGAAAGTATAAATGAAGGAAAGGATGCATCCCTTAAAGATTAGAAAACAAAGATTCCTTCTTTTATCAAGAAGGACTCCGTTAATAGGTTTAATTTCTTCCAGATATATACATACAAAAATGATTTAAAAAAGAGAGAGATTGATGAATTTATTGATGAATATATAATCTGATGAGTCAGGGAGAGTCATACAATAAAGTTCCCCTTGGCTGCTGAATTTATTGTGTAACAATGCACTCTTTTAATCCATGGGGGAGGCACACTGGGGGAAGTGAGTTTCCCCTCTCTTCAAAGAAAATGGAGGTAAATTCTTCAGAGGGTTTTAATGCAGGAGGTTCTTATTTAACTTCTAATCATGGAAATGCAAATTAAACTAAACAAATAATCTACTAACATCACCAAGATCTTTTATTGGCTTTAATTATGGATTTCAATAGATCACTAGCCAGTAAACATTTTTTTGGACAGTAGAAACAGCCTAATGAACTATCTGACTTTCTGAGAACACTTCTAGTTCTAAAAAATACATGTGTAGATTCAACACACATACTCACAGACAAGTACAAGTAAAACTGAAGAAATCAGAATAAGGTAGGTGGGTTGTCAATGTCAACATCCTGGTGGTGATGATATACAAAAGTTTTGTAAATTGTTACCACTGGAGAAAACTGGGAAAAGTGTACAAGAGATCTCTCTGAATTCTTTCTTACAACTACATGCGAATCTATAATTATCTCCGTAAAAATTTCAGCTAAAATATGGATTTATGACCCTGAAAGCTTTTAAAATACTAATTATTGAAAACAAAGTCAACCAAATAGATTTAACCCATCCCATTATAGAAAAAATAATCTGCAACTGAAGCAAATATAAAATCTATCTACCCAGGCTTTATACAATTGTAAGGAGAGAAATCATCTGAATACTCACATATTTAATTGATAACTGAAGAACTGAAAATGAACAATATGAAATTTCTCTTTTTAATATTTATTGCTGATTTGTAGAACTTCAACTATAATATTCATAACTCACTATCAATAAATCAAAATTGATTACAACAGCTGTCAGAAAATATTTGTCATATAAGAATTGTTTATTGTATAAATAACAAAGTATTCCTTTTTTTGTTTTCTTTGTTATTTTGTTTTTTCTATTTTTAAATTAAAAAATTTTTTTTTTATTTTTTAACATCTTTATTAGAGTGTAATTGCTTTACAATGGTGTGTCAGTTTCTGCTTTATAACAAAGTGAATCAGTTATACATATACACATGTCCCCATATCTCTTCCCTCTTGCATCTCCTTCCCTCCCACCCTCCCTATCCCACCCCAATATTCCTTTTTTTGGAATCTGGTTTTACTCCTGCTGAGTCTGGAAAAAGTAATTTTTGATTTTTTTCAAAATACTAATTTTGAAATAGTAACATTATTAATTTCCCAACATACAGAAAGACTTATCAATAATACTCATTATTAATCTTCAAATATTGGTTTGTTTTTGGAAAAATAGTTTTACACATTTATAAAACATTAGCGATTTCTTCAAAATGCAGGTAATTTAAATGGCATTTGATGGCCATTTTCTCATCTGTTCCTTTTTGTGGGATTCAGATGCTATACTGAGTCAGATAAAGTCATTACGATACTGCAGTAAAATAGTGAAAAATGAGAAATACACTGCCAAAATGGATTTAATCTGCTACACTCTTTTAAATGGAAATATATTGTAAGGTTATACATTTTCTAAAATGGCAACACAGATATTACTGCTCCCTGGTGAAAGATACTAAAATCTCCATTTATTTGGCTGGTGTAGGTATGGCCTTAGGTGTACACCTACAAGTGAATTAAATCTAATTGCTTATTTTCAGTTTCCTTGGAAAGTACTGCCTTTAAGCAAGATGTAAATGCATTTAAATGGGTATGTTCATCTGAAACTCTGTTCAATAAGTCAAGTGTTTCTTGCAATATAAAGATTCTTCTTTGATCCAGGATATTCATGATATTTCACTTAAAAGTACAGGCACAGCATGGTGGAGTTGAAAGAAAATATGTTTTGAAGTCAGATGGACATACACTTGAATTCCAGCCTTGCTACTTAACAACTGTGTGATAGAATAGTTAAACTGAAATCCAGAGCCCTTATTTATAAAAATGAGGGAAATAATACCTATCGTATGAGATCCTTGTAATAATTAAATAGTATAATATGCAATGACAAGGCCTAACATAAAGCATGTACTTAAAAAGAATACTACATCAGGAATAATATTAAAATGATGCATAGGTTCCTCAGAGCAGAATTAATGCAGGAGATTTCCCCCACTCCACTGCTTTACAAATAAGCACCAGATGCCTAATTTTGACACATGGGTTCATGTTTTAACTTTGGAGAAGTTTGAACTTACAGGTCAGTATGCAATAGTAAAACTACCAAAACTGGCAGCCACAGAAAACTCTTTCAATGTCATGTAGTGGCATTGAGATGAAAATAATGCATAGTGTAAAAAACAAATTCGACGTTCAGAAACATATTTTCCAGTTAAATATATTGACAAAATGTAAGCCAAGGGAAAAAAGCTTCCAGCTGTAATTTTCTGAATGTGGGACCTTGTTGCTGATTTCTTACTTCCAACCATATGTTAATATTTCTTCTTTGTGGTGTTAGGAAATTTCATATAAAAGATCTACAAAAGGGATGAGAATGCGGTCTGTTGAAAATAATTCTTTGACATGCGGTGACTGCTTTTTTCACTTAAACATTAAAATGTATGCTACATAGCTTCTTTTAAATGGAAGTATTTTAAAGCAAGGTCTCCCAACTAAATTTTTAGGGGAGGATTAAATCTATTAACTTACATTTAAAAAGCTTCATTTAACTAGCTTTTAGTAACTTTAACATAGTGTATTGATTATAAAACAAATGTTATTACTATTACAAATTTATCATATATCATAACTAACACATGTAGTGCCTACTATGTGCCATGTACTAAGCTACCTGCCTTTCCTGGATTATCTCATTTAACTGTTATAAAAAGTGTATGAAGCATATTACTTCCATTTGGCAGATGCACAGGCTGAGGCTGTGAGATTAAGCAATTTGACCATGTTCACAAAACCTTGCTCAAGTAGCAGAGCCTGCATTGAGGTACTTGTAAAAATGAATTCTGCATGCTAAATATCTTCTTTCTCCGTCTCTCCCTCTGAATATATTTGAGTCCTCCTCAAATCTCTGGTTAAAACTGATTACTAAATTATTTTTATATAAAAAATTATACCATGTAAAACAGTCTTTCATCTTGAAATAAAATAGGGAAGCATAGAGACAGACAGACAGATGGAGAGAAACTGAGATAAAGAGAAACGGAGAAAAAGACAGAGACAGAGGGAGAGACGGAGAAAGAGAGACTGAGAAAGTGAGAGTGAAAAAGGAGCAAATAATCTGGATATAACGATCCAAAGTGAAATTTAAAAACAATATTGAGGAAAACTAGATTTGATAAATAATATTTCTGAGAATATTAAAATAATAAGCTATGCAAATAATCTGCTTTTTAAAGTTGAATAAAGTCCAAGTTCTTTGGGCAGGCAGGGAAAACATGAATGAATAATAAAATAAATAATTGGATAACCAAGAAAGGGTGAAGATCTAAATATTCTTCCAGGTACACTTCAGGGTTTTAACATTTGTGAAATGATACAAATATCCCATGGTCTGCCTGGCTGATGTTGGACAACTTTGTGTTAAGGTCTTGTGACTCTCTCCTACACCAATACAATTACAGTTTTGCAATAAAAGAGGTGTATAATAAATCCAAGGCTCTTTAGCTCACAGAGGTGCATGTAAATTGTTGAAGGTCAGTTTTACGGGTTCGTTTACTATCTATCATAGTCATGACTACACATAAAAATTGTCCTGTAGACAATAAATACTTCTCAGGCAAGTCCTTACTCTTTTTCTCAATGTGTAGTCACTGCGACGAAGCTGTGGTTCCAAATATGCAGTGTATTAAAATGTCTACAGCAGAAAACATTTAGAAAGTCACTCCTATGTTTACTCTGAACAAATTTCCATATGTGGGTGGTCACTGGTGTTTACATGGAAGAACACGGAGTCTCTGCCACTGATAATTCTCCAATGTGTCTGCATTTAGCAATTTCATGTGTCACCATCCCTCTTTTAGGATCAAATTAAGGCTTTTCACAAAATCAACCGAAGTATGTAAACCATAATGTGAAACCATTTATGGTGCCTCAACGAAATATAATTTAGCTGTCACTACTGAACAGAATACAAACATTTTGTGAGTAATAAATATTTGACAGTGAGCTCATAATTTTACTGAGCTATTCAGGCATCCCAAGCTATCCCTTTGGGATAGGAAAATATTCCTGGAATGGACTTATAAACAAAAGGTGCAAGCGGCAGAAGAAAATACAAACCGTCTCATTGCTTTAATTCAAAATGAAGCTATATTTTTTAACAGATAAAAAAAGAGCAATGACCTTGGAATTCTAAAAATACTTGTAAAAATAATGAATAGAGTCACAGATGAAGTTTTGAACTTTTTGTTAGTGACAGTCTCCAGTATCTCCTGGCCTCTCTGAGATAGACAGCATTTATCAATTGAAATATAATATTAAACTGCTGAAAAGTGAAAAGGTCTATGAGATTCTTCCAAAGATATGATAATAGCATGTCCCAAATATAACATCTCCCATCCAGAGTAGATAAAATCTATCATTTCGGAATAGGAATGTTTTTCCTTTCATTGAAGTAAAGGAGTCAGGAAGAGATGAAGCCAGGCTACCATTTATCAAGGGTTTTTTAGGTATCTTAGGGATATACTTCCTTTCACCCTCAAAATAATCTTATAAGGTGAGTATTATCATACCCATTTTACAAATGGAGAAGCAAAGGCTGAAAGAGAACTTGTCCTGGGCATTGTCTGGACTTCGAATGAATGCCTGCAGATTATACCACACCACTCCCTTCCTTATTAAGGGATGTGTATTCCATATCATTCTCAAAATCATTAAGAATATATCATATGTCTGGTTTTAAAATTAGCAAGGGATGCCTTGTTCATTTGCAAATATTTGTTGTCAGCATAGAGCCTATACCAGATATAAGATTTCAACGAAGCTACCTTGACTTTAACTTTCTACCAGGGAGATTAACAATTCATTCCTCATTTGAGAGTTGAAGTTACTAACAAAGATTACACACTTCAGTAGTCTGGTTTAGTAGTCTGCACCTAAACAAAGGAAGAATTGGTAACAAGTATTTTGAGAGAAGTTAAAAAAAAAAAAATCGGAATTACCTCTGGCATCATTGGATCAACCATAATAAGAATTTAACCAGAATATTTTACCATCTTAAGAAATGAGACTGTGGTAGATTTTCAACTTAAAATTGTTATGACTAATAATAGAACAAGTATTGGGCCATGATTATGAGGATCCAATTTAGCAAAAGGAATAGCAACTAAAAGAGCTTTGAAAATCACTACTACCCTTATGATACCACCTAGAGGGGTGGGATAGGGAGGGTGGGAGGGAGATGCAAGAGGGAGGAGATATGGGGATATATATGTATATGTGTAGCTGATTCACTTTGTTATAAAGCAGAAACTAACACACCATTGTAAAGCAATTATACTCCAATAAAGATGTTAAAAAAAAAAGAATATATAGCAGTAACCCAATATCTGAATCTATGGAATACAATATTCACAAGGTAGTAAGAGAAATAGCCACAAATGATACATTATAGCTCAGGGAAAGATGCTTTAACTGGAGCAGACTTTTGATTTGACGGCTTTGAAATGCCCATTTGATTGGATGCATTCCAAAGCTCTCCCACAGCTTCCAAAAGGGAGCCTTGGTCCTATCATTCTTCTTTTCTGACACCCATTCTTCCCTGACTGCCCCCATGTTTTAATATGAGTCTCCCTAGCACTAATCATACTAAAGGTATGTGATCCTCTGGCTATCTTATTCAGTGTTCAAAACTGAAAACAGCACTAGAAGCCAACAATGTGTCTTGTGTTCATAAATATGTCTTTCGAATCATCTCGAGGAATTTTCATTGTTTGTAACATGGACAAAGCCCCCATTATCTTGGTGCAAATAAAAGTAGTTCCTAACAGAAATCTGTTTTCTTTACTGAACATTATGAAAGGCCCCCTGACCTTCAACTTGAGGAGTATAGCGTTAAAAAATAAAACCAAAAAAGAAACAGATAAGATTCCACAGTAAACCATGAAAAATAGAAAGGAGACAGGAGGGAGAAACTTGGCAAAGCACATCAAGACTTATAAACAACTCTTCTCTCCTTTTAAGATAATCAGACATAGACTACCAGTAATAATACCTTGAGACTAAAGAAACTGGTGGTATGGAGAAAGTTAACAAATATTAAAACAGACCACATTCATTATTAAATAGTAAAATTTAAATGGCAATATTCCCAATATGACCTGGTGACGTTAGAAGTTGAGTTACATTTTATTCTTTTAGAACTCAGGGCTAACTAATACATAATTTATTCAAGGTCTATTACTATGTAGAATTTTTATTAAACCTCATACAATTTCAAACTGCATCTTTGTTTTAGCCAAATCTACAGCTCATTAAAACTTTGAAATATTCCAGAACTCTCTCTAGAATTCAGAGGTTTCTGTCAAGACCTATTGTCTGAGCAGACAAGTTCTCAGCTCTAATTAGAATTGTCATAAAACTGTGCAAAGCCACGTTGAATAAAAATAACGAACAGATGAAAAGTAAAATCAAATTCCAAATTTTGAAAACAAACAGTCACAAAGGGTTAAAAATAATGTCACAGTGTGGTCATCTGTGAAACCTGAAGTCCAGAACATAAATCTCCAGTATCCCATGTAACATGCTTAAAAATGACTCTAATCAGAAAGCAGACAGAGCTAAACTCTCCCTCCAGGGCTGAACGTCTGAAGTGAGCTGAGAGGCTAAAATAATCAGGTGAATATAGACACTGTAATTTCCAGAAAACCTCAGTCCTTCTAGGCCTGAGTTTGACTTTACAATTTCTTTAAATGCTGAAAAGAAGCCCAGAAAAATCAAAGCAAAGGATTACTTTCCAGAGAATCCAAACTGTAGACTGTAATACAAAGGTCAGTTTGTTTCCAAAGTAAACAAAATACTCCATTTGTGTGATGGAGTACATGTTGAAATCCTGTTTATTACATGCAATATAGGAGTAAGTTTTTGAAATGTTTCCTTAACAGTCTTCTCTGCTGATATGCAATCCTATCAATTTAATTGTGGTTGTCACTCTACTCATTCAAGATTAGGACTAATTTTTGAATCACTGGCTCATAAAAGATGTGCAAGAAATAGGACTACCTCAAGTGGCATACACTGATTAAAAAAAAAAAAACCCACAACTGTGGTTTCTACATAGAAACACAAAAGTTACTTGGGAAACAGACTGTCTTTAAGAATTATGAAGCTTCTATGGACATCTGGATCATAATGTAAAGTAGTTATTTATTTAATGGGAAGGAGGCCAATGGCAAAGCCACTTGGAATTTCCAGTCTATTTATTCCCCAATGATACGCCTTCATGTTTGATTCAAGACCTTATTTGAACATAGTGGGGAAAATTATAAGTGCCAAATGCCGTGTCTTAGGAGATACGCCATGTATTAGGAGAATACCATCTTATGATCTCAATGTTACTAATCTCTGAAAACTTTCTGTTACTATAGACACATCTTCCTTTGGTCATTTGGAAGAATGCATACTCCTGACTCCCTTTATCCTGTGCCCCATACTATGGCCAAAGCAATCACTTTCAAGATGTAAATATTATCTTTTCCTCCAGCGCCTCTTGCTCAAAAAAATTAATGTCTTCCCACTGCTCTTAAGACAAAGGCATGGAGGTTCCTTAAAAAACTAAAAATAGAACTACCATACGACCCAGAAATCCTACTACTGAGCATATACCCTGAGAAAACCATAATTCAAAAAGAGTTATGTATCACAATGTTCACTGCAGCTCTATTTATAATAGCCAGGACATGGAAGCAACCTAAGTGTCCATCAACAGATGAATGGATAAAGAAGGTGTGGCACATATATACAATGGAATATTACTCAGCCATAAAAAGAAATGAAGTTGAGTTATTTGTAGTGAGGTGGATGGACCTAAAGTCTGTCATACAGAGTGAAGTAAGTAAGAAAGAGAAAAACAAATACCATATGCTAACACATATATACGGAATTTTTAAAAAGATGGTCATGAAGAACCTAGGGGTAAGATGGGAATAAAGACGCAGACCTACCAGAGAATGGACTTGAGGACATGGGGAGGGGGAAGGGTAAGCTGTGACAAAGCGAGAGAGAGGCATGGACATATATACACTACCAAACGTAAGGTAGATAGCTAGTGGGAAGCAGCCGCATAGCACAGGGAGATCAGCTCGGTGCTTTGTGACCAGATAGAAGGGGGGGATAGGGAGGGGGGGAGGGAGGGAGACGCAAGAGGGAAGAGATATGGGGATATATGTATATGTATAACTGATTCACTTTGTTATAAAGCAGAAACTAACACACCATTGTAAAGCAATTATACTCCAGTAAAAATGTTAAAAAAAAAAAAAGACAAAGGCAAAATGTTTAACATCTCTTAAATGATTAAATGGTTTGGCCATTGCCCTGTTCTCTTGTTCTCTGTGTTTCAGCCACACTTCGTCACATTGAGCCGCTTGTATGTACTAGGGACAAGGCATACATAGGCTGTCACTTCTGCATGAACATTCTTCTCTCTCTCTTTGACCAATTAACTCCTATTCATCCTCAATTCATTCCCTCAGAGAAAACTTTCCTCCTCTTATAGCACTTACCTTCTTGTTGGGAAGGGAGGAAGGGAAGAAAGGGAAGAAAGGAAGGGAGGGAAGAAGAGAGAGAGAAAGAAAGAAAACGAAAGAAAGAAAGAGAAAGAAAGAAAGAAAGAAAGAGAGAGAGAGAGGGAGGGAGGGAGGGAGGGAGGGAGGGAGGGAGGAAGGGAGGGAGGAAGGAAGAATGAAAGAGGAAGGAAGTAAAAGAGAGAGGAAAAAGAGGAGGGAGAGAGAAGAGAGGGAAAAGGGGAAACAAATACAGGCTTAGGGAGTTTAGGGAGTAACACTTAAGAGTTGTCTACAAGATTAATATATTAGTTTCTCTGTTCTGCTGATCTTATGACAAATTATGATGGCAACTGGTATAATACAGCTTCCAAATTCTCTAGGAATATGTTATATGTTTTCTTTATACAGACTTCCTCTAAATACACAAGAAGTCTTTTAATTTTTTTCTGAAGATTGCCTAAGAAGTCACATTCCTTATCGATCAGCAGCTGGAAAAGAAATTTCATATTTTATCTCTTTGGTTAGCCCTTATGAACTTTGAAGTACATCTTGACCACCTGGAGGGATGCCTGTCTACACTGTCACAGCTTTCACCAAAACCTATAAACATCTTCTCTTTTAAAATTGTCCATTTTGGGCCAGTCTGATTAAACTATGCTTATGAGAGTTATAAAACAGGCAATACAAATACTATTTTTATGGTCTTCTTTACTTCAGTGGTACTTACGGAAAGTAGTGTCAGGTTACCTATATTTCATACGAGAATTTTTTAAATGGTTTTGTTTGTGTCATATAAATATGATAGTAAGCTCATATTATTCAAATATATATAGTTCAAATATATTCAGAGCTCATCTAGTCCTCCTACACATGAATCATATTTGTTCATTCTAAACATTCTTCAATTTTCCAGAGACTTACAAGAATTTATGATAAAAAAGTTATGGTTCTGAATACTGATGCAGTATTACAGACATTCCTCCCCTCTCAGTTCACAAACCAATCTTCCAATATTGGGATTTTAGCTACATCCTATGTCTCTTTCTGTCACAGATACTTAATGTCACTGGTGATCACTCTCATTTTCTAGTTTCTTCCATCCCTCCCATAAATCTGCCATAATGAGTAAGAATTATACCCAGTAGAGTAAGCAATACAAGCCCCCAAATGACATCATTCCACAAGCACAGTTACATAACAGAAATATAAAATGCCCAATCACTACAGTTTGTCAACAGGAACTTGTCAACGTTATTGTATCCTTTTTATTCCACAAGAAAGTTGAGCAAAAGAATTATGTATACAAGTGAGCATTCTTGGCAATAACATCGGGGAAAATACTACCACATTGAAAGAAAAATTTTAATATTTCCATTAGCTGTTTAAAAATTTTTATTTATTTATTTATTTATTTTTGCGCTACGCGGGCCTCTCACTGTTGTGGCCTCTCCCGTTGCGGAGCACAGGCTCCGGACGCGCAGGCTCAGTGGCCATGGCTCACGGGCCCAGCCGCTCTGCAGCATGTGGGATCTTCCTGGACCGGCACACAAACCCGTGTCCCCTGCATCGGCAGGCGGACTCTCAACCACTGTGCCAGCAGGGAAGCCCTCCATTAGCTTTTTAAACAGTAATTTCCTTTAGAAGAATTAAGAATCATGTCCTGTCCTGAAACCATAAAACTTCTAGAAGAAAATATAGGCGGTAAGCTATTTGACATTGAACTTAGCAGTAGCTTTTTGGATCTGTCTCCTCAGGAAAGAGAAACAAAAGCAAAAATAAACAAATGGGACTACATTAAACTGAAAAGCTTCTGCAGAGTGAAGGAAACCATCAACAAAACAAAAAAGACAACCTAGCAAATGGGAGAAGATATTTGCAAATCATATATCCAATAAAGAGTTACTATCCAAAATATATAAAGAACTCATCAACTCAACAACAAAGAAAACAAACTACCCAATTAAAAAATGGGCAGAGGATCTGACTGGACATTTTTCCAAAGAAGACATACAAATTGCCAACAGGCACATGAAAAGATGTTCAACATCACTAATTATAAGAGAAATACAAATCAAAACTACAATGAGATATCATTATCAAAAAGACAAGAAATAGCAGGTGTTGGGAAAGTGTGAAAAAAAGGGAGCCCTCATACTCTTTTGGTGGGAATCACCATATGGAAAACAGTATGGAGATTCTGCAAAAAATTAAGAATAGAACTACCATATGATCCAGCTATACCACTTCTGGGTATTTATCTGAAGAACACGAAAACAGTAATTCAAAGAGATATATGCACCTCTATGTTCAGTGTACATTATTTACAACAGCTAAGATATGGAAAAATACCTAAGCGCCAATCAACAAATGAATGGATAAAGATGTGAGATATATATATGTGTGTGTGTGTGTGTGTGTGTGTGTGTGTGTGTGTGTGTACATATATATATATACACACACATATACACACACACACACACACACACAATGGAATACTACTCAGCCATATAAAATGAAATCTTGCCATTTTCAACAATAGGGATGGAACTTGAAGGCATTATGCTAAGTGAAATAAGTCAGGTGGAGGACAAATACCATATGATTTCACTCATATGTGAAAGATAAAATAAACAAAATAAATGAACAAACAAAACAAAACAAAAACAAATACACAGGTAGCAAGAACAGATCGGTGGTTACCAGAGGGCAAGCGGGGGCATGAGGAGGGTGAAATGGGTTAAAAGGGTCATTTGTGTGGTGACTGACAGACGCTAGACTTTCGGTGATGAGCATGATACTGTAGTGTATACAGAAGTCAAATGATAATTATGTACACATGAAATTAACATAAGGTTATAGACCAACATTTCTGCAATAAAAAAAATCATGTCTTGTGACTAGGGCAGTAAAATTCAAAAATCAATAACACTCGAATTTGTCAGGTTCACATCTGACATTCTATATTACAACTTTATGGTGGAAACAGGTGTTTTATAAAAGTGATTCAATACTGAATTTGTGACAAGAATATCTAGAGATATTTGTAAGTTTGGCTTTTAAAAACCTTACATATAGCAAGTACTGAACAAACATCTCCTAAAGCCATGAAACTAGAAAATAAAGGAGTTGGATTAGCTGATTTTTAAGATCCTTCAAAGCTCTAAAATAAAGACCTAATTCTAATTCTGATTTGTGGTGCCACACACTGTTCACGGTTGAACTCAGGCCGTATCTTTTTAAAGTGCAGATTCTGCTTCAGTCAGCATAGGGGTCCTAAGACTCGATTTCTGACACAAGCTCCTAGGTGATGCTGATGTTGGAACACTTTGAATAACAAGGTCTTAAAGTTCAACATAAATCTAAGACCACCTCTTGATCTCTACAATCCCACTCTTACAAGCCTATAACACTTTAAAAGTAATAGAGGGCATTAACAAACCCTAGGTCAGCCCCCTTTAATAAGACTCAATCACTGGTTCAGCGCTGATTTATATGTTCCACTGTACAACTTAAAAATAAAAACAACTCTACCCCATTCTAATATGCCCATTTTTCTACATTCAGGCAGACCCTTTCAGTACCCGCTCTTTGAGGGCAGAAACAAGAGAACTTTGCCCTTCTGCTCCTCATGTATTTTTTGAAATGTATACTTCTGACCTAGACTAAAGGGTGGCATCCCCTCACCCCCAACCAGCTGCCAGGTAGTCTTCATGAAAGTGGAGGCTCTTTTGAAGTTTTAAGTAAAACCCTTGATAGTTCACAGAATGAACAAGGAAAATACACTTTCAAAAATACCAAGTGACTGCAAAAGCGGAATCACTCCTTGACTCTGGAAACACTCTTCGTGAGCTTTCTGAAGTCTGAAGTATGCCCAGATAGAGGAATGCTATTTGTATTTAAGAAATACTCATCCCACCATTCTATGAAATTTATAAATAGTCATTCAATCCCCATAACAACTCTATGAAATACATACTGCCATCACTATTTTGAAGATGATGAATGGCATAGAGAGATCTAACTTAAGTATGGTCCCACAGCTGGTAAGTGGAGGCAACTTACCATGTAGAGGACATGAAGGGCTCCGTGTTACAAGGAGAGAGAAAGAGGGAGAGAAATCAGATGCTTACCTGTGAATTTACAAACATTTTCTCTCTCTGCATCCCAACTCAGACTAAATATAAACCAGACAATTTGGTCTTAATCATGATTTTATAGAAGTAAGATGTATGCATTACATTTGTTCCTATTTTTATCTGAAACCCCTAAACACAGATTTCATTTTCCGTAAGCAAATTGGGTGTTTTACCAAACTCACCATTTCTTTGGTACTGATTTTCTCCATTTTGATGTATCTCACTGTTGATTACTATTCTCAGTGTTTTTAAAAAGAATCAATATTAAAACCTGAATTTAAGCAAAAAATGTGAAAATAAAAAGAGGCTAGCCAGGTAGTTCCTAGATTTAGTAGCGGGGCGGGAGGGGAATCTTTTTTAAAAAAAACATATGAAAACCAACTACACTTTATAGTTTGTGTCTTCTATTCACATTAGATTTGAACATTTAGCAGTGTAGAACATTTTTCCTATACTTCCTTCATAGTAGAAAATAACATGTAGCAGTGTGAATGAATCCAAATTTTTATTTTATGTCCTTGTTTTTTCTTGGGTTGTAAGGTTTTAATACATGCATCAAGATTCGTTAGCATTAGATATAAGGTTTTTGATGAATTAAATACATATATTAATTCTGAATGTTTTGAAGAGCAAAGGACATCAGGACATAGGTGAGAAGGCTTTCAAGAGAAAGGGGAAGAATTTATCCCTATAAAGAGGCAAAATGTCAATTGAGCTAACTGCTGTAAGAAAGTCTGAAGTTGAAAAAACAGCACTATCATCTCAATTTTCTGTAAAAATATAATGAATTAATTTATCAGGAAATATTTGATAACTGTAAAAAATAGAGTTCACCTACACATGGATACACTTTATACCTCTGTGGAGATCATTCATTTCACATTTATTGAGCACTTATCAGGCCAAACAGGCTGAGAAAAATACGTCCACATATTAAAATTTGTAAATGGACAACAATTCAAACTTTAGGCCTTGATTACTTTAGGTGTTACTTCATCTATAAGTCAACTACTGTGGCTGTAGGCTCACACAACTGTTAGCTTTCTGAAAAGCCCTTTGTCTGGGCACTGCACTGTATCAGTTTGTCCTTTAGATAACTGGGGCATATGTTTCCTATAACAGATCTATTGTAGCTCAGGGATATTAAATTCTGTATGCTATGCTTATTTTTGTAAAAATTACAAAATCAATTTAATCTCAGTAAGGACATGAGAATCATACCACCTAACCACCGAGTACTCTGTATTTGAAAACTGAGTTACACAGTCATCATTCCTATTGATCTTATATTGACCAATTCACCACTCATGGAACATGCAGCTTGGAAAGCAAAAACCTCTCCTGACAAATACCTAAACCTAAATGGACATAGGATTTTAATGAAAAATTAATATTCATGACATACTCATGAGGTGACTGGCACAGCAAGGTCCTTTCATCTTTAACATATTTCTAAATATCTTTCAAAACTACATTCATTTTCAAGGAAATTTTGTGAAGCTTGTCTTCTTCAAAGCTGACAGGTCTAATAAAACTGATAGTTTAGAGGTAACTGTGCTGAGGGCAACACAAAATATTAAAAATTTGGAACAAGAACCAAACAAAGACCACTTGCATCCTCAGTAGCAAATGTGCTCTAAAGAAATGAAGTAGGAAATTATAGCAAATTTTATGAGGATCTGTGTGTGTTTTATTTTGTGTGAGGTACATAAAAGAATAGAGGTCAAACACGGGTTTTAGTGAGACACTGCAGAGTTTTACAATTGTTAAATTTGGTGTCGGTTGCTGCAGAAGGTTGTGATTGAAAATTTTCCTGTGGAAGAAGAAATGTCACAGTATTTTGATAAGCGGAGAGATGAACTTTTTTTTCCCCTTGTGCCATCAGCAAGACGAAAAGAACAAAATGTATCATTTATAACCCCCAGCTCAACCATTATCTCCTGGTGAGACACTTGTTTTAAAACACACAAGGACCTTTTTTTCCCCGCTCTACAAAGTCTAGAGCTCTCTGCGAGGCTCCTTCTCCCTTAGAGCCATGAAAGAAAGTTGACACTTGTGCAGCCAAAGTTTCTAGGCAACCACATAAGGGCACTCGTACACCCTCCAGGTCACAGCCAGTTCTGAAGTACAGAGGAAGCATACGAACAGCATATGTCTCTTTGATCACAGATATCATCTAAAACTGATGTGGAGAGAAAATCCTGTTCTGCACCAAAGGCTTTACAAACTCTTTTTCTGACTTTACCCACTGAGTGAAGAAAGGGTACCTTGCTCCAATTATTGGTCTGAACGTCGCTCAATGCTAACATTTAAAAGTCAATGTGTGCTTGTGTGTGAGAGAGAGAAAGACAGACAGAGACAGAGACACCCAAGAATGTTTCTACAATTGCCAAAGCCATGACAAATTAGATCAGGCAAAACAGGTAGAAGTGTTAAGTATAGTTTAGACACCTTTTCTTTATTCACTCTGCAAATGTTTTTGAGAAATAACTTTGGGCACTGGGGGTACCACTGAGAATCAAAATCTTTCTTCTCTTAGAGATTTAAGGTCATAAATATGTAATATTATGCTGGCCTTAATGTATCAAGAAAAGGTTACATTTTATTCAGCATCTAATCCATTTTAGTATACTTTCCAGCATTTACATAATTATATCTCCCCAATACCCCTCAATTATACAGTATAAACACTTTCCTGTACATTTGGGATCTCAATAGAATTAATACTTAAAATATAAGTGTTTAGAGGTTATGAGTAATTCTACATCATTTTTTAACTGACACAGGTACTCCACGTAGATACAGATTTAAACTGAAGCAATGTAAAATGGTGCAGCCTCTGTGGAAAACAGTATGGCAATTCCACAAAAAATTAAATATAGAATTACCATATGACCCAGCAATCCCATGACTGGGAATGTAACCAAAAGAACTGAAAGCAGGGACTCAAACAGATATTTGCGAATCCAATGTTCATAGCATTATTCGCAATAGCAAAAAGGTGAAAGCAACTCAAGTGGCCATCAGTGGATGAATGAATAAGCAAAATGTGTTACATACATACAATGGAATATTATTCAGCCTTAAAAAGGAAGGAAATTCTGACACATGCTACAACATGGATGAAACCTGAAGACATTATTTTAAGTGAAATAAGCCAGACAAAAAAGGAAAAATATTGTATGATTCCACTTATATGGTGAACTTAAAGTAGTCAAGTTGTATAGAGACAGAAAGCAGAATGGTGGTTGCCAAGAGCTGGTGGGAGGCAGGAATGGAGAGTTTTTGTTTGATGGGTACAGTTTCAGTTTGGGAAGTTGAAAAAGTTCTGGAGATGGATGGTGGTGATGTTTGCACAACAATGTGAATGTACCTGATGCCACTGAACTGTACACTTAAAAATGGTTAAAATAGGGCTTCCCTGGTGGCGCAGTGGTTGAGAGTCCGCCTGCCGATGCAGGGGACACGGGTTCGTGCCCCAGTCTGGGAGGATCCCACATGCCGCGGAGCGGCTGGGCCCGTGAGCCATGGCCGCTGAGCCTGCGCGTCCGGAGTCTGTGCTCCGCAACGGGAGAGGCCACAGCAGTGAGAGGCCCGCATACAGCAAAAAAAAAAAAAAAAAAAATGGTTAAAATAGTAGATTTTGTTATGTTTTACCACACTACAAAAGCAATAAATGGCAAAAAATAAAATAAATATACTGAAGTAATGAAAACAATAAAGAGGCTTACTCAGCAAACAATTTGAAGTAGTCAGGTCTAGAACACGGACTGCTACACATGGCCCATGCATTTTGACTGCACTGTCCTGCTGCTATATTCTCCAGGTTGCTTTTGACCATAAAGGCTTGAACATCATTACCCTGAGTTGATGTCCAGATGGGACACAATACAACTTTCACACAAAAATAATCTGCTAATGAGTCAAAGAGTCAACTGGTTGATTATCTCCTCTATATAATAAAACAACTAAACTCCCATTATTTTTGTGTCACAGCTCCTCTAAGGTCAGTATCTGCAGAGAATTTTACTAGCATAGTAGCAGCCATCACCAGCGGCCGTTGGTAAGGAGGTGTAGTCATTGATGCAACAGAGCAGAGAAGAAATTGCTCTTTCAGAGGATTTACTTCAGAGCTCTGGATGCCACTTCTTGATGTCTAAAAAGGCATAACCTTAGCACCATTCCTGGGTAGGTCACTGCGTGCTGTCAATCCTAGCAAAGGTGATGAGGCCCAAGATTGGGACAAGCAGTGTAGCTACAGAATACTAGGACAATGTGGAGCACAATCAAGTGGATTGGAAACAGCTTGTCATTTTGTACACTGGATCTACCTTTTAACATCTTCCAGTAGCGGTGAAGTAATATCAAGCTCATGTTCTCCAGGAGATTGGTGTAAATGTAAGGTCTTATACAATTTGGACATAGAAGACTCGTAAACTTCCTTGCCCAGGTTTGAAAAATTTACTGGATAATCCTTTTCCAGGAATAGTACCTAACGTTTGTTGAATATTCAGTATGTGCAAAGTACTGGCACTGAGTACTTTCATTTCATCATTTCAAAGAACAATCCTATGAGAAAGATAATTTTATCCCCATTTTACAGAAGAAAAAACTGAGGTTAAAGCAGTTTGCTCAAAGTCAAAGCAATGGCTAAAGTGAAGAGTTAGACCTAGTATTTAATTCTCTCAGACCATTATACTATATTTCTACTCATAATATTTACCTAATGTATGACAGCCACTGAGCTACACAGAGGAGCAATGCAATTTAAGGATTACAAGAACATGTTTTGCAGTGGGATCGAGTTAGGTATTTATGGGAAAACTTTTAAATTACAAATTTTCATAGCCAAGTAGAGAAGATGAAAATTATAATTTCAAATTGAAATACAATATTTGAACTCTACATAAATAAATATATTTTCAATACCATTTCTCAACATAAGACTACACAGACTTGAAACCTGCTGATTTATAAAGCGCAATATTTTTATTCTGATTTTCAAGACTGTATTCTGCTCCTAGTAGGAAACAGCAAACTTTAGTTTGGTTATGAGTGATGAGTTTAAAGATGTTGCTCACTCAAACACTGTGCCTTATTTTTCCTTTTAAAATCTTATGTAAGTAATGCCTGAATATGGTTTTATAAAAATCATCCAAAATATCTATTTTTGAAAAGTAGAAGTTTTTTCTGAGCTTCCCTTATTCCAATTATCTCATCAGAGGCCAATACTGTTAACAATTTGAGATATCATATTATTTTATTTATTTCCAAATGGCAAGCCAATTGACCATTTATCAAATAGCTCATTCTAGTTCATTGTTTTCATATGCATTTATCGCAGTCCTACTGAAACTCTGACAAGCTAATTCCTGAATTAAGCCTCAATATCCTCATTTGTAAAATGGAGACAATAATTCCTCCCTTTGAAGGTTGTTCTAAAGATTAAATGAGATCATGTATATGAAGCAAGAGTTGTTCTTAATAAATGGTAACTATTTAAAAAAAATACGCCTGTGTGTATGACTCGATTCCTGGATAGATTCTGCACTACTCTTTGCTTTGTCTTTTCTTACACTAATATCATAAAACATAGTGATCTAATTATTACACTTACATAACAGATTTTTATATCCATAGAGGGCAAGCTCTTCCTTTAGTTATTTGAAAGTTACACATCTTATTACGCTTCTTACAATGGTAATCCTGACATATTTTTAATTTCCATATTGTATTCTACAATTTTCTTTTTTTTTTTTAACATCTTTATTGGAGTATAATTGCTTTACAATGGTGTGTTAGTTTCTGCTTTATAACAAAGTGAATCAGTTATACATATACATATGTTCTCATATCTCTTCCCTCTTGCGTCTCCCTCCCTCCCACCCTCCCTATCCCACACCTCTAGGTGGTCACAACCACCGAGCTGATCTCCCTGTGCTATGCAGCTGCTTCCCACTAGCTATTTTACGTTTGGTAGTGTATATATGTCCATGCCACTCTCTCGCTTTGTCCCAGCTTACCCTTCCCCCTCCCCATATCCTCAAGTCCATTCTCTAGTAGGTCTGTGTCTTTATTCCTGTCTTACCCCTAGGTTCTTCATGACCTTTTTTTTTCCCCTTAGATTCCATATATATGTGTTAGCATACGGTATTTGTTTTTCTCTTTCTGACTGACTTCACTCTGTATGACAGACTCTAGGTCCATCCACCTCACTACAAATATCTCAATTTCGTTTATTTTTATGGCTGAGTAATATTCCATTGTATATATGTGCCACATCTTTATCTATGCATCTGATGATGGACAGTTATGTTGTTTCCATGTCCTGGCTATTGTAAATAGAGCTGCAATGAACATTTTAGTACATGACTCTTTTTGAATTATGGTTTTCTCAGAGTATATGCCCAGTAATGGGATTGCTGGGTCGTATGGTAGTTCTATTTGTAGTTTTTTAAGGAACCTCCATACTGTTCTCCATAGTGGCTGCACCAATTTACATTCCCACCAACAGTGCAAGAGGGTTCCCTTTTCTCCACACCCTCTCCAGCATTTATTGTTTCTAGATTTTTTGATGATGGCCATTCTGACTGGTGTGAGATGATATCTCATTGTAGTTTTGATTTGCATTTCTCTAATGATTAATGATGTTGAGCATTCTTTCATGTGTTTGTTGGCAATCAGTATATCTTCTTTGGAGAAATGTCTATTTAGGTCTTCTGCCCATTTCTGGACTCGGTTGTTTGTCTCTTGCCCCCTTAGGCAGGTTTATTCCTAGGTATTTTATTCTTTTTGATGTGATGGTGAATTGGATTGTTTCTTTAATTTCTCTTTCTGATCTTTAATTGTTAGTATATAGAAATGCAGATTTCTGTGTATTAATTTTGTATCCTACAACTTTACTGAATTCATTGATGAGCTCTAGTAGTTTTCTGGTAGCATCTTTAGGATTTTCTATGTAGAGTATATCATCTGTAAACAGTGACAGTTTTACTTCTTTTCCAATTTGGATTCCCTTTTTTTTCTTCTCTGATTGCTGTGGCTAGGACTTCCAAAACTATGTTGAATAATAGTGGTGAGAGTGGGCAACCTTGTCTATCAATTCAATGACTTAAATGCAGTTTGTGTAATATCTATATAATTTCTTAAAGTCACTAAGTACATACTGTGTGATTGGCTCATTACCCTCCCACCCCCCCTTGAATGTATTCCTCTGAGCTGAGAGTTTCACTGAAATGTTCTCATTATTCACAGTAGTTTTTTCCTGAAAGTACCTGGAGCTGTATTTTTTTGTTTTTGTTTTTTGATTAAGTCCAGTTGTATGTATTTCTGTTTTCTAGAAATTTCTCACAGTTCCTGGGTTTACTGATGGCCCTCTCTCCTGTTTTCCAGACCACTGTTTATGTGTGTGCATATCTCCTTCTGACATCTTATGGGATTTGAGATGGCAGGGGTTGTGGGCACATATATCTCAGTCCACCATCTTGAATCCTGATCCTGTTAGCAACATCACATTTTTTATACATTGTAAATTGTTCATGATCATTTTCACACATAATTTCCTAACTAGTCAAGTTGGCACTTAAAGTCTTCAGCAATATTTTGCATATTTCCATTACCAACTTATCTCACTGCTTTACGGCTCCAGTCACCCCCTTATATTTCCTGCCACCTGAAATTGTCCATAAATCTTTTCTCAAATTGTTATCTAAACTTAGGCACTCTCTACATATAATAAAGTATCTCCTTATCAATTACCCTTACTTGAAAGTCCACCTCAAAAACCACCTATTCCAAAATAGCTTTCCCATATCCTTCCCACCCATAAATGATCTCTGTCCACTCCCAGTACATCACTAGAACATTTTGTTTCTCTATGACAATGTTTATCTCAATAAACCATCTGCTACTATGCATGTCTCTATCTTCCTAACTATATTAATGCTGCTAGAGGAAAGGGACTATGTCACATAAATACACATATACTTGTGTGTGTGTGTGTGTGTGTGTGTGTGTGTGTGTGTGTATCTCCACAATGTATAATTAGGATGAATTGTTATATATTTTTCTCTTAAATAATGTTACAAAGCTTATCTTTGTATTCTAAAACAAAAAGCTGATTCTGTTCTATTTTTCAATGCTGTGCCTTCATAGCCCGTTGATATTAATATGTAATTGACCTGTGTGATTAAGCATGTGCGTAGTACTGGAGAAGCTGATACCCAATTATGATACTAAATGCTCTTGTGATCCCTTTTTTAAAATTTATTTTATTGAAGTATAGTTGATTTACAAGTTGTGCTAATTTCTGCTGCAGCAAAATGATTCACTTATACATATATACATTCTTCTCGTGATCCCTTTATACATTGCATTATCGTATCAGTTTAAATGCCATCTCTGTTTAGACACATTTTGCTACCTTTCTTACTTGTATCTTGCATTAAAAAAGGAATTGGCATTTATTTTGTTTTGAAGTGTTTGTCTTAAACTATGTCCTGTAAATCTGTACGAATTTAACACTTAAATGGATTTATATTTTTGATCCTTTTTCATTAATTTAATAGTTATTTTCTTTATTTTATTTCCCTTTGGAATACTCTCTTCTTTATTAACAGGTTATTTGTGTTCCTAAGAACAAAGCTTATTAAAGAATTCATGTTATAATTTTTTAAATAAATTCATTGTTTTTAAATTGTTTTAATTGAAAAAGAGAGTTAGAAACTAGAAAATTTGGGGCCAGCGCAGTTATTTTTTCTGCGGGAATTCCAGTAACAAAGGTATTTTATAGCTATACATATCTAATAGTTATTGCAACATAACAGGTTAATCAAAATGCACAAAATCACATCTAAACATTCCTGAGAAAATCCTGAAGAACACATAAAAGGAAACCAAAATCTAGGCCATCAATAGTAAGGTCAACACATTTAAGATCATCAATGAGAAACCAAATCAATGAGCTCAAACCGTGTCATCACATGTACCTGTGCTGGGTGTGAGAAAACGTGTTCTTTTATTACCTATGTGAGTTCCAAATCCAGTTTCTTTATAACTCAAAAATAGGTCCATAATGCCAATGCATTCCCTAATTTACTTAACCATGTTATCTCCAGTCTGTGTTATGAACTCAGACTGGAGGCAAACAAGTATAGAAGAGTGACAATTCAAAAGTACCTTAAACTCATTAAGAATCTTTGGTCTTCTGCCCATTTTTGGATTGAGTTGTTTGGTGTTTTTGATATTGAGCTGCATGAGCTGTCTGTATATTTTGGAGATTAATCCTTTGTCAGTTGCTTCATTTGCAAATATTTTCTCCAATTCTGAGGGTTGTCTTTTCGTCTTGTTTATGGTTTCCTTTGCTGTGCAAAAGCTTGTAAGTTTAATTAGGTTCCATTTATTTATTTTTGTTTTTATTCTCATTACTCTAGGAGGTGGGTCAAAAAAGATCTTGCCGTGATTTATGTCAAAGAGTGTTCTTCCTACGCTTTCCTCTAAGAGTTTTATAGTGTCTGGTCTTACATTTAGGTCTTTAATCCATTTTGAGTTTATTTTTGTGTATGGTGTTAGGGAGTGTTCTAACTTTGTTCTTTTACATGTAGCTGTCCAGTTTTCCCAGCACCACTGAATGAAGAGGCTGTCTTTGCTCCATCATTTAATAATCCAATCAAAAAACATGCGGAAGACCTAAATAGATATTTCTCCAAAGAGGACAGACAGACGGCCAACGAACACAGGAAAAAATGCTCAACATCACTAATTATTAGAGAAATGCAAATCAAAACGACAATGAGATATCTCACACTGGTCAGAATGGCCATCATCACAAAATCTACAAACAATAAATGCTGGAGAGGGTGTGGAGAAAAGGGAACCCTCTTGCACTGTTGGTGGGAATGTAAATTGATGCAGCCACTATGGAGAACACTATGGAGGTTCCTTAAAAATCTAAAAATAGAACTACCATGTGACCCAGCAATCCCACTACTGGACATATACCCAGAGAAAACCATAATTTAAAAAGACACATTCACCCCAATTTTCATTGCAGCACTATTTACAATAGCCAGGACATGGAAACAACCTAAATGTATATCAACAGAGGAATGAATAAAGAAGATGTGGTACATATGTACAATGGAATATTACTCAGCCATAAAAAGGAACGAAATTGGGTCATTTGCAGAGATGTGGATGGACCTAGAGACTGTCATACACAGTGAAGTAAGTCAGAAAGAGAAAAACAAATATCATATATTAATGCATATATGTTGAATCTGTAAAAACTGGTATAGATGATCTTATTTACAAAGCATAAATAGAGACACAGACATAGAGAACAAACGTATGGACACCAAGGGGGGAAGGGGCAGTGGGATGAACTAGGAGATTGGGATTGACAAATATACACTACTATGTATACAACAGATAACTAATGAGAACCTACTGTATAGCACAGGGAACTCTACTCAGTGCTCTGTGGTGACCTAAATGGGAAGGAAATCCAAAAAAGAGGGGATATATGTATACGTATAGCTGACTCCCTTTGCTGTACAGTAGAAACTAACACAACATTGTAAAGCAACTATACTCCAATAAAAATTTTAACAAAAGAAGAATCTTTAGGAGGAGGGAGGGATGCTCTAAGATTTGCTCACTATCTCCTTTATTTTCCAGGTACTGTAAAGTATTTTATATACATTACCTTACTTCTCACAACAAAAATGTGACAAAATCCATGCATACATACTTTTTGTACTCATCACACCAATTATACATCATAGCATAATATCTTAAGTACATGGGTCCTGGAAATGGATTTGAATCTCAGATTAGCTATTTATTAGCTATGCAACATTGGACAGGATACTGAACCTTGCTGGGCCCCAATTTCTTCATCTATAAAATGGAGATGATAATCATACTTACCCCATGAAGTTGTTGAGAGGATTAAATAATTTATTTATATTTGCATTGTAGAATGGCGTGTGGTACACAGTAAGCACTTAATAAATATTAACTATATTTATTATTCTTGCCCCCAAATCCTAAAGCAAAGTTGCCCTTAACCAACAAATATCCAAACACTTTGCTGTCCTTTCACTATATTTCCTCACATCTGCATAACTGTCATCAGGTATATCACAAAGTAATTTATAACTTTCTTTAAAAGTGTGCTCTATTTCAAACTCAAAAATCCCAGCATTGCCCATGTTCCAAAATGTAGAAATCAAAAGTGGTTTAAGGAATACTACATCGTCTTACTAGTCTAGCACATATTTTTAAAATGTGCGCAGTGTTCAACTAGGCTTTTCCTTCATAACAATTACATTTAAAAGAACTTGTTGCCACTGAAAACACCTCCTTTCAGGCCAACTCCGCCTATTTTCCTTCTCTGCTTATAGCACTTATGTGGTTGTAACAACACAAAGGAATTTGCATGATTTCAGTGCATGACTCATTTCCAGCAAATCAACACACACATTCACAATTTTTCATGCATGAGAGACGTGCAAAACTATAAAAATGTTTGGACATTTGAGAAGACTAAATCAACAGAGAGCAAACGTTTTATCAAATCTACAAGTGAAATTAAACTTCAATTTAAATAAATAAATTCTACTGTGAAAGGGGAGTTGCTATCCATCTGAGCTAAAAAGATGAAGTATAATTGTATCTATGTTAATAGATCCAGTAAAAGCACAAGGAAACCTCAGTAGAGGCTCCTGTATGAACATGCTGATGATTCACAGGTGTGTAGGCATGGTTTGTAAACACAGATGGAAAGGGTGACAAAAAGATAAATATATCAGTTACAATTGTGGTCTGCCCCTCTTCAAAGACAGCATTTATTTCTCCAAATTCTTGGATAGTTACAAAAGAGGTGTCTATGAGATGACAAAGGTGTTATCAATATTCAGAGTGCCTTTGACTGAATTAACTGAGATAGAATCAACTTGTTCCCAAAATTTTCAGGGAAAATTATTTCATCACTTATTTTGTTCGTATCTGTGTTATGGTAATAGAGTAAATATTGGCTAATTCTAAAAGCGGGACAAACAATTATCAAGGTTATAAACAATGATTTTTTTTTAATATATTATCAAGCTGTCAAGGAGAATCACTTTTCATAGTAACAAAGTGCATGTTGACTATATTTAACACAAATGAGTCAGGACCCCTCTTGCCAAAGAATTCATTCACTGAAACTAATGGTCTCAACCAAAACATTTTGTTACTTAAGACTCAACAATTATTATCCTTGACAATGGTGATCTAGTTAAACCTTACTATGATTTAGTGCAAATATCAAAACATGCTTAAATCCATGATGTGATTCTATTCCATATTCTTTGTTCTCAAGTAAATTACTGAAGCGTAGTGAGCGGCCCTACAAAACTTGTTTTATTTATTTAATTTTATTTTTAATTTTATTGAAGTATAGTTGACTTACGACAGTATATTAGTTTCAGGTACACAACAGTAGTGATTCAAAGTTTTTATAGATTATGCACCATACAAAGTTATTATAATATTATTGACTATATTCCCTGTGCTGTACATTACAACTCTGTGACTTATTTATTTTATAATTGGTAGTTTGTACCTCTTAAGCCCTTTCACCTATTTTGCCATCCACCCAACACTCCTGCTTCTTGCAACACTAGTTTGTTCTCTGTATCTGTGAATCTGTTTGCGTTTTGTTATATTTGTTAATTTGCTTTGTAATTTAGATTCCACATATAAGAGAAAACATAGTACTTGTCTTTCTCTGTCTGACATATTTCACTAAGCTTAATGCCTTCCAGGTTCAGCCATGTTGTTGCAAATGGTAAGATTGTACTCTTTTTTTTATAGCTGAGTGATATTCTATTGTGTATATGTGTATTTATACACACAACATCTTCTCTATCCAGTCATCTGTTGATGGACACTTTAAAAATCAAAAGGAACAAAAGTCAACAAATAACTGAACATTATGCAAGCAATGAGTTGAAGATCTTTTTTTGCATCATTCTGGACAGAGAACAAAGCAGTGGTTAGGGCAAGAGCTCTAGAGCATAAGGTGTGTGTGTGTGCAGTCCTACATTACCATTACTAACTGTGGGACCTCAGTTTCTTTGCCTGGAAATTGGGGGTAGTTGTGCCTATTTCGCTGGAATGTGGTGACGATTACAGATAATACTCTGGAACAATGCTGGATACATAGCTTTCTATAAATGTTTACTATTGTATCTATCAATTCTATAACAACTGCATTAGACATACAGGGTAGCAAACATTACTGTCAAAGGAGAGAAAAGAGAAACACTTAGTCAAATAGCACTATTCTATGTGCTATAAAATATTTGTTTTATCATTATAAATATTCAAATACACGGCCACCTTAAGGACAGCCTGAGCCATCAGATAGGTGTTTTCCTTAAATGCTGTACAATCTCAACTAATAACAGACCAATCTTCTCAAAGATTAAAAACACAGTTTTTTTAAACTCTCATTGTTTAGGGCTGTCTAAAAGTATATCCAGATAAGAGCATCATTTTCAAATATCAATTGTCTCCAAACATATTTATCCTACACTATTGCTTACATTCCCACTAATTAAGCACTTTTTAAGAGGAGAAAAGTTAATACATGGGTTGCCCTCCCAGAATCCATTCCTTCCCTCTCTTCCTATAATTTCTATGTGGTTTAAGAAAAACTGATTCCCTCCTGTCTCAGGAGGGGTACCACATGGGACATGACTAAGACTATTCCTTCTCGCCTCCATAATGCTTCTTGACTGGCTCAAGAAGTTGACATGCAATTCAAGCCAGAGCGATCAAAATCAATGTCAAGCCTTTTGTAAAAAATGCCTAGACATAAGAGCTCCTTAGCTCTGGGCTGTGTAGCGTGTGTGTAAAGACATTTTTGCTACCACGAAGGAAACTAACCTAAGAATGCAGCTGAAACCCTAAATAGGGCAGAGCCAGGAGATTAGCAAAGAACCAGAGGCTGCACCCTAAAGGCATCATGATCCTTTGGCATTTTCAGTTATGTAAACCAGTCCTTTCTCTATATTATTCATAAGACTTTGTTATTTGTTACAAATATTTTTTAACATCTTTATTGGAGTATAATTGCTTTACAATGTAGTGTTAGTTTCTGCTGTATAACAAAGTGAAACAGCTATACGTATACATATTTCCCCATATCCCTCCCTCTTGCGTCTCCCTCCCACCCTCCCTAGCCCACCCCTCTAGGTGGTCACAAAGCTCCTAGCTGATCTCCCTGTGCTCTGCGGCTGCTTCCCACTAGCTATCTATTTTACATTTGGTAGTGTATATATGTCCATGCCACTCTCTCACTTCGTCCCAGCTTACCCTTCCCCCTCCCCGTGTCCTCAAGTCCATGCTCTACGTCTGTGTCATCAGAACCTTTTTTTTTTAAGATTCCATATATATGTGTTAGCATACGGTATTTGTTTTTCTCTTTCTGACTTACTTCACTCTGTATGACACACTCTAGGTCCATCCACCTCACTACAAATAACACAATTTCGTTTCTTTTTATGGCCGAGTAATATTCCATTGTATACATGTGCCACATCTTCTTTATCCATTCATCTGTCGATGGACACTTAGGTTGCTTCCATATCCTGGCTATTGTAAATAAAGCTGCAGTGAACATTGTGGTGCATGACTCTGTTTGAATTATGGTTTTCTCTGGGTATATGCCCAGTAGTGGGATTGCTGGTAGTTCTATTTGTAGTTTTTTAAGGAACCTCCATACTGTTCTCCATAGTGGCTGTATCAATTTACACTCCCACCAACAGTGCAAGAGAGTTCCCTTTTCTCCACACCCTCTTCAGCATTTATTTACAAACATTTTCTAAATAGTATAAGAATAAAAGAGGAGGGGCTGAGGATTTTAGTGTAGGAATCTAAAACAAAACAAAACAAAAAATTAGCTAAAAATATTAGATATGATTTTGAGTCAACGGTTGTTCCCTGGGGCTTTTGATCTTACTCCTTGCTACTCACAGGATAGTTGTGAAGATCAAGTGGAAAATTACATGCAAAGTATAAACACAGTGCCTGACGCATAGTACATGATGCTTGATCTTCATCTTTACACCTATCAAAGCCTCCTGAAGAGAAGATGGACAGTGCTATCAGAGTTAAGCATTTCTAATACCACAATCAAGATTTACATGAGAAAAAAACTGAATGTATATCAAAACTTTCTACCTTAACAACGTATCTTCCTATTTAAAAGTAATCAAGGGACTTCCCTGGTGGTGCAGTGGTTAAGAATACGCCTGCCAGTGCAGGGGACAGGGGTTCAAGCCCTGGTTCCGGGAAGATCCCACATGCCGTAGAGCAACTAAGCCCGTGCGCCACAACTACTGAGCCTGAGCTCTAGAGCCCGTGAGCCACAACTACTGAGCCCATGTGCCACAACTGCTGAAGCCCGTGTGCCTAGAGCCCGTGCTCTGCAACAAGGGAAGCTACCGCAATGAGAAGCCCGCCCACTGCAACAAAGAGTATCCCCTGCTCGCGGCAACTAGAGAAAGCCCGCTGCAGTAATGACGACGCCACACAGCCAAATAAATAAATAAATAAAATTTAAAAAGTAAATAAAAATAAAAGTAATCAATAGTTAGGTATATTTGGCACTAACAGTTCAACAGTTTTAAATAGAGATATTGTTTAGTGCACATTCTCTCCTGTCTCAGCACTTACCTTCTGGGCCTCTCAAGTTTACTGAGTTACTAAAGATGCTAATGTTACCCCTGGTCCTTCAAACAACCATTCACATAATATATAACTTTAATAAACTTAGGTATCTTTAACAGAGGGTGAGATGAAGGATTCCTTTAATGTATTTATTCCTATCAATATTGACTAAGAGCCTACTATGTGCAGGCCCTGTATTAAGCTCTGGGGATACAACCAGAAACCAACACACAAGAAGTAAGCCCTAGTCTGTGTCATACTAAGCTTTGAGTCTACTGAGAAAGACAAGCAATAATCAAACATCACCCATGAATTGCAACTGTGACAAGTGCTGGAAAGAAGAGCACATGGTAGGATGAGAACTCTAAAGATGGAGACCCTTAGGGAGGTCAGGAGAACTTGCCTGGGGAGGCAATAGTTGAGGTGAGGCTCAGCAAAGGGGGAACAGAAGAGTGTACTTCAAGCACAGGGAACAACATGTGTGCGGCAAGGAAATGAGATGCAGTGTTCACAGTGAGACTTCCCACAACGACCAGGAGAGCTGAACAAGAGATTGGAGATTGTGAGGAATTTACGTTGTTCACAGTCACAGTACACTCTGGGCATCTGCTTAGTGATGCCAGATACATGTAGGCTACATATGTAAATCGGAAACTGTAATTCATCAGCGTACAATCTCTGTCAGAAAGCCAATGGTGTCTCTAAGACCTAAGTGTTTATCTAAGTGCTATCTGCATCACAACTATCTGGCTTTCATCTATCTGTCTGTCTGTCTATCTATCTAGACCCATTCATTGCAGGTCTTTATGGGTATAATCAAGGAATCTACATTTTTCACTATTTCCCACGGTCACTCATGCACACCAAACATTGAGAGCTAGTGATTAAAGCATCATTACTCTCTGAAAGGAATTATCTATTCTACCCTTAGAAAACAGTTCAAAGAAGTCAATCTACACCTTAATAACATGGACTACATTAGCTCTTTTAAAAATATACTAAATATTACAAACAAATTCAATGTCTTGAATTCAACGTAAAGCATATATGAAATCTTTAATAAGTGAAAATCTTTTATAACTTTAAAAATACAGTTTCATAAATAATGATTCAAATACTTGAGGAAGGATGCAGACATGAAGGAGAAAGGTAAATATAACCTCCATTTTTCGTAAGAGTGCTAATAGCACAAAGTGTATGGGGATTCTGTCTGGAATAGATGTGCTTTTTATAGAGTAATTTGGAAACTCAAACAATAGAGCAGCTCTCTAGTTTGCCTTATTCTACATTTTCTACATCTAGGATACTAACTATTGGATGTGATAATGAACATGAGATCGGAGGAAAAGGGATTTTTTTTCCCCCCATGAACTCCTTATATAGACCTTAAAAAATAGGCATTGCTTTGGATCAGATACCCATTATCAATTTGGACAGAGAGTGTCTGAACCACTATTATCTGCAAATGATTCATGAGTGCAGGTATTTCGCTACCTGAGGATTTTAGTGAAACCATAAATATAAGAAAAGACAGAAGCTGGAATTTATAAAGGGCTCTGACGAATATCTAGTATAGAAAATTATGTCCAATCTGAAGAAAAATGTAATTTACCAATCTGGCTCACCTGCTTCTGTCTATTACCAGTAGTGCCTCTTTCTTATTTACCAGGTATTTTGCATGTTAGTTTCTCCATTTCACAACAGAAAGCACAAAAGCTAACGAGCTTGCTGAAACTCTCTCATCGGGAGAGCAGACTTTCAATTAGGATAATAGTATCCTCATAGAGATTCACAAAGCCATGATTTAATGAGGGAAACTGAAGCTATTTCTATATTTTAAAAGTACAAAAAAGAAAAATATTATAACATGCACACACACACACACACACACACACACACACGTACTTTTGGCATATGATACGTAGGCTGATATAAAAATCTCCCAGTACTGCCTTCCCTACTAAAATTCTTATGGTAAGCGCAACCTACTGACTGCCATCTTAGAAAAAATAACATTCTCCTCTTTTGGCTTTACCGCCTAACATCAAAGATATGGTTATTTGACCAATTAATCTACAGAAAACCAAACAATATACTTCTCTGACATTTATAAAGCTAATCATGCATATTAAATCATTCAAAATTTTAAAGGTGTATTTTTCTTTCTACAATTCTTTTTAAAACACACCCATCCTTTAACATAAATAAAACTTCTGAAGTTTTCATTTATCAAAAAGCACTTAAAAGCCAGAGTAAAGAAGAAATTTATAATACATGATTGACTATTGATTTTATGTGGAAATAAACAACCAGTGATATAAAATGCAAAACCTGATTTTTTAATCTTTACGACTATACCCACTATTCATAGAATGTTTTCCATGTGTCAAACATAATAGTACTTGATGTTTTACAAAACAATACTGCATTCAATCTTAACCATCTGTCAGGTACTTAGTATTATTCCCATTTCGTAGAAGAGGAAATGAGACTGAAGGTCGACCAGGGTACAAGGGTTAAAGCTGAAATTTGAACCCATGAACATCTGATTTCAACACCCATGCTCTTCACATGTAAGATATGTAAATGCTATTATTTTCCAAAACAGTCTAATAATTTAGCCTAATGTAGAACTCTCAATATCTTAAGGTCATTTCAAGAATATAATATTTATGGCTTTTTGTGCACAAAGTTCATTCTTGTGTGCCAATACAATTGGCTTGCTGGCTCTGGATTACTGATTTGATCTGCACAGTTCAAGTGACTTCTATAATGAAGAGTATGTAACAGCTGTATGTAGCTAATGGTTCAGGTAAAATTTTGTGACCTTAAAAGAAAGGCTTTTTCCTCTAAAGAAATTACTAGCTTATATTGGATTATTTGACCTTTCAGTACTAAACTCTTACCCACTGAAATAATTCACCCACTAAAATTCCAACAAAGTTGGTATCAGATCAACAGAGTGAATAGTTCAGAAGGCATCTGAATCAAATACTACTGTGTCCACTGAACATAAACAGCATTCCCTAGAGTCAAAATAAAACAGAAGCTCATGACAATCACCACCATAAATTGGCTTGGCTCTGGCAATCACCTTCTAGGTAGAGAACTGAGAAATAACTTGCCCATTTCTCTACCATAGAAACATATATATATATATATATATATATATTTGGCATTTCTTCTTGATACCTGCTATAATACAAATGGGCCTGAAAGAGATAGTAACTTATACTTCATCATTTATTTACCTCTCAGTGTGGACAGGTTTATCAGAATCGTTCTCGGGAGAAAACCTGTTTGTAAATGAGAAAGTGAACGAAAGATGGGAAGCTCAGCATCTGGCAGAGTGCGGAGCTAGTGAAGCAGAAGCTGCTGAACGGTGAGGGGCTGTCAATGGACAGGCGGAGAACATCAACAATAGATGCTCCCCCACCAGGCCGATTTGGCCATGACCCACCAGTTCTGAAGATCATTCTTGCTCTGGGAGCAGATTCAGCTTCAGTGGTTGGTCCAGGGACTGACTGAGCATTCCTGAGTGCTATATGCAGGCTTGCAAAAAGGAGTTCTGCACTGCCTGCAGCCCTGTCTCAAACACCAGGCAACTACCAGTGAGACTTACCACAGACACCTAAGAACTCTGAAGCCAGTGCACAAATTCCTAAGATAAGGGTAAAATTTTTTAGGCAGTGGACATATTTTGAGACCTTATAAGTCTTCCATCTTTGGAGACCTGCTTGTGGAGTATAAAGGGTTAGACATTGTTGAGGCATCAGAGGGTCAATCCAGACCCTCTGCACCCTCACCCCAGTGCCTGAGTCTGCAATCCCGTTCTTCCTAACTGGAAACCTGACTATTATACTGCCACTGGAAGGGGTGCTTTAGACTATTGCTGACTTGAATAAGCCAATACATTCTCCTCAGAATTGTTCTGCAACCTCTCCACAAAAATGTCAGAAAGCAATTCTAAATACCCGAATCATGTCATGGCATCTAGAGGCCTTTGCTGAGAATTGGGGATGGGGGGAGATCAGAAGCAGAGAGAGAACATGCCTTTTGTATATTTTTAACCACAATCAATTACTTTATTTCCTGACTGAAGAGTATTCGCCATCATTTCATTATAGAGAATCATCTACAAGATAAGATTCGAAAGTGAAGTGATAACTTGGAAGCTAAAAAAAGACACACAGCCCCTTGCTGCATGTGCCCAAATCGCCCAACTAACCTGTCTGCAAGGAGTGTTCCCCAACAATAAAGATGTTTTTGTGTTTATTGGAGTTTTGAAAGTAAATTGATGAAAGTCATTTTATACTTATACCCCACTTAGGGGGGTGAGGTGACTTAGCTCTTCAACCGTCTCCGAGGCCACTTATTTAGATACGGAAGGCTGAAATCATAGCTTCTTCTGTGGCAAAGGAAAGAGGCATAAGATGATCGCATAAAGGGTAACAACAGCTCAGCATCAAGCGGTGGGGAAAGCTGTAGAAGTTGAACTAGCACTGGTTAATCTCAATTATTGCTCTGTGACTAAATGGAGGCCTCTCAGATCACTCTAATATATATATATATATATATATATATCCCATGTCTGAATGACCACAGAATGAAAAAACATAGACTGGCCAGGGAACATATCTGCTAACTGTATGAATATGTTACTGATGAAACATGCCTACTTTATTTTAAATATGTGCTACATGAAAAGTAATCCTTGCACTTTTTCTTCTGCATAAGAATTTACCCCCCTCAAATTACCATTCATTTTATTATAGCAAGTGGCAACTCTCTCAATATAAAGAAAATGTTTCATACCTACTACTTCCCTGCCTTAAATGACTCCTAGTTTAAAAATAAATAAAAAGAGAGAAAAGAACAGAAAAAAAGGATAATGTAAAGTTCAGCCATCGAAAACGGCTTCATTAAGATCCTTAATGAAGCACATGGGAGCCATTTATTGACTCCTCAACTATTAAGAGGGGACATTATTACTGCTTTAATAGTATTTCCATTTTCATTTAGGAAATAACTAATCAAGGGATCAATGTACCAAAGACTTTATTTTCTTTCCCTTGGGTCACTGCAAGTACATTTTTTTAAATGCAAAAAACGTAAGAGCGATACCCCCCAGCACCATATCGCATGAACAATGTAAAGAAATAACAAGAAGGGTGAAAGGTCAACAGCTACCGTTCTGAGCAGTTATAAAACAAATGCAAACTCTGGGAGTGGAGAGTCTCCCTTTCTGGGAGAAGGAAGGGATTCCCTTCCTCGGCACAGAAGCTTCCCCTCCAAGGTATGCAAAATGCCTGCACCCTGACCTGCTGTCAACCCGGGAAACATTTCTATTTCTCAGACTCACTTAGAATGCAAACTACTGTTTTCCTGGTAGTTCTCACAGCTCTGCTTCCTTTGAGGTACAGATGTGTAGCCACAGAACCCAATCAGATAACGCCTATTTACATATTTATAAAGTCTCCTGTAAAATCTCCTATCAATTGTTGCAGCTATATATAGGCCTTTCAAAGTATCTTGTGGGCCCAGCGCTCTACTGCACCGCTCCCTTCAGGAATCCTGATATATCGCATAATGTGATTTCAATGTAAATGGGGCCCATCACACAATCACACCACTTCACAAACTCTTTTCTGCTGGGGTAGCTTAAATCTAAACACACTCAAGCAGCTTGCTGCACTGGAGCAAGATTTCTTCCACATTTAAAAAAAATTTTTCAAAAAAAAAAAAAAAAATCCCAAACCCTAACACAACAATGCCAGGGGAAAAAAAATCTGAACGTTTTCTGCAGAAAGATGGGCTGTCTCCAAATCCTTGTGCCCTATCAGACAAATTAAAGTAAATCAAGCATGAAATGAAGCCGAAGAGCCCCGAGATAAGGCTCCTTTAAGTCGTTTACAGATTAGGATAGAGAGAGGTGCATCTGGTCTCTGGCAGCGAAGGAGGCCAGTTTCTCAGCTCACAATAGCAGCCTGTGTATAGGATTACCTTACCTTGTCACTGACAAGGGAGGAGGCGCCTGCAAAATGTCTCTAACTAACTTCCTAATGTCCCTGGGTAAGTTCTCTTATTGAAGTATTAACTGTTACAATGAGAGAAATACATTTTGATAAAACCAAACCAAAAAAAAAAACAAACAAACAAAAACCAACTCCCACAGACTGATTTATGAACTGGTCCAGAGCTGATAAACTGAGGGGGGGTGGGCGTCGACTACCAGCAGATGAGCCTCTTCTCTTATCAGTCAGGATTCTGCTGCTAGAGACAGAAGCTGATAAGTTTCCAACAGGAATCAGTGACGCAGCCAGGAAACTGTGCGTTACTGGTTAGACTGGTGCTCTAGCAGCTGCCAAAAGGACCTCTCGTGTTATCAGATGTGATGTTGCTGCTGTAAACAGTGAAGTATTCTAGAGAAACTGGATGCTCCCTCAAAAGGCTATGTGATTAATTGTTAAACTATAATATGAAGTGGTGTAAGACTTTCTTGGAAGCATCTGGAATTCTACAGCTTCTCAGTTGAAGACCTTTTCGTTCCTTGGCACTCTGAGCAGCCTGGAAACTCCCCCCTCTTTCCTTCCTTGACAAAGAACGTTTTCTTCTCCAATAAATTTTATTTATACCTTGTTTCAATCTAAGGAAATCCTTAATTTTCCACCACCACAAAGAGTCTGCAATCAACCCAACCTACTCATCAGTTTCAATTACTCTCAGGAATATATTCTAATTCAGTTTTATGATTAGACAGAGTGGTGGTGATGGGAGGGGGTGGGCAGGGTTACTGTTTTCTCCTCTTAATCAGAAGACAACCGACTGAACCTGGAACCAAACAAGACGTTCATGTTGTTGGCCGGACCATCTCAGTGCTCTGTGGTCAAACCAACTGAGAATGAAACGGAGTACAGTTGTTTTAGGCCATGACGTATTTTACTCTCTACTCCAGTAGAAGCTATTTTATTGTGCCGAATGGTACATAACATTTTATTGCACTTCACAGTTTACATCGTGCTGTCACTTTTCATATTTGAACTGCACATGTACCACTTTGAGATAGGCAATATTACCACAAAATTATGATGAATAAATTGAGGTTCAACTAGATTAAATGACTTGCCCCAAATCACTGGGTTGGTTAGATGCAAAGTCTGAACTTGTAACCAATCCCCATATTCCTTCTCAATATGTGATACTGCCGAACTAATGACCTCATCTTCGGATCCAAGGACTCAAGAGACAGTTCTCAGGTGGTATGATGATAGACAGGTATTCACCCCCAGTCTGGGATCACTTGTAGTCAATGATTTGTGTGGACTGGAGCATTCCAGAGACACAAGATATATTTTAAAATGTGAATATGTGGTAAATGCTTATTCAGGTAGATAATGATTTTCTCTTAGGTAACTCTATTCAGGAGCTCTTAGGTTAAAAGGTATAAAATCATCTTATTAATACTACTACTAATAAAATATTTGTTTGAATGAAGTTTAAACTTGGCCTTGGTCTGACATACATGGATTCCCTCTGCTCTCATCTCTCACCTTTTCCAAAATTGTCTCTTATTAATATACCTCTTATTAATATACCTCTTAAAGGAATCTGCTTCAACCATACTGATTTATGTGTTTTTATATTTTCTTTACTATCTATGTTGAAATATTTATGTAAAAATAATTCAATGAACCTTTTACTGAAAATGTCTCTTATAAGTAATAAAATATAATGTATGCAATTTTATTTAATGATATTTCTCAAAGTTCCAGACAACAGAACAAAATAGTCCCAAGGCAAGAAATCTTTGAGAGAGGTTCAGGAGCTGGAAAGGAAAATGTTTAAAACATAAAGCAGTTTTCTTTTTTAATATTACATTTAATTTTTCTTAGAAATCTGAATTAGAAGTTTCTACTTCATCATGGAGAAAATTTAGAATCAAATGTTATAAAATACTTGGAAAATAAATCCTAATAATAAGCTCTGTGTGTCTATGTGCATATGGGTGAAAACCTGATGAAAGTTGCACGTTCAAAACACTTATGAATATGTCTGTAATTATTTTCAGTGGAGTAGGTTGAGGATAATCCTTCTCTCGGCACAGAATTGATATATTTACAAATCTGTGACCAAATGATGATATCTAACAAGTGCTCTGCTTGCTGCTCCAAAATAATAAACTATCTTAACTTATGCCAAAAAAGATAAGAGACATGCTTTATTTCCCCATTTATTAGTACTGTGAGGAGGTGACATTTATTCACGATAGTTACAGGGCTTCTTTACACTTGACTTTGGGGAAAAGGCACTTTTTTTTTGCTTCTTCACTGTGTGTGATTTGGAAACAGATTTATTCATGTTTTAAAAAATATCATACAGTTAAAGGAAGAGTTACAATACGTTCTTCCTCGGTAAAATATTTCTGTCAAACACAGGCCAAAATATTCTTCATATATTTTATGTCATATTTTACTATTATTGGAATTTGAAACTTAAAAATTTCCTTATACAATGGACATAAAATAGATTTATGGTATCACATTGTATTGCCTTTTGTATATAAGTTGGCCATATATATATATATATATATATATATGTCATATATATATGTCATTGATTACCACTGATTAATCATTAGTTCAGCTCTACCAATTTTCTGAAAGAAGCAGTAAGAAGATCTGAGGTGTAACACACACTGGAATCTTTCTTAATTATAGGGCTTTTAGTGAAACAAGGTAGCATTTGATTAATTCAAGAAACAGCAAAAGCCAAATATATTTTGATCTTACTGACTTCATTGGAATGTTATTAGAAAAGTATGTTTAGACATCATTTAATATGCATTTGTTGTTTGGGGCTATTTTCCTCCATAAGTTAAAGATCTTCTAAAACAAACATGATTTTGAGTTTATATCTATATGGTGAACGAATGTAGAAATAAATTAAATGGTCATACACTCCAGTATGTATTAGCTGTCTGTGTGTTTCACCAAACCCTGATTCAATCTGACTGAAAGTTACAGTTCTTAAACATTCTGTTGTTGATATTTTTTCATACTGACAAAGTGCTGCTATGAGTAGTAGCAGTGGTAGTAGTTACCAGTTACAGAGGACCTACTGGGTGTGCACTGAATGAGATTTGTTTCTTCTTAAATATATTACCTCTTTTAATTCTCACTGCAGTCAACTTTACAGAGTAAATACAATTGCTTTTATTTTGCAGCTCAAAAACCTAAGGCTCAGAAACCTCAGATAATGGTCCAGAATCAGGATCCACACCCTCCAGGTCTGTGTGATTCCAGGCCCACGCTGTGTCTGGCTGTCTAGCATTACTTCATACATACAAATTAGACCGACATCTTTACATATAGTCAACAATGTTTGTTTTAAAGCCACCATTGGTAATAATTTATTATTATAGATACTTTTTTTTCTTTTTGAAAATTTAAAATTAATTCCCCGTAAGAAAACACTAGTATTCTGATAATAATTTATGAGAAATATAATTAGATACTATGTATTTGTTTTTTTTTAATTTTTCCCTTCCTTAGGAACCCAAGTAAATATAATAAAGGTAAGAACTCAATAAGGTGTGTGAAAGTAAGGACTAGAAAGATCTATTCCTAGCTAGAAATCATTATAAGATGGTGCTAGAACAAGGTTGCCATATACCAGTTCATGTGCTAAATCCATATCCTAAAGCCATCACTAACTTTGCATTGTCACAACATCCCTATTTCTACATGTTATATCAACATCTGCTTAATTAACGGTGTTTTGACTCAGGCCAGGAACTGAAAACATATCATTAAAGTCAAATTAAAAAGCACTCTGGCCCTACTATGGTTAATCATATCCGATTTAAGAAGGCTCTTGAAGTTCCGATGCCATCACTTCTGTGATTTCTCTTTGAAGAGTTTCTTAAATTTAGGAAACGTAATTTTTCTACACATCACTAGGAAATTGCAAATTACGTGAGGGAAATGGAGCCAAAGTTTGTCACACTTGTTAACAGTGATGGCAGTATCTGTCTGTCTCCGAACGTCTTCCATTTCTCCCCTGCTCTCGCTACTGCTTATCAACTCTCCGTCAACCATATTCACTGAGCAATCTTGTGTTCCCCTAGACTAAATAAAGACGAGATGATAATATCCTTTTCTGTCTTCCTGTATGCAATTAAGAGGAATGAAATGGGCAGTGCTCTTGGCAGGAACTCTCAGGGAGTTGTGGAAGAAAAATGTTTAAGAACCACTCCCTTGGATTTAATCCTAGGGGAGTTATCTCTAAGAAAGTCCTGCTGGTTATTTCTTGAGAATCCACAGAATACGAACATTTTTTAAAATAACAGCAGCTCTAATCAACTATCTGCAGGGGAATGTTATTCATAAAATCATAGGGTCCAAATGGTGCCACAAAACAGGATGAATACCCAACAGAGACTGTGATAACTGCTAAGCTTCAAAATCCATCTGCTGTGAACCAAGGAGTTAGGTTAACCACTGAAACACTTAAAAGCCATTGTTTTCTAGGTCATCATAAATGTAGGTTCTAATAAGAACATGTTTCCCTCCTCTACTACATACCTCTTCTACTCAAATAGCTTTAAATGAGGCACTATAAAACGCAGATAAATAATACCTTCCTTAAAGAATGCTTGTCACTATTCAGTGGAACTGTGTGCTAATAAACATTAATTTTTATTATTTCTGCTCTACAAATAAATTTGAGAATGTTTAGTTTTCATGGCACTCTCCTGTTAATTCATTAAGAATAGTATCACATGACCCTGCTCAGTTATCTAAGTATGGCTCACTGATATTTTGGAACCAGTTCCCAGTGTGAAGAGCCAGTCTTTTTTCCTATCTTTTATCTGTTTCATTCCCATGACCTTTATCTTGTTTTTTCCCATAGACTATTTTCACAAAATATCAAAATTGTTTAGAAATTTTTTTCTTATCTACAAAGTTATTAACAATTTTTTTACTGCTCACCATCATACGATCTGTAAACTAAATGTTCTCAAATCTATGATCTAGGTCATGATAAAGGTGCTCCATTCAGCTATTTCTGGATCATTTTAATATCAACATTCCTTCCTGCTTAATATAAAAGCCCTCCTCTACTCTCTTCTAGTTGCTTCCTTTGAGTATGGTTTCTATTGAGTTTAAGAAGATAATTTATTCTCAGGGAGCCCATCAGAATCCCAAAAGTTATCTGACACCACCACTCACACACCTTGCACCAATAGTTATGATTGAAATAATTAGTAAAACTGATAGCTTTATTTGTACGTTATTCATTGCCTGGACTATCACCTTTGAGATGTGTCCATGAGATACAAGATGCTGATGACGTCGGGCTCTCTTTTTATTACAAAAGAGATTTGGCTTAATGTGCCTCTATGCCAGTCTAATTCCATCTTCATCAAAGGAAACATAACTGGTCTTATAAATGATACCAACCTGCTTGTATGCCAATCTATAGGGCCCCTATGGATGATGACTGATTATCAACCATGGAGTATGAATCCACAGACAACTGTGCACTCAACTAACCAAAGTATGGTCTAGACCGTATCTACTTCGCTTGTTGATGAGAATGTCATGTGGAGAGGAATCAAAAGCGTTTCTGAAGTCTGGAGAGATTACATCTATTACTTTGCCCTTATCTACATGGCCTGTCACTCTATCATAGAAGGAAATTAAATTGGCCTGGCACAATTTGCTCTTCACAAAACCGTGTTGGTTGCTACCCACTAACTTTTGCTCTTCTAGATGATTGTAAATTGATTGCTTGATGATTTGCTCTAGTATCTGCCTTGGTATCAAAGTTAAGCTGACTGGTCTATAATTACCAGGATCATTTTTTTTCTCCTTTTCTTTTTTAAGGATGGTCACTACTTTTTCCTGCACGTTTTATGTTCTCCCACATATTCATTAGTAATGTTTCAGTTTCAAGCCTTCTATCTCTTTAGCATATATACCTTCAATTCTTACATTTTGATTGTGTCTATTTATTTAAAATTTATATTCTTCTCTAATCTAGTCTTATGCTTCCAAAATGGGTATAATTAACTCTATAATATTATAAATTGAACCTTTTTTGAGTAATGCAAGTACTACCTAAAGTAAGCTTGTTGTTAAAAAAGATTTTCTAAATCATCATTCTCTCTTCCCTGATATATCATTTACTATCTTTTGGGGAGCCATCTTACTTTAAAGTTGAACATTTAATTTGCATGTACTTTTAGAGTCCATATCTATTTTTATCTAAGTGTTTATTTTATGTCGTCTTTTCCATTCTTAATATAAGTAAAAATGTATATTTACTTTATACATAATAAACTTAGACGCATAATGGCATAAATTTAAAAAGTAACAAATATATATGCTTCTTTTGGATAAAAACACTGTGTTCTTAATTTTACCTATTTAACATGTGTGAAAATGTCAAAAGGATATAGGAGAAAGGTCTTTTATAATATAGTTTATGCTGATAAAATGAAAAATTATAAACTGAAGAGAAGTCAATTAAAATATGCATTGCTAATAAAGTTACTACAGAAAAAAGAAGATGGTGGCTAGAATTAAAGTTAAGAAATAGCAAATATAAAAATAGCTATATGATCATTCTTTCCTAAAAGGGAAACACTGAAAGTCAATAGAATTGGTGACAAAATTCAGATTAGTGTCAGTCTATATAAAATTAGATGCGGAGTACATCTTGTTCATTCTCACTAAGTAAAACAGTAGTTTGTAACCAGTAAAATAAAAGATTAGACTGTAGGAAATACATTACATTTAAAACAAGATCAGTTAGAAGAGTTAAAGCCATCAAAAATTTTTCAGAGCAAAAAAATTGTGACGCTGCGTCTCACAACATCTAAAAAGTCTCAAGAAATAAGCAGAACCCACAGAAATGTATACAACTAGACTCTACATATTTCAAGGATATAGGAAAGATGGACTCAAGATGAATGCATGTATATGATTACTAATATTTAGTTACATGAATCAATTTTTTAAGTATAATACTGTGCTAAGTGATTTGATTTCTTTAACTCTTGCCTCCACATTGTGTATCTTTTTACCCACTATTTTACAAAGACCACTATTTAGATTATATACTAATTTAATAAAAGATTTTTTTTTAAACAAAGCATGTATAAACTGTCTTACTGCTGAAAATTTACAGCTCAATTATCAATGCTTGGTGATAAGTACATTCATATTGTTTGAACTCCACAACCAAATAATTGCCCTTAGGACTTCCCTGGTGGCGCAGTGGTTGACAGTCCGCCTGCCGATGCAGGGGACACGGGTTCATGCCCCGGTCCGGGAAAATCCCACATGCAGCGGAGAGGCTGGGCCCGTGAGCCATGGCCGCTGAGCCTGCGCGTCCGGAGCCTGTGCTCCGCAACGGGAGAGGCCACAACAGTGAGAGGCCCACGTACTGCAAAAAAAAAAAAAAAAAAAAAAAAAAAAAATTGCCCTTACCAGAACAACTTTGGAAGGAAATAAGAAAATTCTAAGGGCTGGACACTACAAGTCAAAACTGTTACAGTGACAATTGTCCTTACAAGTCCAGACTTGATCATCTGTATCAATGAATCACTTTCTCTTAAATTTCTATACATTGTTTTTTTGAAACAACCATTCTAGAAGTAAATAGATGCTTAACAAATTTTGATTAAATTTTTAATTTTTATTTATTTCAATTTCAGCAGGCTTCATAGTTTTAACAAAGTACTACCTACCTCTATACTTATGTTAGCTTTTGTTTGTGTCAGAATTCTCTAAATTAGAATTCTAATGAATATTTTAACTGAAGCACACTCAGGAAATATTTTTTTATTTATGCAAACACTTCAATAGAATTTTGTAAGACAAATTATTTTTTTAAAAACCCATAGATTTATGGTTAGACAGAATGTTTTTGTGATTATAAAATTTTCTTCAATACTATAAAACTAAATATAAGTTAGCTAATAAACCATGTATTATCACTTCCTAAAACCTAAACTTCTGTCTCTTTCTTTTTATCATACCCAGGGAAAATTCAGTATAGTTGTTCAATTTCAATAGCTGTCAAAATGTTTCGCCCATCAGAAATGTTATTGTTCTTGGAAAAAAATTATAAAATACATACGATATGGATTCAGGCCAGAAATGACACCTCATTTAGTTGTAAATATAAAAATGTCATGCACTCACTTTATTTAGAAATACTCCTTAAGTGTTTGGTTTATACTGACATTCAACCAATCTGTGTTTATTCTCAAATTTGAGCAGGATACTTCCTTATCTTATGTTTAAAAAAACTATTCTATCAATAATTTCTAAAGACGTATTCTTCTCATGAAGATATTTAGCATACTATTTTGCAGGCTAAAATATATATTTCACCAATAATGTACAGAAAACAGTTTATGAAAATTAAAGTTTGGAATTGAAGAGTCTTAGACAAATCATTAAATTTATTCTTCTCTGCAATAATGGAAAGAATAGCAGTTTCACCAAAATACAAAACAAAATGTATCCAAGATTATTTGGTGCCTTGGAATTGCACATAATTATATTCTTTTTAACCTGACTTATAACATTTCCATGTAGCAATTGCCTCATGATCACTCTAAGAAGGCTTGACTTTACTCGTATAATTGCAACCCTACATTTCTAATCACCCCCTATGACAAACTTCCCTCCATCCCCACCCAACTAAAAGTTCTTTTTGCTCTTTCAACTGCTATTTGCGAAACTCCTGGAACCCTTATGAACCAATTAATTTTGGCTAGAAATATGACAACTGACACAGGGTGGGAGGGCTTCAAAATAAGTATGACAGAATAAAGTTTAGGCATTTAGAATATGTGGGATATGAAAAAGACAAAGAAGAAAGAAGTGTGAAAAGCAAGGACGGCTATAGAATCTGAACTTGGAATCTGCTAGTCTTGCATTAAACCCTTAGAATCCCCCCTTTAGCTTTCAGATATATTTTACTCCAATTTATGACAATCAGTGCCTCAAATTCCACCAATTATGGGTTCACTTTGGTTTACAAGCGTCCTCTTTATAAAAGTAAATAAAGTCTTGGAGTATGACTCTCAGTCATCCCCACCTTTCCCATTTTTTCTTCCTAGTATCCAGTAGAGATCCCTTATGCTGAGGTCACATTCTCTGAATTGTGGTAGGAAGGAAATTGTGTAGCGGCCAGGTCTCGGGGGCAGGAGAAAAGAAGGAATACAAGTAGAGAACACCTACAGGGAGAGGTGGGAAGGACAGAAGAGGAGACAGGCATGCCAAAGCAAACTATGCCGATTTAAACATTTTCCTGGAATTTGCTATGAGCTCAGAAATAGAGAAGAATCTCTCTTCCTACACTTTCTATTCCACACTTCCAATCTTATTACTGACTGCATGGCCCAATGCTCGCAAGGATCCAGAAATTGAGTTGCGCTCTTATCATAATTCCGCTATCCTCCCTATGAGTTCATTAGATAATAATGGACTGGCCTCAACGGCTTCCATCACTTGCAGGTCAAGTCTAAATCTGTTTGCATAGTATGCAAGGCACATATTAATTCCCCTGTCCATCTGATCTCTCCAGCTGCACTGCCAGCCCTCCCAATCCAACAGGACTGAACTGTTTAGAGGCTTTCAGAAGTACCCTTCTTTCTCTTAGCATCACACCTTTGCATATACTCTTCCCTCCACATCTCCCTTCTGCTCACTCTTCCTCCTCTTCCTATTGGTTGACTGGTGCTAGGAGCAGATGCTTGGTACATCAAAATGAAAAGACAGGAACTTCAAGTTCGAAGTAGAGGAGTGGCAGCTATGTAAATATACTACCAAATATTAAATGGCTAAATTGGAAATTGTACAAAGTGCACTGGGGCATAAGATGTTCCAAGTTCTTCTCCAGAAAATCTTTTCTGCTTTTCTTAGAGGAAAACGGAGTGCCTGGCACCACACTGGCCACATAGTAGGTGGTCAATAAAGGAAAGTAATAAAAAAAGAATCAAGTGAAATTTCTACAAAAACTCTCTTTATATATAAACAACTTCATTATCACGGACCAGTCTTAAGGTAGAGACTGTATACATATTATGCTTAAATATGTAGGTAGAAAAAGAACATATAAAATTATTCTTTTATTTATATAATTTACCTTCAAATTGAAACTTTTTGTTGTTCTTTCAATATTCTAATGTACAGTAGTGAAATAGGGACTCAGAATTTACACTCAATTTCCTATAGCCATGGCTCTGCTCCAGCAAAACTCTTTCTACTCCTAAGCTTCTACTTTTATAATCTTTCTTCCTTCCTTCCCTCAAGCTACCTAAAAGAAATACAAAGTGTTGCGTAATTCTGAAGTAAAAAAGATTAATGTTTGGTCCATGTTTATTTTTTTTCAGTGTGAACACAGTATGGACAGGAAGCCAGTCCAACTTAAACTTTGCTATGCCTTGATAATATTGGCAGAACATTTCAATTTTTTTCAGCACCACATGTCTGAAACAATAGCTCGATGACACCAAATTTTTATTTAGCCTTTTGTTTAATTATTTTATTTTTATCCAAAAAATCCCTTTGCTAACTGTTGACATCATACTTTATCATACATTATGTTACTCAAGATTAAGTTTGGAATTAAAATGCTTTAAGAAGCATTTCAAGTGAAGTGGGATCTTCTAAGATAGTGCTCAGCCAACAGATATCACCGGAGTCAAGAGATCAAGTTCAACGTCACCAGTAATAAGATGTATCAACGGTGTGAGTTGCCTGACATGATGCATGGAGAAAGGCACACCATCATTTTTCTGAGATGCTTGCCAAAAATGCATCTCTATCTAATCATGAGAAAATATTAGACAAACCCAAATTTAGAGACATTCTACAAGATAACTAAGCATTACTCTTCGAAAGTGTCATGAAAAACAAAGAAAGATGAGGAACTGACACAGATTGGAGTAAGGAGCTGTGAAATCTAAATGCAATGTGGAATTGTGGAGCAGACCTTGGAACAGCAAAAGGGTATAAGTGGTTTTAAAAAAAATCTATGAACTCTTAATAAAGTCTGTAGTTTATTTAATAGCACTGCATCAGTGTTAATTCCTTGCTTTTGATAATCCTAATATGGTTATATAAGACAGTAACATTAGAATATATTTAAAAATTAGGAAGCATATCAAATAAAGTGGTGGAAGATCCATGAAAAAGCGGTATCCTCTGCTTTCTAATATGTTTGTTTTTTCCTTTACCCACGGAACAAGTGACTCCTGAGCCAGGTACGATGCTTTCTGCTGACAATATACAAATTAATGAGGTGTAATTACTGCCCACAAGGAGATGAAGATGAGGGGTACACAAACAGATGACTAAAAAGTAAACAAGATGTTCAAGGCTATGATAAATCCAAGAGTAGTGGGAACTAGTGATGGGTGAGGGCAGGTCAGGATTTGGCAAACCACAGCCCATGGGCCTAATCTGACCCATCAATCATTTTTGTACAGTCATGAGCTAAGAATGTTTTTTACATTTTTAAATGGTTAAAAAATATAAGAATAACATTTCATGATATACGAATATCATAAGAAATTCAAATTTCTGTGTCTATAAATAAATTCGAAATTTCGCCAATAAAAATTTTGTCGACTTTTTTTAGCTTTTAAGTACTCACATAATATTCTTCATTCTCCCTCTTGGTCCTCAAAGCCTAAAACATTTACCAAACTAATTTGGACAGAAAATCTCTACCAACTCCTGACCTAGGCCAATGGTCCTCAGATTTTGGCATGCATGAGATATCCCTGGAGGGCTTGTTAAACCATAGATTGTTTCGTTCTATGCTCAGAGTTTTGATTCAGTAGTTCTTGGGCAGGCCTTGAAAACTGGTACTTCTAACAAGTTCCCAGGTAATGCCGTCGCTGTTGGTCCAGAGACCACACTCTGAAAACCGTTGACCTAGGTATCTTGTTCAAGGGGCAACGTGAAAGGCCAAAGGTACAGAAGGAGAGAGAGGACATTCTAAGTAGAGGGCATATAGAAAGGCCTGGAAGTAAGGAAAATGGCAAAGTCCTATGTGATAGATCCAAAAGGACTGATGATAATAGCCCTTATGAAGGCATAAAGCACTGGGGACAGAGATAGATTCAAGATGTCATTCAAGGATGGCACTGTGGCTTTTTGGCTTTGGGAATGGATAGATGGTGGTGGTTTTCAGTGAAAAGTACAATGCAAAAGGAGTAGCTTGACTTGGAAGGAAAGTTGCAAAATTCAGTCTTAGATATGTTGAGTTTAAGATGACTGGTGGTTACTTTTTTGGCAGCAATTTAGAAGTGGGATCCATGTTAAAGCTACAGATTTGGAAGTGACTGCCCTACTTATGCCCTAGATATGGATGAGATGACAGCATGTAGGATGAGTAGAAGTCAAAGCTGAGAAAATCTTAGGGAACACCAGTGTTAAGGAGGTCTCAAGTGGATGGAAAAGAGGGCAACTAGAACAATATACAGATAGTTGCACAAGAGATATGGTTATATGGGAGGTCAGATAAGTTAAGGAATAAGTGGCCCATGGATCTAGTAGGCAAGATAATTCAGAAAATTGAGAAGTTTGGTACTGTAGCATGGGGGTAAATCAGAGGAAATACGGGGACATAATGTCTAGAAGGTTTGCTGTAAAGGAAAGAGAGACAAAGGACTGCAGTTAGAGGCAACATAAGCTATAAATAAGAGGACAGATTAACTGCTTGTCTCTCTATTGATAGATCCATCTATTGAAGATAATATTGTAAAGGGCTTGCAGTAAAAGGTGATGGTTTGGCATATCACTTTGAGGCCAAGTGGAACTGAGGCCAAGATGGGAGAGTCTGATAAGCGCAGCCTACAGTCTTTAAGTGTCGTCACAACCTTGGCATGACAACATCAGATGATGTCACAAGTAGAGCAAAAGATGTACTTCTCTTATCACTCACAGTGCGTGTTGTGTGGTATGAGGTAAGAAGATTGTCCAAATCTCAAGGTATAAACTGTGAAAGAATGGGGACTTCATCATCTTTTTTCCAGGGCTTAATCTAGAAATGATTGTCACTTATAAGCATTTGCTTTTCCAAAAAGAGTCTGATCCTTTCTTTATCCCACCACCAGAATTTCTAGCACAGATTAGTACCTCCAAGAAACACGCAGAGTTTTCTTTGTATACAAAGTATCTGCTAAGTTAAATGCTGGAGTGTGGGAAAATGAGAAGCTCAGAGCTTCGTATGAGGCCAAACTACTAACTAGTAATCTTAGGATCAACCTATATTCTGTAAGAACAAACTTTTAATTTGCAATGAAAGTCATTAAGAGAAAATAATTAGACTTATAGCATTTCCAAGACAAGGCATATTTAACCACATTTAAGTCCTACCATATAACTTCTTTATAAATGCTGCTTCCACGAGAGGTATATGATTGAGGTCTCAAGTTAACTCAGAGTCTAAGAAAACTGAGTCAGCTAAAAAACACACAAAAAAATACTATATAATATTAGGAAGCAAATCCCCTGGGCATCCCCAACTATTGCAAATGTAGGCCATTAATTACTATATATTTGTATATTATATTTTACTTTGAAGTGTCATAAATATAGGTTGCATTTGAAAATTATAAAATCTATAAAAATTCTCATTATATCTATTTACATTAATTTCAGAACAGCAGCTTCCCACCTAATTCTAGTCATTGCTAGTAAGCATTGTTAATTGAGAGTTTATCGTATGCTAAGAAATTTATGTGTGCTATTATAGTTACTACTCCAGAATTCTATTTTAAAAAAATACAACTACTGCCTTGAGCTGAACAGAGCTATAAGCAAAAAATAAAAATCTCACAATATTTCTTTACTCTGATGGTAGTGAAATATTTCTTACCTTTGTTATACTATACAGATACTTTGCGGGCCATTTTCTCTCACACATAATTTTTCCAAAAATAAATATATATTATTATTCTTCATTAAAAAGTGAAATAAATGTGAAGACAAACACTACTTTATATAAAATAATACTTTTCCAGTTTCACATATTTTAGAAAGATCAATACTATTTTTTGCAGTACTAGAGACAATCTGGGATTCTGGCAGCAATTACCTGTAGTGGGGTTTCAGTACAAAGCATCAAAATCTTTAAGGTTTTTACGCATATGTCAATTAAACATATGTAACTGACATACAGCTAATTAGTATGTGGAAAGTTTATGTTTTTAAAAAGCACAAACAATGGATGTATTTGTGGAGACTAGATGAATTATAATTGATGAATTATAATTATTGTCTAATGTGGAGCTTACAAGTATACAGTAAAATAGCAAGTATATTTGGTATTCTTTGTTTCAACACAATTTGTTAAATTGATTTATCCCTTCCATAATGAATATTGTTGGAATATGCAGGTTTTGAAAGACTGGAGCTACAATAATTACTTATAAATGACGATTCAGAAGGAATCTGAAATAACAAGAGCTGAAGGACACTGCAACTGAGCTTGAAATACAGAAGTGTGATCATCTGTGTTGCATTTCCAACAAATATTTTATTTTAATTAAATTCAAAGATTTAAGTTCAACACGTTTAAATATTACCATCACTATATATTCTCTTTAGAAAAACACTGGTTTTTGCATATAAACTATAACTACTAACTCATTCTACCAAACAGGATTTTTTGCAAGGTAGACAGAAGGAAGCAAATTCTCTATTCAACCCTGTCCTTCTGGTACTTAGAGTTAAGGGAAAAAATGGAAAATCTTCAAAAATCATTTGGTTGTAAATGGCCTAATTCCACATATGAAGCACACAGCTATTCTATCTTTCTTTCTTCGCCATTAATTACTAACAAATTCATCTTCCTCCTGTGAAGTCTGAAGTTTGTTGTTATTATTGTTAGATGAGTTGTATTCAAACTCCGACAACAACAAAAAAAGATGAAGCCAACATTGAAATTCATCTCACAGTCCGGAATTTACTTAACGGCCAGCCTGTGCACTGTGATAAACGGAATGATGATCCGGCAACATGTCTTTATCCATGGTTTGCTTTAATTAACGCCGGCTTGTTTGTTGAAAAGATGATTAATATGCCAATGAAAATTGCATAATTGAATACCACAACACTGGCACAATCAGAAAGACACATGCAGTTTTTTGATTAACATTTATTATTATTATTGTTGTTGTTATTACTATTATTATGATGCTTTTTAATGTACTCGTCTCACTGTGAAATGATGTAGTTCTTTGACCAAGAGGTGAAAGGAAACAGGACTGAGGGCAGGATACTCCTTGAGCAAGAATAAAATACAGTGCAGCTTAATCAGAATGAAACAGTTCTTTGGTGAAAATGGGCCTTGGAATTTCAAAATGCAGGCAACTCCAATTAAATCTACATACCAGTCAAATGTAAAAGAGTGTAAGTCTGGTTGATGACAGAAGAATAAAAAAAAATTTCTGAAAACACAAGACATTTGCACATTATCCAAGAATAGTCATCTTAGGATTTATACATATTTGATATGAACAAATGACCTTTCAAATATCTCATTTTATTTCAATATTAAGATTTTGGATAAAGGTAAAAAATTGTTTTTAAATCCTAATTTTTAGCTATATATTAAGAAGTGTTTTTAGTAAGTAATCGTAAGAAATGTATTTTGTATATATCATCTTACACTAGATAGGAAATTTTCTTTTTTATTTCATTTACTCGTTTACTATTTTATGAATACATGTCTGTGGGTCTGGCTCTGTACTCAATCCTTAGGATTTAAACATAGTTAAGAAAGCACGCCTGCCTTCAAATTCCTTATTTTAGAAATATTAAAATGAAATGCTATAACAAAAATTGGATTCTATTTTCAGAATTAGCTCAATATCACCTGTTTAAATTGCATACTGATAACCAAGTACATACATATATGTGCAAAATGTATGTAAGCATGGTTACATCTTTGAAGTTTCGGGCAACTACAGCTGCAATCTGACTGCTACCCCAACAAAGAAAAAAAGATCATTATTCTGGACTACAGATTTTTAGTGGTTCTCTATTGCTGTTTATGTAGAAATAACTCCACAGAGCATTTTTAATAATAAAGGGGTAAGCTTTGCCAGAAATTTGTATATAAATGATAACATCATTTCAGTAAAAGTATAAATGAATCCAAACTGAAAAAGAAAAGAAACGTAGTAAACTTTTGAACTCACTAGAAGGTCATTTCTTTTAATATTCTACTTTTAAGAGCTACACAAAAACCAGATGAGATAACTGGTTGTTAGCCTCCTTTGCAAAAATCTTCAGATGCTTGGTTTATGCTGAGAACATAAATTTAAGAAAATGATAGAGCAATTTGAATTTCTGACAATTTTAGGTAAGCATAAGGAGACAATTCTTTAAATATAAAATTTTCTTATAATTAATCATATAGTTATATCATCTTCTAAATAGAGAATATTCATCACAGAATTTTTGGCAAGGTGATTTACTACAAATATGACCGTGTTGTGACAGTTTTAACTCTGGCCCCAAGGCACCTCAATCATGATCTGGGTACCATTGTCCTATCTACTGTGGCCTTCTTTACAATGCCCTTTAGAAATTCACCATCATACTATATTTCAGTGGGTAAATTACATCAAAACTAAATGCTTCAATTTAGATAACATATGCAATATTACAGGCAGTTAAGGTAACACTAGACTGATATTAAAACACTTACTTGAAAAGGAAGGAAATGAAGTTTCCAATGGAGAATAAAGTTTAAAATAACAACTCATAATGGACCAGAAAAGGTCAAGTCTCCCTTAAGAGAGAGAATGGCTTCGAACACAGGAAGGCTTTTAAACTTTCCAGAGACCTGGCCTGTTTACACACAACCTGTGCTTCTCTAATTCTTTACCTAGGGCAAGCTACTTAACCTCTCTAAGCCTGTGTTTCCCTTCCAGAAAAATGGAAATAATGATGTTTCAACTATGGCAGAAACTATTCATTAACTCCCATTATTTGCCCCTGCCCATCTTCCTAATATTAGTATTTTCAATTTTAAATAAGGTGCATGATTGCCTAAAATAAATGCGACATTATCCAACCTCTTCTGAAGGTAAATGTGGCCATGTGAGGTAGGTTCTAGCAAATAAGATGATGCAGAAAATGTATGTGCAATTTCAGGAGGTCTCTATAAAGAGAGAGGGAGAACTATACTTCATTCTTTCTTCCTTTGATGGCTGGAATCAGATGTGATGGCAGGGTGTGAGCAGCCATTGTGGCCCTTGAGGTGGAAATGTATGGTTGAAGATGGCAGAACAACAAAATAGAATGAATCTGAATGCCTTATAATTCTAGAGCTGTCAACGAATCATAGATTGCTTACATTAAACTCCATATACGTTAAGAAGAATAACCTTCTTATATGAGCCAGTGTTATTTGGGGATCTTGTTTACTTGCAGCCACAACGGACAGACTTTATAGGACTGATGTAATAAATTAAATGAGAAAATGCACATGGATCACTTAGCACATGGGTCACTTAGCACTGTGACAGATACTAAATAATACCTGGACAAATACAGTCGATGATGATGGTGATGATAATGCTAATAGTATCTTGATTAATTCCATTTATTCCAGACACTGTGATTTTTAAAAAATTCCTACTATGTGCCAGACACTATTCTAGAGCAGGGATTGGTAAAATCCACCCCACCATCTACTTTTTTTTTTTTTTTTTTTTGCTGTATGCGGGCCTCTCACTGTTGTGGCCTCTCCCGTTGCGGAGCACAGGCTCCGGACGCGCAGGCTCAGAGGCCATGGCTCACGGTCCCAGCCGCTCCGCGGCATGCGGGATCTTCCGGAACCGGGGCACGAACCCGTGTCCCCTGCATCGGCAGGCGGACTCTCAACCACTGCGCCACCAAGGAAGCCCCCACCATCTACTTTTGTAATAAAGTTTTATGGGATACGGTCACACCCATTCATTTACAATGGTCTATGGTTGCTTTTGCACAACGGCAGAGTTTATATCTACTATTTAGCCCCACACAGAAAACATTTTCTGATCCTCTTCTAGAGAACCATGGAGCTGGCATTCTAACAATAAAGACAATGTGTAAAAAAATTAAATGTACAATATAATATGTTGCATATAAATAAAAAATAATCCACTTAGAAAGTGAGTTAATCATCTATGGAAACACAAGAAAACAAGAGGAGAGGTACCTGACAAACCATCATGAATACTTCATCAGACAGGCACTTATATCCTAATTATGAAGATAGACAATGCAGACTTTCAAAATGTAATAAAATTAAATATTAGCATTATGTAACTAGACCCCTAAGTTTGATCACAACCTTGCCATGCATCCTTCTGATACTCTGGCTTCCCATACAGCTTGCTTGCAGAGAAAAAATATGATTGAAACTCTAACATGCTCTGGTCCATCTGACAGACTTTGAAAATAAATGAACTGGCACCTTTGTTGTACACATCAGTCCCTTGTGAACTTTGTTTTTATGTGTCAGTATCCTTGAATCTGAAGTTTTTCTACATTGCTAGCATCCACTAGATTCAGTTCAAAAAATTATCCTTCACAGGATGTAAATTTCAATAATGTTTTTTTCCTGTGCAGTTTGGAGTTGCTAGCAAGGGATCCTGACTTGAGTTTAAAAAAAACTAACATTCCTCCCTTGCTCCTGTCTGACTGTTCATGTTTCCCAAAAATTCATATGTTGACATCCTAACCCCCCAAAGTGGTGGTATTGGGCCTTTAGGAGGTGATTATGTCATGAGGGTAAAGCCCTCATGAATGGGATTAGTGCATTTATAAAAGAGGTCCCACAGAGCTCCCTGGTGAGGATACAAGAAGTCTGCAATCATGAAGAAGGCCCTCACCCGGAGGACCATGTTGGCACCCTGATCTCGGATTTCCAGCCTCCAGGACTGTGAACAATAAATTCTATTGTTTATAAGCCATCCGGTCTGTGGTATTTTGTTATAGTGGCTCAAACAGATCAAGACATTCCTCTACTTCTCAAAATAAAACCAAATGTCTTAGAAGGACAGCTATCAAGAACAGGTATCAGGAAGTTTTCCAAGAGCAGAAACATTTAACTCTCTCAAGTTCTGGAAGAAAAAAAAAGTATAGACTCTTTTGTTGAACCAGATTAATTAAAACGCCCATACATGTGCCACATACAGACAAGGCAACTTTTAAGAACACTTTACAAGTTAACTTCAAAGATCAGACATTTCAATACATAAATTCAGAGAAGTCATGCATCCTATCTCAAGGAGCAACACTAAATTATTAGGACTAGACATCAGTAAGGTGCTTACTGAGTAGTAGAGCCCATTCCATACAGTTCAAGTGACTTCTTAGGAGATTATCGCCTTCTCAAAGCTGAAACTAGGATTATGAGTCAGGCAAAAGTGACAATCAGAAAGATCCATTTCTGAAAAGTTTTTAAAAAGATGGCTCCATTTTCTCATTCCTGGCCTGCTTTCCATGTGAATCATCCACAGCTCAGGTGACGTATCTCTGTGTTATTGAACTTGCTCCAGTATCTAAATCAGGCCACATTTAGTCAAATAGATGGTAAGCATAAGTCATAATGTACCAGTAATGCCTTACATTTTTATGAAATAAGCTGAAATCACTCCGTCTCCTCGTTTTCCTCCTGTCTTTCTGACAGTTCCTTCTCAGTTTCTTTGGCTGGACCCTCTTAGCCTGATCCTTCCTTAAATATGAGTGCTACACTGTTCTTTCCCTTTTGATAGTCCACAACTTTCTTACTCAATATTCTTTTTTATCTTTTTTTAAGTTTTTATTGGGGTATAGTTGTCGATATTCTTCTCTATTCCCATTGCTCTCAAAATCTTTAACAGAGTCCTGAGACTTCTCTTCTTTAAAGCCACTAGTTGTTCTCCTGTCTCCTCAATCTCTGTTCCCCCTGCTTTGTTTCAAGATCTCATCATTTTTTGCTAGGATTATTGCTTTAGTCTCCTAACATATTGTTCAGGCCTACACTCTGTCACAAGGTGGCTATAATGGGAACTTTGTTAAAATGCACATCTGACTTTTTTTCCTCTCAGTCTCAAAATACAAAACAAACAAAAAAAACCAGTCACTTCTGGACTGAAGCCACTACTGCCTGCAGGCAGGCTCCTGGGCTCTACATTCTGTCACCCTGGGCATTTGTAGCCACATGTGATTAACAATTAACTAAGCCCATTTCCTGAAGCCAGGTACCTCTAAGACCTAAACTTACTAACATATCAAGTTACTAGGAAAACTTGTTTGTCTTTACCTGGGCTTTAGATGGTAAAAATACATATATTTCTGAGGGTGTATCAGCATTGGTCTATCAGTATGCCTTCATCAGGGTTTAGGGCTAGAATTTATGCTATGTTTATTCTGAAAAGCCAACCTCTGAAAAATTGGGACCAAAAATAGCCCAAGCTGGTAATATCCCCTAGGCAGCTGACAGAAGCAAATATAAAAACTGTTCTAGAAAGATGTGTTCCGAAAACACCCAGGATTTGCACAGTCCCCTTAAAATAAGACCACAATCCACAATTAGAAAATATACAGATAAAGACATAGGTTCATCAGACCAATAATAAAACAAGATTGGGCCCCCAGCAACTTCTGGTGATGATAATAATAATAATAGTCAATATTTACTGAGGAATTACTATGTGCCAGGCACTGTTCTAAGGACATTTCATGAATTCATTCATTTAATGCCCATAGCAACTCAATGAGTAGGTACAACTATCTCCTTTTACACTTGAGGAAACTGATTACAAAGTAGTAGATAGATGCAAAAAAAGTGTATTTAAAATAATTAATGATGTAAAAGGAGTAATAAAAAACTCCATACCATTAAAATAAATCACTGTTAAAACAACAGTCAGACTTGAAGAAAAATTTAATTTCTAGACATTTAAATTAAAAAAAATCCTCAGGGGAAAATTTAACCTCTGTATTAAAATATAAGAAGGGCAGAGTTAATAGTTCATATCTAGCAAGTTCCAGGAAAAGAGAATAGTGAGACTAGAGGAAAATAAATATTTGAAGACATAATGGCTAACATTTTTTCTGGAATTGATAAATGAAATGATTCATCATATTTGGAAAACACATATCATATAAGAAAAAAATAAAGCCACGCCTAGGCAGATCATGTGAAACTACTACAGAACCTCAAAGTCAAAAGAAGATTTATTAAAAGTAACCAAAAAGAAAAGATAGATGACCTACAAAGGAATGACAATTAATCTTTCCAATAGCAAGGAAAGAAGCCAGAAAATAATGGAATAATCTCTTTAAATTTTGTGAGAAGTTAACTGTCAACATAAACTTTAATATAGCTCGCTTATTATTCAGTAGTAAAGCCCAAATAAAGATTTTTCTAGGCTTGAAGGGTCTGAGGGTTCACTGTTTGGAGAACATTACAGAGGAAAAATACTAATTTTTTTCAGGAATAAGAAATTAAAAGAGTGAAATGCAAAAAGCAATAGGAACAAAGAGCCCAGGTAAATAAGCAGAGTACATCTATATAAATATTTCATGTATAACACAATAATAGTAAATTTCTAAAATACTAGAAAACAAGATCATGTAAAACAAGAAAACGTCCTGGGGATTAAATTATTCTAAAGTCTTAGCATTGTTTGTCAGAAGAATATAGATGTTGTTTAATGATAGACTTTGTTGTTGAAGTACCAAGATAAACATGTAAAGGAAACTACCAAAAAATAGAAATAAAAATAGATATCTTCCAAGTTAGTAAAGAAAAAAGATAAATTTTTTAAAAGTTGACAAAAAATGTTTGTAAAAAGAGGGTAAAAAAGAATGAAAGAATGTATAATATACCAAATTGTATGGTAGAAATAAACAGAAGTAGATCCGTAATCACAATGAACGCAAACAGAAGAAATATCCAGTTAATGGACAAAGAATCTGAGTTTAAGTTTTTAAAAAATCTGCCTATACAGTACATTGAGGAGGCACACCTAAACTTAAAAAAATTAAAGGTAAAGGAATAATTAAAATTAAAAATGTCTGCTCTGCAAAAGATAATGTCAAAGGAATGAAAACACAAGCCACAGACTGGGAGAAAATATTTGCAAAAGATATAACTGATGAAGAACCGTAATCCAAAATATAGAAGCTCTTCAAATTCAACAAGAAAAGAAACCACCTGATCAAAAAAACAGTCCAACGACCTTAAAAGAAACTTCAACAAAGAAGATGGCAAATAAGCACATGAAAAGATGCTCCACATCCTACGTCATCAGGCAAGTGCAAATTAAAATAATGAGATGCCACTACATACCCAGTAGAATGGACAAAATCTAGCACACTAACAACGCCAGTTTTTGGCAAAAATATGGAGAGTTAGGAACGCTCGTTGCTAGTGGGAACATAAACGGTACAGCCACTTTGGAAGACACTTTGGCAGTTTCTTATAAAACAACGTATTCTTCCCACTGGAGAGCAATCACACTCCTTGGTATTCACTCAGAGGGGGTGAAAATTTATGTCCACACAAAAATCTGTACACGAATGTTGTCTTAGTCTGTCTGAGCTGCTATAACAAAAATACCATAGCCTGGGTGGCTCATAAACAACAAACGTTTATTTTTCACAGATATGGAAGATAGGAAGTCCAAGATCAAGGCACTAGCAGATTTGGTGTCTGGTGAGGGTCCACTTCCTCACTGGTAGCATCTTCTCATTGTAATCACACATGGCAGAAAGAGCGAGTATGAATCGCTCTTTTACTATAAAAGAGTACCGCTCTTTTATAGCGGTATGAATCCCAACCATGAAAGCTCTGTCTTCAGGACCTAACCACGTCTCAAAGGCCCCACCTCCTAATACCATCACCTTGGGGGTTACCATTTCAAACAATGAATTTTGGAGGACACAAACATTCAATCTACAGTGGATGTTTATAGCAACTTTATTTATAATTGTCAAAACCTGAGAGCAACCAAGATGTTCCTCAGTATGTGAATGGATAAATCAATATTGATACATCTAGAGAATGGGATATTATTCAGCACTAAAAAGAAATGCACGATCAAGCCAAGAAAAGAAAAAGACTTGGAGGAAATGTAAATGCATATTATTAAGTGAAAGAAGTCAGTCTGAAGAGATGACTGTATGATTCCAACTGTATAGTATTCTATAAAAGGCAAAGCTATGGAGACAGTAAAAAGATCAGTGGTTACCAGGGGTTAGTAGGGAGGGATGAACGAATAGACAGAGCACAGAGGATTTTTAGGACAATGAAACGACTCTGTATGATACTATAATGGGGAATATATGCCATTATAAAATTGTCCAAACTCATAAAATGTACACCAAGTGTAAACCTAATGTAAACTATGAATTCTGGGGGATAATGATTTGTCAATGAATGTTCAAGAATTATAACAAACGTACCACTCTAGTGGGGGATGCTGATAACGGGAGAGGCTGTGCATATGTGGAGGTAGAGGGTCTATGAGAAATCACTGTACTTTCTGCTCAATTTTGCTGTGAACCAAAAACTGCTCTAAAAAATAAAGTCTATTTTAAAAACAGGTAAAGGAATAGAGAAAGATACTCATTACAGAAAAATGCACAGTAAATAGAGTTATGGCAAAAAGTCATAATTAAGGATAAAGAGAGTAATAAATAATTATTGAAGTAATACTTCATGAAGAAATAAAAATTGACTTGAATGCACTTAATAGCACAGCTTCAAAACACACAAAGCAAAAAGTTAGTGAATTAGAAAAGTTGACAAATCCATGTCAACTTCACGGGAAGTGCAAATATACTTCTTGCCATAACTGGGAAATCAAGCAGAAAAAACATAAGAGAATCCAAACAACCAAACTAAAATGCTTGATCTAACAGAACCTGCACTTACTCAGAGAGGACAGATTATTTCCGAGCATATATGTAATATTGACTGCTCATCCACTCAACCACAGAATATTAACCCTGACGCCAGATCCAAATTGGGATTTTTCTCCCCATCATTTGCACTAATAAATTGTTGTTGTTGATACTGTTTTACACTGAAGGTAGTTTACGCTTTTGTAACTGCACTCAAAATTGATGCTCTACTCTACCCTAAATAGATTTGAGCCCAGTAGAGGGCCTGCTATGTGGTTCTTATCTGAGCATCAGCTAGATTGCCTACTTACCTACTTAAGACACATTCTTATTATATGGATGCCATTCCCTCAGCAGATTCATTACTGGTTGCCATGGACTGAACAGTGTCTTTCCAAAATTCATATGTTTAAGTCTTAACTCCAAAAGTGACAGTATTTGGATACAGTGCCTTTATGGAAGCCATTAATATTAAATGAGGTCATAAGGGTTGGGCTCTGACCCAGTAAGATGTGTCCTTATAAGAACAGGCTGAGACACCAGAGCTCCCTCTCTCTCCACTCACACTGAGAAAAGGCCATGTAAGCACACAAGGAGAAGGTGGCCGTCTGTGCGCCAGGAGAGTCCTCACCAGAACTTGACCACTTCCAGCCTGCAGAATGGCGAGAAAATAAATTTCTGTTGTTTAAGCCACCCAGTCTATGATATTTTGTTATGGCAGACTGAGTAGACTAATATATTGGTAAAACAAACAATGAAAATTAAAGGAAGAGGTATGGCCCAAGTGTTTAAAACTATTCTTACACTAAAAATGTGATGTAACATATTCTCCCAGCCCATACCAAACCACTCTTATTTTCTGAACTGTATTTTTGGGAAAGTAATCCCATAGTGTCATCCTCTATTAATTCAGAGAGCACGTATTGCCTGCAGTTATTACATATGAAACTATTTCTTCACCCCGCAAAGCAATCTTTTCAACTTTGTAGAGTATAGCTTTTTTTTTTTTGCATTAATTTTACATTCCAATCTATTATATTCCATTGTAGGAGCTCAATAAATCCTTGATTGAAGAGGAAAATAAAGTCTAGTTGATATTAAGAGTTCAAATAAAAAACAAGAATAGAAATTGTATCGTACATAACTTACTTTCTGGCTGGTAACACATTATCTGTAATCTACAGTGATCTTGGTGCAATACCTGAGATTGTTTAGATAGGGTTATTTTAGTAGGTACAGAGTTGCACAGTATAACTGTCATGTAAGTGGAAGATACATACATAAATGTAGGCATAGGAATGCTGAAAGGAAGAAAGAAGTGGCAAATTAGATAATGTATCAATGCTCCCTGGGTAAATATTGCTCTTTTCTTTCAAACACATGCAGTTCAGGGAGCTAGGCGCAAGATATACGGTTGCGCCTTGCTCCCCTGCAAACCATGAAACAGAACTTAAAATTTACCTTAGTCAAATGAAGCTATGAGCTGCTACCTAGGAGAAAAGCCACTGACAAGAAAACAATGTACTGTCATAATCATCCACTCTCAAAAGATTACACGGTAGTAACTGAGCTTGCAGCTTGTGCTGACCTACCCACTATCTGATGCTCAATGGAGAGTTCAAGCAACTCACCAACATGGCAGTACCTTGACTTATGCAATGTAATAAAAGAAGCTTTGAAACACAATGAGAATTAAATAATCACAATATCTGATACACAGAAAAATGTACAGGACTGACAACGTACTAGCTATCATTCCAAAAAGTCCCACCAAGCATGCAGTCATGATTTTTGAAAACATGTTTTGCTACATATCTTCAGGTTATAGAAAGGCAATGTTGTAGATTCTCTCAGACAAATAAGCTTCTAAAGGCTTTTATTTCCGGAAGTGTGAATCATTCTTTTAACAATGGAGCCAATGAACTATAAAAAGAGAAATGCAACAAGTTCTTCCAACAATTTCCTCTTTGCTTATAATGACTGATTGGTGCTTCAAGGATGCTAGCAGTAACTATTTCACTGGTGCCACAGGCCTGAACTAAGTTGCATTTATCTTAAAACAAATTATAGACATTACCATATTATTTAAATGGTTTAGAAGAGAGAACACATTTTTGGCCATTACTTTCTATGTACAAGGCAGAGAATTGGGATTCCAGAGGGAATAACATCTACATATTTTTCCATTAAAATTATATATATTTTCCCATTTAGGTTGTTACAGAATATTGAGTAGAGTTCCCTGTGCTATACAGTAAGTCCTTGTTGGTTATCTACAATATATTCAATATAGTAGGGTGTATATGTCAATCCCAACTCCCAATTTATCCCTCCTCCCCACCTTTCCCCTTTAGTAACCATAAGTTTGTTTTCTAAGTCTGTGACTCTGTTTCTGTTTTGTAAATAAATAAATTTGTATCATTTTTTAATGAGAAAGAATTTGAAAAATAATAGGTACATGTATACGTATAACTGAATCACTTTGCTGTACACCTGAAACTAACACAACATTGTTAATCAACTGTATTACAATATAAAATAAAAATTAAAAGAAAAGAATGGATAAACAACAAGGTCCTACTGTATAGCATAGGGAACAATATTCAATATCCTGTGATAAACCATAATGGAAAAGTATATGAAAAAGTATGAGTGTGTGTGTGTGTGTGTGTGTGTGTGTGTGTGTATGTATATGTATATATATATATATATATATATACACACACACACACACACACACACATATATAACTGATTCAGTTACATATATATACACACACACATATATATAACTGATTCACTTTACCGTACAGCAGAAATTAACACAACATTGTAAATCAACTGTATTTCAATAAAATAAGTTTTTAAAAATTATATATATTTTGACCATTATTTTATACCACGTCTTGAATTCTTTTATATATTTATTTTTGAATTAAGCTATTATCACTTTTCTCTCTCTAGACATATGTGTTGGACAATCTTGGAGCGTCTGTTTTTGCTTTAATCAGGAGAGCATGGCTCACTCCAGAACCCTGCTTTCCTTTGTGTAAGTGAGGGCTCAGGGCTCCCAAACTAATAGCCGACGGGACACGAGAACATTGAAATAGCTTCCAGCTTTGCTCCAGTGTCCCACTCTGGCCCTCTGTCTTACCCTGGATCCTACTAGCCTTTGCCCTATTAGATGATGTAAGTGGACCATCCCTGCTGCTTGGGTTTGTGTGGCAGCTTCCAAGCTCCATGTGTCCATCTAGAGTTTGGTCTGTCTGTGTGGTACGCAGAATCCCAAGATCCTCGGCCCCAGGTTACACACATCTTATCCCAGTTATTCAGTCACCATTAATCTAGGTGCTGCTGTACAGGCATTTTGCCAATTACAGGCATTACCACATTATTTAAGCAGTTTAGAAGAAAGAACACATTTTTGGCCATTTTTGGCCTTCTGTGTATAAGGCACAGAATTGGGAATCCAGAGGGAGTAACATCTACATATTTTAAAACATACCTGCCTTCAAGGATTTTATAGTCTCAAAAAACCACGACCTATTGGGAAAAATTAATACAACAACTTTGAAAAAATATAAATACCTATTTTCCCCAGTTTTAAAAGACACTAAAAAGTAAATAATACAAAATGAAATACTTGTCTATGTTTTTTGTCTGTTCTCACAATGACACTAGCTTCCACATATCAATTTGAATTTTATCTTCAATCCGAGTATCTGAAAATTGAGTCGATGTTAAATTAGCCCTAGAGTAAGAAATAAAATAAGAAACCTCGCCATTATTTTCATGTCAGCAAAGAACATGATACAAAATTTTATGGTCTCTGAGAACAACACTAAAATGGGAAAGTAGACTTTCTGTCAAAAAGATTTCCACAGTTTTCTAAAATATATATTGCAGGATTATGATGATCAACCAAAAAAGGATGCATACATTATCTTTGGGTCCTTTTTTGTTCTCAGTAAAATGTTTTAGGCATCAAAACTGAGGATGAACTCTAGTTGGGTTTCAGGAAAACCTCAGTCAAAGGGAAGAGGAGGAAAATTAAACAACCTGATCGGGAATTTGAAGAAGGCCACGTCTTTTTAGGTAACGCCTCTCACACACAAGCAGGTGGTCAGCAGAATCACCTGAGCCAATATAGGGAGGAGGCGATTATTAAACATATAGATTCCCAGGCCCCCCTTCTACATCATAGAAGACCCAATATCCACAGGGATGAGGCTTGGGCATCTAGTTATCAGTATCTCTTAGGTGTCATCCAATTCTAAGATTATTTATCTCAAATCTGATGAAAGCATAAATTGTCTGTTTCATCAAGAAGCATCAAACTACAAGAGGAGGGACAAAATCCTGTTCCCGACTTACCCAGGTAATTCCCATTAGGAATTAGGACCATTAGAGGTGGATTTTTTAGCTATCCTGGCTCTGGCATCTATAGGTATGGGTAGAGTGTGATCAGGTCATGGGTAGAGTATAGGACAGTAGGTTCTCTTGACACATTCCATTCTTATAAATTAATCTGGATAGGTAGAAACTCACATTTTAAAAACATCTGCATAGTATTTTTACAGTACAATTTACATAGGCCGTTCGGCATGAATTATCATTCAATCTTCACATAAGTTTTAACAGATATTTGATGTTATAAATGAGGAAACATTATACCAGAGAAGCAAAAGCACTTATCCAACACCACACTGCTAGGCAGTAGAGAAGCTGAGTGCTGACACTTGAACTGAGGTTTGCTAACTTCAATTCCCATGTTCAACAGCATTTAAATGGAAGATGTCTACTTAGGACATTATGTATTAGAGTTATGTCAAATGACTCATTGTTGCTTTGCAAATTTGGATCAGAGTTCCATGTTCTAATTCTTGAAAGAATTCATTTCCTCTGGAGCCAAAATAAACAATTCTTATCACTGAGGTAAGTGCATTGCGCATTAAGGAAAGAAGTGATGAATATAACCCCTATTCCTGTATGGTCTAGACATAGAAGAACTTGAAGCATAGTGGTGTAATGGAAAGACTTTACAGTAAGTTGGAGACCCAATTTTTAGCCCAGATCTGCCAGTAACTAGTTATATAACCTTGAGAAAGGCATGTAAATTATTTGGACCTAAGTTTCCACTTTGGTAGAAGAGAGGAGCCATTACCCAATATAAACACATAAGCATTGCTATGCTATGATTTTCAAGATCATCACTAATAGCCATGTCATAGGAGAATGTTTCAGAAAATCCTTGGGTATTCTTCTTTAAAAGAATTTTACTTCTCCCACTCACACGATACTATTTAATTTGGTAATTGTATGGTGAGTTACAATTCTTTGATTCTCTGCCCATAGGATGGTTATGAGAAAGAAATCAGCTGATCGAATTACTTCACTTTGTTTCACTATTAAATGCAAGTTAACCAGTTCTGCAAATTCTTGAAAAATATACCAAAAATTCACTACCAGCTGAACATATAAAGTGTCAAAGAACATTTTTATCACTGCCACTGAATTATGTTTTTATTACAGATAAAATTTTTTGATTTTTCCATGTAAAAATATAGCTGCAGAGCTGTAAGAATAAATAAAAACCACATGGAAATTTTGCACATATTTGCACAGTGTTTGGTTTTTAACTTACTTCTGGAATATTTCAGGACTGAATGCAAAAATGCCTGGTGCTGGGAGGGAAGCTCACACTTGAAAGCTGTAGTGTTAGTAATGACGGTCTCTCTAAACTCCCAAAGTCTCCCTGCATCCACCTTCACCTCCCCTCCTCACTCTTCATCCAAATCCCTGTTTGAGCATGCTCATTTTAAAAGGCATATTTTTTAAATTAATTTTTATTGGAGTATAGTTGATTTACAATGTTGTGTTAGTTTCAGGTGTACAGCAAAGTGAATCAGCTATACGTATACATATACCCATCCTTTTAGATTTTTTTTCCCATATAAGTCATTACAGAGTATTGAGTAGAGTTCCCTGTGCTATACAGCAGGTTCTTATTAGTTTTTATATATAGTAGTGTGTATATGTCAATCCCAATCTCCCAGTTTATCCTTCCCCCTTTTCCTACCTGTTAACCATAAGTTTGTTTTCTACATCTGGGATTCTATTTCTGTTTTGTAAATAAGTTCATTTGTACCATTTTTTTTAGATTCCACATATAAGAAATATCATATGATATTTGTCTTTCTCTGTCTTACTTCACTCAGTATGACAATCTCTAGGTCCATCCATGTTGCTGCAAATTTTTAATGCATAAAAGCAAAAAGTTAAGTTCTGCATTGATTCAATAAATATTGGTCAATTGCCTATTATGGGCCAAACCCTACCCTAATCATTAGTGATAATATGGGAAGCAAGGCAGACAAGGGTCCCATTCCACAGAATCTCCAGTCAGTTAGGGGAAGAGAGAAAATGGCTCAAAACACTAACTTAAAAAACAAAGAACGGTAAGTGCTATCAGAGAGGGCATCCCCTAGAGGAGTATGGGAGAGTGACGGGGAGGAAATCCAATGGCTCTGAGGAGAACTATTTTAAGAGCAAGTCATATTTGTCCTGAAAATAGTCCAGATGGCATTATCTAGAATAAATATTTGATAAATGCTTCTGACTCTTAGACACACATCAAAATCTTGTAAAGAGGTTTCAAAAAACACCAAAATCCTCAAAGCTATTTTATGAAATTCTGACTCTATAGGTCTGGCTATCTGTCTTATAAACAGATTTACAATGCATATCTCATTTTCAGCACCATTTTTATTTTTTTCAAATTTGATTGCAACTGTAAACTCATAGAACACAAAGTTCAATGGAGGGATAAATTTGGAGTTTGGGATTAACATATACACACTATTACATATAAAATAGATAACCAACAAGAACCTACTGTAAAGCACAGGGAACTCTACTCAATATTTTGTAATAACCTGTAAGGAAAAGGAATCTGAAAAAGAATATATATATCTGAATCACTTGTGCTGTACACCTGAAACTAACACAACATTGTAAATCAACTATATGTCAATTTTAAAAAGGTGAATTTTTATTACACGTGAATTATATCTCAAAAAAGTTGTCATTACGAAAAAAACAAAAACAAAAAACTCAAGAAACATGGAGAAAACTACAAGGCGCATCATACCCTAATTGTTCAAAATCAGTGATAAAGAGAAAATATTGAAAGCAGCCAGAGAAAAAGCCAAGTTATATACAAAAGAATAAAGATAAGGACGACAACAGTTTTCTTATTGGAAACAATTCAAGTGAGAATATAGTGCAGCAAAATCTTTAAAGTACTGAAAAAAAATTGTGAACCTAGAATTCCATACCCAGTGAAGACATTATTTTAAAAAGTCAAAATAGAGGTTGCTTTATGGAAGAGGGACTGGAAGAAGTTGCTGCTGCAGGCAGCCTGGCTTTAGGAAGACCAGGATGGTCTGACTTAAACAACGCTCCAGAGAAGTATGCAAATCCTGGCCTGTTTCCTGAGCATTTTCTGAAACAGCAAGAGAGGATGTGAAAGGCTTTTGAACCACATTTGGGTATGCAGGATATCAGCTCCTTTTAGAAGCTGGTGTTCCAGATCATCTCCTGAAAGTGCAGCAGAGCTGGGAGAAAACCAAACCCAAGAGGTGACTCCCAGGTGAGAATCTCAGTAACTCTAAAGAGCCATAAGGAGAGAGGCTGTTGAGCTCATATACCCTAATTGTTCAGAATCAGTGATAAAGAGAAATTATTGAAAGCAGCCAGAGAAAAAGCCAAGTTATATACAAAAGAATAAAGATAAGGATGACAACAGTTTTCTTATTGGAAACAATTCAAGTGAGAATATAGTGAGCACCACTTTCTTAATTTGTCCATTCAAGGCTCAGTGTTGGAAACTCCTGATTTTTAAAATGAATTCCAAAATTAAATATGGAAATTGAAATATGCAAGGTAACAAGACATTTCTCTAAATCAATAAGCAAAATTGGTAAAAATAAAATTCTGCTCTTAAAGTTAACAGTTGCTGAAGAATTTTGTTTCACTGCTTATTTGTGTGGAAAACTATTCACTAATGACTTACAGATATAATGTTAAAAATGTTTCTGAGATTCACACTGAAATTTTTAACTATATATCTCCAAAATCATCTTAAATCCAGGCCAGTTTCTTCCTCAGCTTAAATCTTTTGGCACTTGCAAATTTCCCTTGGCTATAGCATTGTGACTGGCACTTAATATTTTCTCAGCAAATCACAAGCACTAAGCAGTTCAAATACTTGATCTCTACTAACAATCAAAGGTTTATGTTAAATTTGTACCTTCAAGCTCTTTAAAAGTGATGTGTTTATTTATTATGTGCACAGAGCACCAAGCAAAAGCACCCAAGTGTTTAATTTCCAGGTCAATTCTAACTTCACTAATCATTGGCTGCGAATCATAACAATGAGAAGCAGAAAGGTTCTTTACAAGAGGTTAGGGATTTCCCTCGGAAAGGTTGCCTCCTGGTTATAAAATTAGAGAGAGGGAAGAATTAAAATGATCACGTTCTAAAAATGACTTAGTAGAAGTGACAGGGTTTTTGTTTTTGTTTTTTTAATAATACACAATGTATTTATTTATTTATTTATTTATGGCTGCGCTGGGTCTTCGTTTCTATGCATGGGCTCTCTCCAGCAGCGGCAAGTGGGGGTCACTCTTCATCGCGGTGCGCAGGCTTCTCACTATCGCGGCCTCTGTTGTTGCGGAGCACAGGCTCCAGACGCGCAGGCTCAGTAATTGTGGCTTATGGGCCCAGTTGCTCCATGGCATGTGGGATCTTCCCAGACCAGGGCTCGAACCCGTGTCCCCTGCATTGGCAGGCAGATTCTCAACCACTGCGCCACCAGGGAAGCCCCGACAGGGTTTTTTTTTAACCTAAATATTTTTTAAGTACCAAATTTGTCACTCCTGGAAGTTATATGTTACTAACTGTAAAATCACTTTACTGCAGCAGTAAAAGAAATGAAGTACTCTTAGCCAATGTTTTTCAGTAAATCAGGAACTTTCTATTAAATCCACATTTTATTTGCTTATATGGATGTTCTTTTATTTTGACTGAATTGGTACAGACTACTGAATCATGGAATGAAGTGTTTCTGAGAAGCCTCACAAGGCTCAGGAGTGGGTTTAACCTGAGGGCAATAGGCCTGGGAAGCTGTGGAAAGAGAGAAAAGAAAGAAAAGAAAAGAAAAGAAAGGAAAGAAAGAGGGAGAGAGGAAAGAAAGAAAGAGGAAAGAACGAAAGAGGGAGGGAGGGAGAAAGAAAGAAAGAAAGATGAAAGGAAGGAAGGAAAGAAAGAAAGAAAGAAAGAAAAAGAAAGAAAGAAAGAAAGAAAGAGAAAGAAAGAAAGAAAGAAAGAAAGAAAGAAAGAAAGAAAGAAAGAAAAAGAAAGAAAGAAAGAAAGAAAAAGAAAGAAAGAGGGCTTCCCTGGTGGCACAGTGGTTGAGAGTCCGCCTGCCGATGCAGGGGATACGGGTTCGTGTCCCGGTCCGGGAAGATCCCACGTGCTGCACAGCGGCTGGGCCCGTGTGCCATGGCTGCTGAGCCTGCGCGTCCGGAGCCTGTGCTCTGCAACGGGAGAGGCCACAACAGTGAGAGGCCCGCGTCCCGCAAAAAAAATAAAAAGAAAAAAGAAAAGAAAGAAAGAAAGAAAAAGAAAAGAAAAAAAGCTAAAAGCTGTTTTGCTTGAATTGAGAAAATAGGTATTCATCTCGGATGAATGTTTTTAAAGCCACACTCCCCCACATGATCTTTAACTCAACTAATCATAAGTTTTAATTGCCTTGATTTTAAATATTCACCTATTAGGTTTGCACATTATTTATGTAATTGCATATTAACTAATAGATAATAGTTAACGATTTACTAAAAATTAGATTATAAGAAGATAAATTATGTAAATTTTCCATAGAATTCTTACTAGTTACTTTTTAATATTTAAGAGGTTATGAGGTTTCTGCTGGTTGATTCTTGGTTTTTTTTTTTAATCTATCAATGACATTATGAAGAGATGCCAAAAGAAAGGGAAAACTGAATAAAAGGAGGAAAGTCACAAATCTTCTAATCTTGTTTCCCATTAGCATCTCAGTTTAAAATGTCTATACTGTTTTTTAGTAGTGGTTGATATTAAGTTACTTAGTTCACAGTGGATTTACATTCTTCCTCATCATTTTCAACATGAGTAATTGATTAGTTGTTGCTGAGTGCTTGACTGAAAACGAAGACTGTCAACATCATAACTTTGTGTCAACTTAAAGCAAAGTAACTCAGGATATATGTCTGCTGTACAACATTTTCCCCTGGCAGATGGATTTTAGACACAAAAAACAAAGAATCAAAGAGAGACAGAAACAAGGCTGAAACTGAAAATTAGAAACAAAAATCTTAAATTTTATACAGGAACATATCCAGTAGTCAAGAACCCAGCTTAGTCGCGTTGTTAATGGACTACCGAGTATATCATCATAATCTAATATAAATCAATTATAACTAAACCGCTACAGTAAAACTGCCATATGGCCCGGTAGCCTGTTTAAGGCAGCAGAGCCCCGTAAGTGCTTTGGAACTTTTCCAATCTAAGCTGCAAAACCAAGGAATAAAGTCGATTAGATTCTCTCCTTAATATTAAAAGCTAGTGTATTTGCTTGCACATGTGTGTGTATGTGTGCACATGTGTATGTGTGTATCTATAAACACATCTATATCTGTCGTATACCAACACATTTGCATATGTATTCATAGATAATAAATGTATTAATACAAAGTAAATTTTTCTAAGTTTGAGGGCTTATATTTCTGAAGGCTTTAGAAGTGAGGGAAAAATGTATTCCTTTACCTAGGAATACCCTATAGGCCTTCCACCTAGACATAAAAAATTGTTACAATAGCATTCCTATGTGGACTTTAGCCTTGTCATTAGCTGTGTTCAAACTGTGGCATAGTTGATTCTTTTCTTTCCTCCTTAACCCACTAAAATTGATGTATCTCAAATCACTATTTACTGAGACTCTACTGTGTTTGAGACACTGTGCTGGGTTCTACTGGGGATATAAAGAGGTAGTCAGCTAGTTAGGGAGATAAGACAGAAACATGTAAAATGTTCAAAACAAGAGTTAAACATCATTTTGCAAGAATAAGAGATAAAACTCCACAAAATGGTGTTTGATGCATTACTAAATATATTGTATGAACTACTGTTGCCACAGGGGTCCCCCAGGAGAGTGAAAGATCATAGAAGACCCTGAGTTAGATCTTGCAAGATGGGTCAATTTAGGGTAGGAGAGGAAAGGCATATTCCAGGTGAGTGAAATACAAAATACAAGAAGTGTTTAGAAGTCAGATGTCAGGTTATTTTCATATTTAAGTTGTTCTCCAGTTATAGAGATTAAGTTGCATTAACTCTAATTATTAATGATTCAATGACATGCATTCTGTGATGTTGGTTGAAAATAAAATGTTGACTAAGTAAAGTATCAGGGATATTTACTTGGATGAAGCAATGAATTTATAATTTAGTGATTTCAGACAACCTAGTAGCTTTCGTGTTTTAACTTGTTAGTTCCAAGCAAATATTGAAAGATTATATATATCTGCTTATGTTTAAAACTCTATAATAAATATTGGACTGATTCTCTGAAGGCATATTGGCATACTAAGATCACTTTTTTCTCATACATTTTACCAAAGTAAATGAAAGGCCGTTAAAGCTCATTGGCTTCCAATTTATTCTGCAGGTGCCTATACAGGTTCTCAAAGATCATTGTGCATAAAAAATTTATGGATTTTATGATTCGGTTTATCTGTGGTGGCGCTCAAAGTCCATTGACCACATTTTGTGAAATACTGGCCTAGAAAATTGGCGTCTTCAGTAATAATCCAAATGATTCCATGAGAAGATCAAATCCTGGCAGTTTAATCTAAATTATCTTTTATGATAAGGAGACTATGCAGGTGCATTAGAATTTAGTAATAGTTCTGACAGAGCTATAATTAAGCAGAGCTTCTGCTCTTGTCAGAACTGAAATCCCAAGCAATAAATGGAGAATAGCTGATAGGGCAGAACTTAAAAAGAGGCCTCCATAAGCAAGTTTCTATTTGGGAATATTGGAAAGGGTTCTGCACACAGTCCTGCCCCTATCCCTCACCCTCACCCTGATTCTCTGGGAGAAACATATGACAGCTTAGCCAGCCACAACCCACGTTCTGACACTCAGACTTGACAACCCATTAACTGAGTAAGCCAGCCCCTCCTTGTCCAAAAAGATTCTGCCCAAACGTGATACCACTTTAGACTGGAAGAGACAGATTAACTTCTCGGCGCTCCCTTGGGATTTTGATTTTACTCCTGAAACAGTGCCAAACATACACCCAAATAAGATATGTTTCTGCTTCTCTTCCATCCAGACAGTGAGCAACTTACGCTAAAAATGGCTTATCTTCCTCTTGTTTTGCGGTCCCAGGCCTAGTAAGCACTCAGTAAATGTATACAAATCATGTACACATAATATCATCACTCTTCCCAATTCTGTCTTAAGCTGGTATTGAGCATATTCAGTTTGCCAACGAAAATATTTTCAGAGATGGAACCCAGTAAACAAGAGAATGTGCTTATTAACCCATTGGAGAAAATTACAAGCAGAATGAAACTGACTGATCTAGAAAAGTTCAAGGGATGATCAGAAACTGTTTCTAATGAGAAAGAAAAAAAAAATCTGGGAGAAAGATTTTAGGTGTAGAAAAATGTGACCAAACAAACAAAAGCCACATCTCATAGAGCAGAAGTAATAAACATTTTTTTAATGTGAGCCATTATTTTAGAGGAAATATTAATAATAATAAGGGAATTTAAAATAATTTTAGTTTAGCATTTTTAAAAAAAGAATCAATGTAAAATACTAAACATGCAATGTGTTACATTTAAGAACAGGGAACACAATCAATATAATTAATTCATAGTAATCAAAGTATATATTTAAAACTTTACAGTTAAATAAGTAAAAATAGTGGAAAACTAGCTTCCACTTCTAGTTTGTTTACCACACCTCGGTACTATTCTCTGTGCTTTACAAGTCATTTATGTATTATAATGTATTATACATTATATACAATACAATATATGTATTATACAAGTCATTTAATACTCTCAATAACCCTAAGAGGTAGACATATTTTTGGTCCATTCTACTGAAAAAGATACTGAGGCAAAGAAAAGTGAATTCACTTGTCAAAAGTCACCCAGCTAGAAGAGCAAAAGTCAAGATGTGAAGTAGGTAGTCTACCTAGCTCCCGAGTCTGTGTTCTTAAATCCTGCGCTATTCCACTTCTCTCAGAGAAGAAAGAAATAGAAGGAAGAGGAGGAAGGGGGAGGCAGCAGAGAAGGGGGGAAAAAAAGGAAATTGAAAAAAAGAGAAAATAAAAACTTTTAGAGTTCTTTGATACATTGCAAGCTTCTTGAGGATAGCCATTATATTTGACATCTTTTATACTCGGGGCCCCTAGCGTGGTGCCTTGTCCATCATTATAATAACAAGAGCTAATATTAATTAAGTACTTCCTTGGTAGTAATGGAAATATTTATAATAAAAATCATAATTATAATAGTTAAATGTCTTTGAGCATTTAGTCTGTACCTGGCACTTTGCTAAGCACTTTATATGAATGAATTCATTTAATCCTCAGATGAGCTAGGTGGCTTTGTGACATTGAGCAAATTATGAAAGCATATAAACCCATAGATAAAATATGGGGTTAACAGGATCTACCCCACCATGCTTTATGAGTCTAAATAAGTTAATATAGGTAAAGTGTTTCCAACTGGAATGTAGCAAGTTCAAAACAAAATTTAGCTGTTCATATTTATCATTGACACAACTGATATTATTCCTGTTTTACAGATGAAGAAACTGAGGCATGGATTACGGGATTTGCTCAAGTTCTCAGAGCATGGATGTGAAAAAGCCAATATCTGAAGTCAGTTAGTCTGACTTCAGAACGCTCCACACTCTGTGTGCTCAAGAAATATTTGTTGACTGCATGCACACATGAATGAATACATGAGTTGGGGAGATATGGCAGGTAGAAAAGAAACAAGCTAGGTAGAAATTGAAGACCAAAGGAAAATGGGATACTTGGTGATAAAAAAAAAAAAAAAAAAGGAGCAGGGAACTGAGAGAGAGAAAGGGGAAGGATAAGAAAGGGTAAGGAGATGGGAAACAAGAAAAGAAGTTCATTACAGGAAATCCTCATAATAGTGAGGTCGTTTTCTTTTAATCACAAGCAGCAATTAATTTAAAAGTGAGCACTCTGAAATATGAGAGATCACACTGAGAAAATTAAAAGCAGCATTAAAGCAGATTCACCTTGAAGTTGGCAAAACATATTATATAACTGGGCAAAGATAATAGAGAAAAATATGTGGTGATATGGCTCCCTGATCAAAGTGGATGTAGTACCTCTAAGCTACAATTCCTTCATTTCTGTGCTCAGAGGAAGCTTCCTCCCACATCACTTTTCCCCGCCATGGAACAAGTGAGAGTTTTGAATTTTGAAAGGTTTTTAAGAAGGAATCCCTCACATAAAAAATTACTACTCTGTATTCAGTAGAGTAGTTAAGAGGAAAGTAGAGGGGAAAGAGGATGAATGGTTCTAAGACTGAGGAGTTTTAGAACAACTACCATGGGGGTTTACATACAAGGTTTTCTGGAAATAAATACAATAACCAGTAATAAATTTGCAATAATGGCAATAACGTTATACAATTTTCTTAGGTCCTTAGATGTTGAGAGGATTGTCTGAGATGTTGGTTATTAAGTGTCTGGCACAGCTTCTCATATATAATAAATGCTCACTTAATACACCTAAGCTGTTGTTTTTCCCCGATGATGTAAGTATGCATGAATAGAGAATGCCTATTCTCCACCCTCGTAGTGAAGCAATGATAAGCCAGAATCACAGGGGCCAAGCCATTTAAGATGCTAATAACTATAATGATGAAAAGGCAGATTACGGGGTTGAGACTGAGTAATACTGGAAATGAAGGAACTATGCAGGCTCCACAATGAGGTTGCCAGAAATTGCACAGATGATTATAAACAGAGAAGGGAATTTCTGAGCGTGTGGCAACAATTCTGGGCAACAGAGAAAAATAAAGTGTGCTTGTATATGAGGGTTGACACAGGTGATGGAAGACATGATCCTTCAGGCAGAGGTAACTGTGGAGTTAAAGGAGGTGAGGTATCATATACTTTATTACAGTGACATATAATGAAATAGCCAGGGCTAATGGAGGTGCTCTAGAAGAAACGTTAGACAATGGCAGGCGAACGGTGAGTAATGCTGGCAAGAGTCCTAAGGGAAACGTGAGATCAGCAAGTGAATGGAGAAAAAGTGTCTGGCTGAATGGTAAAGAGAGTGGTGTAACTAGGAGGCCTAGACGTTGGGGAAGTATGGTTTGTTGAACAAAAAAAGATAAAGCTGGGGTCTAGAGGGATCAGTGAGGGAAGATAAGAGAGCCCAAGAAGACAAGAGCAGTGAGATGAGGAATCTGAGTGATGGTGGAGACAGAAGTGGTGATGAGGAAATGAGAGAGTCTCCTTTAAGAAGGCATTGAGGGTAGTAATAAGGTGAGAAAAGTTTAAAACAGTGAGGTTGAGAAGACGTTTGCCAAATGATTTCTTTCCTTCCATGAAACCACATAGTTTTTCAAAGACTAGGTGTCTTACTTATATCACCATTAAAATAAACACTGAAAAAATGTTTTGATAATTTAATGTTGATTAAAAGGATTTTAAACAAAGTTCAGAGTACAGTGCAAGCTCCATGAGGCCAGCAATTGTTTCTCTCTTGTGGACCACATCCATTCTCGCAGCTCAGCAGAATTCCCATTAGATATAGAAATTCAATAAATATTTACAAACCCACTGGGCTTAACATTTTTAAAAAGCCAGTTACTACCAGTAGTCTTTGACTGAGATAACAATAAAAACAACAACTGTCAATAACTGAGTACTTCTGAGTGCCAGGCATGCGTAAATTGTGTGTCCTTTTATTCAGGACACACTTTAAGCAGCAGTTATTATTACCCCCATTTACTTGTGGGAAAACTGAGGATCAGAGATATAAAGTAACAGCAAAAATCACTCTCTTTCCAAGATGCTTTCACTTTGGTAAAAAGCCTTGTATTAGAGAGGAGAAATATATTTAGAAGTTGCCAGGCCCAAAGTCAGAGTTCCCCACCCAAACTCTGCTATCATCTGTGTATAACGGTAAGGGGTGCTGGACAGTTCCCAGGATAGTCCTCCATCTACCCATACCTGCAGCCTGGCTGGGATGAAATACCGTTTCACTTGATCTTGGTTTATCCTCACAACACATGTATGAGGCAGGCATCATTTCCATGAAGAAACTAAAATTCAGAGCTAGTAGGCAAAATTTCCGAGGTCATTAAACTAATAAATAATCAAACATTGAGCCAGGACTTAAACCCAGTTTTGTATGAATAAAAATACTAGGCTTTTCTTTTTCCATCCTACTATAATTTCAAAATTTTTGTTTGATGCTGAACTCATCAATAGCCGTGTGGTCTCCTGTACTCTTAGACCAAAAAGAAAAGTTCCTTAAAACAAGGCAATTTAAAAAAAAACTATTTCATTTGGCATTTACTCAAGTATGTAACTATATTTGGGGTAAAATTATTACTTTAAGCAACCAAAAAAAATTAAAGTGACAGTCTGAAGTAACAACATTTCACTATGGGTAACTTGAGCATTTAATGAACCCCTTCTGTACTTTATAAACCTTCTGTGCTATAGAAGAAACTATGGAAACAATAATGAAAAAAAAGTGCTTGTGTCCATGTAAATGGAAAGGCACAATGAAAAGAAATGAAAATAAAATAACCAAATTATTCAGTTGTTACATATATAAGACCAACTTTAGAACGTTACTGACATCCCAAACATAAAAACGTGTAGGAAACCATAAAATTGACTAATAATTAGCTGTAGCTTGTAGAAATTGTCTTAATTTATATTTTTATTATCGTTTTAAACTGTTTTGAGAATATTCAATATATACTCATTAAGAGTTTAATCCTATAATTTCTTATCATCTTCTCCAATACCACATGAATACGATTTTAAAATAATATTTTACAGAGGAGAAATGATATTTTCCACAGATGAGAAAAGATGCTACAGCGAACACATCTGTACCCCTATAAAAATAGAAATTAGTTTGGCAAGGAAAATGCATTCATATTAAAATATTAAAAATTAAATGTAATGTCATAAAACCTCTACCTAAGAAAAGCCATAAAGTTAGACCATTTATCACACAGATTTAATGAGGCATTATCTTTAATATTGGTTATTTCCTACAGTAGAAGGAGACATACAGCAGAAAGTCTTCATTCTTAAAATATCCTTACCCGAATGTTTAGGCAAAGGTACCTGATTTAGGAAAAATTTTATTAAATTATTCTACTAATAAAATTCAAATTTTGTCTATCCAAAACCAATTTTCCCTCAAGAAGTGATTACCAACTTGTTAACTGATACATAAATATTTATTATCAAATATTTTGATCAATATTTCATCTCCTAACATAAAGGTTTTCAAAATTTTAAATGAGGTAGCTAGCTCATTTCCAAACATCCTAAATCTTAAAACTGTCATTGTATTAGAAATGCCATGTGCCTTACTGAAATGTCTGTTTTAATCCACCCCAAGTGAAATTATAGCCACAATATCCAGAGTGCCATAAAAAGCATTTGCAAAAAAAAAAAAAAAAAAAAAAAAAAGGCATTTGCAAATAGTTGGCTTTTCAACTACAAAATTCAACTCTTTATGTCAACTATGTAGTTCAACTATATAAGTCAACCATATATGTCAACTATATATGTTAAAGAAGAATATAAAATATGGAAGAGTTGGCTTTTACAAAATTCAACTCTTTATGTCAACTATGTAGTTCAACTATATAAGTCAACCATATATGTCAACTATATATGTTAAAGAAGAATATAAAATATGGAAGTACAATTTCTGTAAATCTAATTTTAATACTTGCTGGCTTTGCTTTTTTAGTTACTTAAAAATAATAAACAATTTCATTTTTTAAAAGTAAATAAAGATGCATCTATAAGGTATAAAAACTATGCTTCTCTCTTTCCTTTGTCATATAGATATAGATAGACAGATTAGATATAGATAGAGTTCTACATTAAATTAGTCCAAAATACTCGTGATTAGGGTTAATTTAATTGGCTGTCTCATTTTATAACTAATCTCAATTGTTTCATAATTCTACACTTTATAATGTCTTGGGGGCATTACAAAATCAAACAAATCCACAGATGAATGTAGTCTCATTTGTTACACTGTGATAGTCAAGATATTTTTGCTCCTTCTGCAGATAAATGTGTCTTCTACAAAGACTCTTTTTTCAGCTAACCTTACCTACAGTCAATATCACTCTGTTATATGTAGCCAAAGTGAAATTTTCCTCAAAGGGAAGAATCAAGAATGGTAAGTCAATTATAGAACTGACATCTGTAATATGAGTCTTTTCTCCAGCCTCCAAAAGAAAGGGTTAATCACATACATATTTTTTGAGCAATTTCAACCCAACTACAGATAGCTGTAAAAGTCAGTTTTACACTGAGCTCCACAGGAAGAAATTCCCTCACAGGCTCCCTCCATTTTTCCTCTCCCACAACTGGTGCTTTCAATAGAGTTGGAATTTCTATAGATCACAGACATTGTTTGCCCAGTCTGACCAATCTCTGAGGCAGGGTTTCTTTTCCCTTCAAGATACTTCATGTTAACAGCCTGAGGGCGTTCAATCAGCACCACTTTGATCTCGGCTGGAACTATAATTATTTATCATTGTTACAAGGATTTCTATAATCCACTCCACCATTAAATCCCTTTTATGTCCTCATGTTCCGAGGCCTAATCTGCATCTGTATACTTAGTTTGTCTTCTCTGCTGGTCTCATCAGGAGCCTGCATTCTCCAACATTCCCACTGATGGCTTTTTCTCTCTCTTTCTTCCCCTCTAATGAAATCATTTTCTTACAAATTGAAAACTGCAAAAACGTCTTAAGCATTTGGTCTGTTTTTAAGAGCTCCTTATTGAATACGAGTGTCATCCACCATTCACTGCAAACTTTATTTTTTCCAATCCTATGTAATTCATTTACTCAGTGGAGTTTTTATTAAAATAATGAGAAGCATATATTTGATTTTCTAAAAAGAAATTTTTGTAAAAGCGTACACAATGAAAAGTTGCTCATGTTGTGGTTATTTGAAAACACAGGAGGAAGGATTTGGTAACATTCTGCCCTTTTCTACGTCTTCTTCAGAAAGTGAACTGAGCAGTTCTGCGTAAAATTGAAAGAGACATAACCAATAGAGAATAGAGATCTCACGAGAACAATTGAGTAAGTTTGTCTGAGAAAGTATGCGAAGGTAAATCCCAAGAAGAAAAGGGGAAAAGGAGAAGAAATAGGAAGGCACTCTAAGGCCCTCAGAAAACCAAAAGGAAGGATACAGAGGAAAGAGCCCAGGAGACAAGTGGGGCTTTTGAGCAACTATCTTGGACTCCATGGTTTAGCTATAGCCATGTAATTATATTATCCTTGCTTCTATTATTTTCCTATGTTTTCTTTCATCTACTTTAATAATTTATACTATCATTTTATATTTCATGATTTTCATAAGTCACCCCAAATCCTTTGTGGAATGAGACCGAGCATAAGGAACAAATGCCTAAATTTTTTTTTTTAAAAATCCTAAAATACTCTAACACTTCATATTCAACTGAAAGTTCTATTCTAATCAAGAATGTTGAATCCTATAAAACACCCTTGTTTTCTGAACAAAATAGACACAAAGGGACTTGCTACTTCTCTGGCCACGCAAATCCTAAAGAAATCTAATGGAGAAGAAGAAATAAGGTTGAGGCAAGATTTAAGAGAGGAAAAAAAACCCCTGCCTATAAAGTAAGGATGATGAGGATGATGAAGGTGATGTTAAGGATGATGTCATGCTTACATCATTTATACAGTACTTACTCTGGGCCAGACACTCTTCTCAGCACTTCACGAATGTAATGCTCATAAAATCCTATGAAGCAGGTAGAGTCATCCTTCAGTAGCTACAGGTCATTGGCTCTAGGACCTCCCACCACGAATAGCAAAATCTTTGGAGGCTCAAGTCCCTTATATAAAATGGTGTAGTATTTGCGTGTAAGCTACACACATCCTCCCATATACTTTAAATCATCCCTAGATTACTTATAATACCGAATAGAATGTAAATGTTATGAAAATAGTTGTAAATATAGTGAAAATTCTATGTAAATAGTTGCTGGCATAGCAAATTCAAGTTCTGCTTCTTGGAACTTTCTGGAACTTTTTTCTGAGTATTTCCCATCCATGGTTGGTTGAATTCAGTGATCTGGAACCTGAAGATAATGAGGGCTGGCTGTATACAGTACTCCCATTTTACAGATGAGAAAGTTGACAGGCAGAAAGATGACGTAATTTGTCCAAATTTACTGAGCTGTTAAGTGGAGGAGCAGAATTTGAAAGTGATTTTCATCTCAGGTTGTATCTTCCATTACTTCACCACCCCTACAAGCTTGACCTTACCATCACACTGAGACTAGGTAAGCTACTCGTCCCCTATTTGCAATGTGGGACTAGGTAAACTACCTAACTTCTCTAAGACTTAACATCTTCACTTATGAAATAGGGATCACCTGTCGAATTGTTGCGAGAATTAATAGAAGTAACCAACAACATTACTTCATGTAGTGCCTAGAAAAAGAAAATGTCCTCCAGAGGTGTGTTGCCAGCATCACTGATCACCACTCTCAATGGGAATCCTTGCTGGGTCACTTCTCAGCTATATTAGACACATACCTCGTTTTACTGCACTTTGCCTTATTGTGCTTTGCAGATACTGCGTTTTTTCCAAATTTAAGCTTGGTGACGACCCCTGTGTTGAGCAAGTCGGTCAGCACCGTTTTTCCAACAGCATTTGCTCACTTCGGGTCTCTGTGTCACATTTTGGTAATTCTTGCAATATTTCAAACCTTTTCATTATTATTATATTTGTTGTGGTCATCTGTGACCAGTGATCTTTGATGTTACTATGACTCTGAAGGCTCAGATGATGGCTCGCATTTTTTAGCAATAAAGTATTTTTTAATTAGAGTATATACATTGTTTTTAGACACAACGCTATTGCATACTTAATAGACCACAGTTCTGTGTAAACATAACTTTTCAATGCACTGGGAAACCAAAAATTCGTGTGACTTGCTTTATTGTGATATTTGCTTCACTGAGGAGGTCTGGAACAGAACCCACAATATTTCCGAGGTATGCCTCAAATTTAAATTTTTAAGCCTTAATTTCCTCCACTGTAAAATAAGGCCCAGTGACTGGAGCCACGATGCTCAATGAATGGTAGCTTAGGGTTATGTTGTTCTCCAGGGCAAAGCCAAATAAATGATAAATTAAACACAGTAACCAAAAAGTTGTGCACTAGAAAGGAAGCCCTTAGATTTCACAAAAATTTTATCAAAGGAAAATTTAAACTTAATAAAGGGTCTTTAATGAACAGAAAACATAGTCTCCTTGCTTGTATTTTAGGGAAGGAAAAAACAATGCCAGTTAGGTGACAGGGTGTCAAAATATGATCACAAACAACAGGTGCCATAATCAAGAAGGGCTCATTGTATGAAAAACAGAGAAAATGTAGTGGTGTTGAGCACAATCTCTGGGGTCATGATGTTTCATTTCAATTCCATGATTATTTGCTTTGTGTTACAGGCAAGTTACTTAATGTTCTGTGCCGCAGTCTCCTCACTGGTCAAGAGGGAGACAATATTCCTAGAGTTGTTTTGAGAGAAAACAATGAGAATTTGTCTGCTCTTATACTCCCCATGCCTATAGCAGTGATTAGCACATAGTAAACTCTCCGTAAATATTAGGTACTAGAGATGTGACTGGAAAGAGAAAAGTTAAAAAGTTCATGGGAGAGGAAAATGTTGCCCAGAACAGAGTTTTAGGTCCTCAACATTAATTCTGAATGGTTTCAGAATTCTTTTGATCATTTCAAGAGAATAACACTCTGAAAAATAAATGCTTTAGGTTATCTGAGTTACTGATTTTTCCCTTTATCAGTACTTTTACTTATATGTTTTAGGATTTCTGAAAATGACTGAGCCTAATGGATAAAATGTCTTGAATTATACAGATTAAATAATACTTAATAAGGCCCAAAGGGAACCAGAAGTATTATTAATCTCATGTACTTTTAAATAATGATTGAAATATTTCCTGCATTTCTCTAACAGTTACATATAATGCCATTTTCATTTTTTATTAAAATATCTGATAACTATTTTTTTCATTTTATTATGTTTACCTTTAAAAGTTAAAAGAAAAATGAGTAAAATCCAGAAAGCTGGGTTAACTAACAACCTCTTCTTTAATTTTAAAATGTGCTAAATTATTCTACTATATACTAATCATGAGTTATTGGCATGAAATGTTAGCCTTAAGTTATATGAGTTTGTAAAATAATTCACTTCCATATTCCAGACAGAAAAACCTATTTTATAGAAAATTAATTTTGCCACATAATTGTAATTATGATTTTTAATGAATAAATAATTTGGGCTTTTCAAAAGTATCTTACCCTTAAAAATCAATTTTTCCCATAATACACATCGATATGTCAAAACTGTGGAGAAAAGGTGTATTATATATGGTCAGTGCTTTTTAAAATCTCATATTTATTTTCAAATTTAATATAAAATGTAAAGATAATCATTAAATTTAATAACTTAAAAGAGTTAAAATATTTTTTCACAATTAATAAAGGGTGTTCTTCCAGAATAAGGATAAAGGTTCATAAGAAAACTCTAGCTTTTACATTGCTCAGAAAAAATGTGTGTGTGTGTGTGTGTGTGTGTGTGTGTGTGTGTGTGTGTCAGTGGTTCAGAGCAGAGACTCTAGAGCCAAGCTGTTTCTGGCCTGATCTCCAGTGCCACTTCCAGGTCACTGCTTTCCTGTGCTTGGACTCTAGAGTGGGGGGAAAGCCTTCCTCCTTCCTTTACCACTTTAAACCCATTTTGAACACCAGTATTTACTAATGATGCTTGCAACTTTTATTACCCAAATCTCTATTGCCTTCTGACCTGAACTCGTGCAACAGGCTATTGCCTAGTTGTCTAATGTGAGTCCCTACCTCACTCCTAACCACAATTCACCATCTATATTTAATGCAGGTGTGTTATATTCCCTCTGCCTGGAGTGTTGGAATGTCTTTACTCTATTCTCTCCTTCCATCTGTTAAATACTTCCATGCTTACAAAGTAAAGAGGCCTTAAATGGTCTCCCAGAGGAGAGACAGATGCCTCTTTCTCTGGACTTCCTTTATGGTCTCCCAGAGGAGAGACAGATGCCTCTTTCTCTGGACTTCCTTTATGTTCTCCCATGACTTATATGTCCTCATTCTTCAGCTTGGGGTAAAACTTCTATTAACAAGAAGTTAAGCCTCTCCCTCTTGAGATCTTTTTACTTCATTCCTTCCAAAGTCTCCAAGAACTCCTCAAGAGCCAGCCATACTTCCAAATTCCAAGAGATCATTTAGGCCACTGAAGCCCCTGCTTTGCTCTCTATTCCTTGGTGTCACTATTAAGCACAGGTCCCACAGAGGATGGTGGATTCCCCTTCTTTGCTAAGGAAACACCCAAGTGGGCTCAAGTCTTATACAATCTGTCATGGTGTACCCCCTTAGTCTTTAGGGTTCGGTTCACTAATTCACATCACATCTCAGATCAGCCATCCTTCCCCAAAGCAGGACCCGAGGCCATGTTAGCTGGCCTCACAAGGAGTTCCAGATTTAGGAACAAAGGGTAGGGAAAAATAGCCCTCTCTCTTAAAACCTAAAGCCCTACTGTTGAGTCCTGGCTTCGCCCTCCACAAATCTTCTATTTTCCAAGATGTCCTTTCCCTGCCAGCAGATTTTGGTTAAGGCCACCTCAATCGAACCTGTCATTGACAACCTGAATTGTGTCTCTTCCAAGATTTATAGGTTGAAGCCCTAACTCCCAATGCCACTGTATTTGGAGACAGGACCTTTACGGAAGTAATTAAGGTTAAATGAGGACATAAGGGTAAAGCCCTAATGCAATAGGATTGGTGTCCTTATAAGAATAGGAAGAGACATCAGGAGTGTGCACATAACAGAGAAAAAAACATGTCCAGACACAGCGGGGAGGTGGCCATCTACAAGCCAGGAAGAGAGGTCTCACCAGAAACCAGCCCTGTGGGCACCTTGATCGTGGGCTTCAAGTCTCCAGAATCATGAGAAAATAAATTTCTGTTGTTTAAGCCGCTGAATCTGTGGTATTCTGTTACAGCAGCCTGAGCAGACTAATATAAACCACAGTTTGGGGTGGAAGTGGTGGAGTTCGCTTGACTGCCACACAGAAAGCCCCACAGGCTGCATGTGCAAATCAGCCCTCCATCTTCCTTCCCTCTCTCAGAGCTGTGAGATCTCCAAGACAGGTAGTATTCATCCCAAAGAGAGCAAAAGGCTCCCAGACCCAGTTTGAAAAATCTTGGCTCTTATATTTGCATAATTAAGAAAGGCTACTCAAATGACTTCTTTTACAATAAGACACTTTTCACAAGTCATTATTTCCAGCTATAGTATTAGAAATTCAGGCATAATATTTTAAGATGTTATATATCAGCCTATTTAACAACTATTGCATTAATCATATTATGATAATTATTATTTATATACCCAATGTCCTCCTTTTATTCAATTTTCAGAGTAATGAAAATTACTGAGGAAGATAGTAATTTTCTTGGAAAGCAACTAATTTAAAGAAAAATGGGGGCTTCCCTGGTGGCGCAGTGGTTGAGAATCTGCCTGCCAATGCAGGGAACACGGGTTCGAGCCCTGGTCTGGGAAGATCCCACATGCCACGGAGCAACTAGGCCCCTGAGCCACAACTACTGAGCCTGCGCGTCTGGAGCCTGTGCTCCGCAACAAGAGAGGCTGCGACAGTGAGGCACGCGCACCGCGAGGAAGAGTGGCCCCCGCTCGCCGCAGCTAGAGAAAGCCCTCACACGGAAATGAAGACCCAACACAGCCAAAACATTAATTAATTAATTAATTAATTTTAAAAAAAAGAAAAGAAAAATGGCTAGAGGGAACTGAAATAAACACTCTGATAGCAGAAAGTGTCTTCCACTCGTTTCTCTTTTCTTTTGGTGAGCTTGCATTGCTTTTATATAGAAAATATAATTTTAAATACCATAAACTTAAATATTGCATTGTTTACTTAAAATACACACTAAAATAAGTGCTGTCAATCTCACTCAGTCATTTTATATTCTTTGGTGTACAGGTTACTTAATTCTGTAAAAAAAATGCCATGTTTCCATCCTTATTAGAACGTACTCGTGTATTTATTCTTTTCGTTTTATTTTACATTGTTAATACAATGCTCAAAGATGAAATAACCTTGATTAATTCACATGAAAAAATTAACAGGAAAAAAACCAAAGAACTTGTTAAAATTCCATTCAATTGGGAAGGCTTGTGACTGTTTTTATTCAGGGCGTCACTTAAAAAGAATGTTATACTCTTGTTAGTATCAAGAGATTCTGCCATGAAAACTCAAAATAAGATATGTGATTCTCTGTGTATTATCCAAATATAAACTTATGTTTAACATCAAATATGTTATTTTCATTACTTTCCTATATATGACAATGTATTCAATAAATTTTTTTTGAAAACACGCAGCACTTTGCAATTTTCTTTCAAGGACACTTAAAATATGGCCCACAGGAATCCTGCCAAGTAGAACTCTGCTGTTAGCAAGAAGCTCACACTTTCCCCCTTGAGCCTTCCTTTCTTAGTCCCCACCAGGCTCTCCAAGAATCTCCAAGAGCTAGCCCCGCTTCCAAACACCAGGCAAGACCAGTAAGGCCACTAGATACCCTGCTTTGCTGTTCAATTTCCAGGAAATGGCTAAAATAACAATTAGGTTTCTTTATTGTTTCTTAGCTGACCTTTTACCCAACTCTTTAATTGTTGTTTTTAACAGTTTATAGATGTAACTAATCTTCAGCTTGGGTAGTTTAGTTTCCAGTTATCTTTCAGAAAACCTCTCCATTCCTCAGGCCCAAGAGTGACAGAAGGATAGTGCCTTCTAGGTAACAGTGGCACAGTAGGGCAGGTTTAACAGGAAAGTGAAAGCTTCTGTACAGGCAAAATGGCAGTACATTTACTACACTTAATATATAATATATACAATTTTGCAAAAAACTAAACATTTCCCATGTATCATTAACAATTTAGTGCGTCCAGTGTGTATTTATCCCTCTGTCCTTGCGATCACTGAAGAGATTATTATTGCTTGTGTTATCTCATCAGCATTATGTCTCACCATCAGCAGCAACCCTTCCCTTCTCCCTCTGTGCAAGCTGATCCCTCAGCCATTTTCCCACCACCCCTCCCACTCGGCAGTGGATGACCTTCCTCCCCCTTTGCTACCACTGCACACTGTACATGCCTCTGCAACAGAATCCATAGTAATGTATTTAATTACCTCATCATTTGTCTGTCTTCTTTGCTACCACTGCACACTGTACATGCCTCTGCAACAGAATCCATAGCAATGTATTTTAATTATCTCATCATTTGTCTGTCTTCTTTGTACTACGAGCTTTTTGAAGGTAGTATGAGTCCAAGTCATCGTTTTATCCTTGGAGTCTGGCACACAGTTATTCTTAACACTTATTCAATAAGTGTTTGAACTAATTAAATTAATTAATTCAGTGTGGGTCTGCAAAGGTGCAGGGGAAGTACAAGATCTGGCAAGGATATGCAAATTATATTTATGAGTGAATAAGTTGCTTGCTCCAAGTATCAATCTCAGAAACAGTGTAGGAATTTATTATGAAGACAAAGATACAATAGTCCCCAAGGTCTAAGTGTACTCCTGAGGTTAAAACAACAACAGAAATAACAATAACACCATAAGAGCTGTTATCAGTTTGAATACAGAAAGAAGGGAAAACATACCTCTAACCCACATCAAATTTATAGTAAATTTTTATGTAATATATTATTATTAAATTTAGCATTTCAATTACATTAAAAGTAATAAAACTCAAAAAAAAAATCCACACACAAACTATTTGGTAAACTAGTTACTGGGATATAAAAGTTGAAACAATAAAATTTCAAAGAAGTGAGCAAAATGTATTATGTAAAGCTTGAAAATATGGTAGGGACAGGAAACAAAAATAACTTTGAAATAATTTATAAAAGTTAATGGGTAGCAGATTCAGAATGGCTTAATATGAGACATACATTTTTTCTGAGTCATAACCCTAAAGTTTGAAAGTTTCTGAGGTATAAATAAAATGGTAATGAACAATTTTATCAATAAAGAGTTTCACAGAAACCCAGGTATGTTTATATTCATTTACCAGAACACTCAAGAAGAGTTGTTTCCAATAGCTGACTCAATTTGCTTGTCTTTCGCTCGCACTTCAACCTACCACAGTCTGGCAGCTCTGCTACAAGAGCTCCACTGAAATAGTTCCAGTTAAAATCACTGATATCCACATGGCACTGAATTCAAGGAAAGGCTTTAAATCTCGGTCTTGACCTCTCAGCAGCATTTAACCCAAGCATGACTCGTTCCTCCTTAAAACTATTACATTCCCCTGGTTCTCCCTATCTTGGCTGTTCCCTCCTTATCAGACGCTCTTGACACTTCTTCCTCTATCCTTCTGCTAGAGATAGGAGTCCTCAAGCTTCATGTCCAAGACCTCATATGCATATATATATATGTATATATATATTCCAATCTACTCCCATGAATTCCATTGCCATGTATACATTGATGACTCTCCGATTTAAATCTCTATACTAGGCTTTTCTCCAAACTCCCAGCCTATATTACCAATGTACTACTCAACAGATCCACTTGGATGTCTCACAAAAATTGCAAACAACATACTAAAAATCCAATTCATCTTTCTCCCAAAACATGTCTTTCCTTCAGTTCTCCTTACCTCAGTGAATGGCAACAAAATAAGTTGAACAAGCCACACACAATGACAACCTCAACTATATCTGGTGCTTCCTATAACCCACTTTCACCTCTTGATAAGACTACTACTGTATTTCTATTGTCCTTCTACCTATTCTTCATATTGTAGTCAGAGTAGTTTATTTTTAATGCAATTCTGAGTATGTGGCTTATATACATAACATGTCTTCACACAGATCTTGAATCTAAATGCAATGACAGTATTTACCAGCTTATTTTACCAGCCTTATACCACTCTATTCTTTCCTATACTGAAAATTGGTATGTAATGAGAAAAAAATCAAGCATGTGTCCACCTTTTCCTTTATGAACAGTATTCAGGGGTAACTAAATAGTAGATGAGGGAAAGATTTTCAGAAGATAATAATATCAGTTAATAATACAGAAGGAATGATAAAATGCAAAAGTCACCATTTTGCAAGCCCTAATGATGTAATGGATCCTGGCAATAACCATTAGATGAAAAGTTGATGGGAAACTTTATAACGGATGGATCAAGTGAAAACACCTGAACCACCTGATACTTTGTAAAATCACAAGTGAGGCAGCGGCCTTGTATGTGCTTACTGATATGATGCAATAGAAAGCACCCAGCAATGTATATATAGTACTGTTGCCTACAGTATTGAATCTGAATTTCTTCAAGGATCTAGATTCAACTACCAACTTATAAGAAATGTATTTTATCTTGTGTACCCAATCAATATTACCCTTTAAATAATCTAGTTCCAAATTTGTGCCATTAATAGCAAGTGTACACATCTCTATGTACCTGCTTTTATTTTCCATAGTTTTAAACTACTTCTACTTCTAGTGTATGTCATTGTGCTGGTCTTGACTTATCCTTCTGAACCCCATTAAGTCCCTTTCTGAATCAGACAAAAGAGAAGCAAATAATTACATGGTTTAGGTTTTCTTCCTTTCAACATCTCAGATCAGTCATATATTTAGGTATCTTTTCCAGGTACAATGCTGAGTCAAGGAAAACAACGAATGCCAAAAATTCTTGCACCAAAATAAGTATCTAATGCATACTTTCTTATAAAAGAGGTTACAAAGGGGATAGCAAAGGTTTTTCTTATATCCTACTGACAAGTGTCTTCCTGAAGTGCCCTGTTGAGAAGAATTCTAAGCTGAGTTATGGCTCAGGAGGAAAGAGCACAGTAGAAGTCCTATTATTGGACAAAAGCGGGGTGAGCAGTTAATCAAAATAGTCAAACCATGGAATGATTTTTAAAATAATAATAATAATATTATTTTTTAAATAATAATATTTTAACTTATACTATACAAAAGCACATTTAATAATTAAACATTTGATGTAGGGCCTAGACCTTTTATTGGCCTATGAGCCCACTGTTGGTCCTCCAATTTCATAAACAACATTCAAATGCTTCATCTACAATTTCTAGTTTGTTTCATTAGAGTTAGGATGTAAAAGCACTTGCAAAGCCATCTAAGGGCAGATTCTTTCAATATGTTTATGATTTTCTCCCTGATTTGCTGCAGTTATTTTGTCCATACCCACATTTTTTAGTTATTGCTCTTTATCCAGTCTTTGGAAGGTTTCGATATTGTTGCCCTAGAAACAATGTAGTTTTTTTTGCAAATAAATTTGAGAGGTTTAGACAAGATTTGAAATCAACTAAAAATTACAGTAAGATATATAGTTGGAAAGCATATAAGGGACTGCCCACATGATTCCTTTCTAGCTCCTGGCCTCTGTATTGGTTTTCTAGGACTGCTGTACCAAAGTACCATAAACTGGGTGGCTTAAATAACAGAAATGTATTGTCTCACAATTCTGGAGTCTACAAGTCCAAGATCAGGTTCAGC
>NW_006771143.1:3096001-3101976 GCF_000442215.2 Lipotes vexillifer
TCAGCAGGATTGATTCCTTCTGGGAATCAGAAGGATTCAAGGGAAGGATTTCTGAGAGAATCTGTTCCATACCTCTTAGCTAGCTTCTGATGGTTTCCCAGTAATCTTTGGCCTTCCTTGACTTCTAGGAGTATCATCTCAATCTCTTCCTTCATCTTCACAGTATGTTCTCCCTATGTATGTGGTCTGTCTCCAGATTTCCCCTTCTTATGAGGGTACCAGTCATGTTGGATGAAGGGCCCACCCTAATGAGTATGACCTCGTCTTAACTAGTTACATCTGCAATGACTCTATTTCCAAATAACATCACATTCTGAGGTACCGAAATTTAAGACTTTAGCATATGAGTTGTGAGGGGACCCGACTTAACCCACAACAGCATCAATCAGTAAGTTTCAGAGAAAGGGTGCAAATTTTAATTAAGGGAGCTTCTACTGTAAAAGGTTAATTAATGAATTTTGCCATGGGAGCAGCATGTGGGATAGGAAAGTATGTGCTGTCATATATTTTTCTGGGATCATGATGTATTTATAAAACTTGACATTGTATTTTATTTTCCAGCAATCTGTTTGAGGAAAAGGTCACTGCAAAGCAAGGTCCCCCCCCCAAAAAAAAATTAATCTCAATTCATTATCCTTTAACTTGAATTTATCAATTAAACTTGTGCAAACAAATTAGGTATTTGCAAGTTCTACAACAAGCCATTATCTAAATATCCTTAATTCCCATTCTTGTACAACTGAAGAAATAATAATAATAATAAATCTGTATATTTTACACAGTTCTTTATAACTCAAAGACATCTCTTTCCAAACAATAATCGTAAGTCCTTTGCCCTCAACCTACCTCTTTTTTTGGGTTACGTTTATGTGTGCCCTAATTCTATATCAGAGTGCAAACTGGGGTAAAGGAATAAGATAAAGAGAACTATTTTTTACTGTGTTTATGTGGCGTCCTGTTCTACAAAGGGTAAGGCTTTCATCTTTGAATCCGATATCCACTTAACTACAGTACCAAAGATTTATTTTGACCCCCTCTTGTTTCAGAAGGGGCTCAAAAGTCTGTAGCAATTTTTGACACTTTGTTATAATGTTTTTCTGAACCCCCCCACACATACACACACACACACACACACACACACACACACACACACACTCCTCCCCGCCTCATTTTCATATGGACAAAAAGCGTTGGGATAAAATGATGGTTCATTATAGTGGTACAGAGCTCTTATCTTCATCCGGCAAGAGTCATTTCCTTCCAAAGATTGAAATGCAAATGTGAAAATTAATGATAACTGCATTATCTGATAGCAGAGATAATACCAATTCACTGTCAGAGTAATACACAGTCATTCTACGATTTCCTCTGCTTCTCACAATATTCTTCTTACTGTCAGACTATATCTATGGTTAACTATGTTTCATAGGTTTCTGTTAATTTACTTCAAATGGCATTTCCCAGATCTTATATCTACCACATTTTCCCAATCAAAAAGGAAACGAAATCAGAACTGTAATCTCCAAGCCCTTCTTTGGACTAGTAAAGGGAAAAAAACCCTGTATCATTAGTGTGTGCTTCTCTCTCACAGTGGTCTCCCAGCTGCCATTCCACTTTATATAAAACACTCCCCATCTTCTCAGTTTAATTTCAGGCACAGAGCAGAACTAGCCTGATCATCTGCGTGGATCCACAACGCTGAACAGCATCTGAATGAGATGACTTCTTTATAGATTTCTTGAAACATTTTTAGTCCAGATGCAACAAGTACACACATCTGATTTTATGCTAGACATTTATTCTTGAAAATTTATTTACATTAAAATTTCTTTTACTGAATTATATTTTAAATCCAGTTGAATAGAACATAGTTAACGTAGCCCTGTGATGATTTCTACATAGCGAAATCACTTTACAAAGTTGATTCACTATACAAACGTGGGCTTATCATCTGTAAGGCATTATAATGGCTTCTAAGGCACAATTGCCAAAATGATACTAAAAGTAATATTAAGAGCCATTTATTGAGCACTTATGAAGTTTTGATCTCCATGTTTTACATAAAAAATCTCGTTAATGACGTAGTTATTAAAATTAGCCCCATTTTATATATAAGGAAACTGAGCCCTTGGAGAGTTAGTAACTTACCCAAAGTCACACAATTGATAAGTGGCAGGGCCAATATATAAACAGAAGTATTGTTGGTCTTCTCTACCCATTACCTCAAAATAATTTACCTCTGATGGTAAATCAGATTTCCATTTATCAACCTAGGAGGAAGGTGTGCTGTTCCATAATGTATAACACAAAAATTATTCCTAATTTCATTCTATTAATTCCTCAAATCATCGATACAAGGTCTGATTTTCTACTTCATTTTTACTGAAATGGCCCAAATGCTTTACATAAAAATGCCAAAATCTATTTAAATAAAAGTACATGATTATCTGGAAAAGTTCATGCCAAAGAATCTAAATGACTGCTTGCTCAAAATTTTATATCTGTGTATATTTGTATTAATATACATTATTGGGGGCTACATATACTTATCTGCACAATTTGAGTAACATGATATGTTCCTTTAGTAGAACTCCTAGAAATGTCAATTATAGCTGCTATAAGGCTGTTGGTAGATTCATTCAATATTAGACCAGGGAAAACAAATTATTCATTATTCCCATGTGCAAAAAGAAGTAACATGTCTTTAATAACATAAGCCAGAGAGTTGGCATTCCTAGAGTTGACGTTTATGAGATGTGACTTTTAAGGTACTCATTTCATAGTGGTGGATGACGAATTTATAATGATTTAACAGTATTCTCTTCCCTAAGCCTCCTTCTAAATAAATACACAAGTCAGCACTCCAGAATTTGGCGATGGATTGAGGGTCTAAAGAGTTTCTTAAAGGAGGGAGACAGAGATGTAAGCATTGTTTTCAAAATAAGGACACATTCCAATTGTTGGCCAATGTGAGAGGTCCTAGGGTAAAGGGAGGCCATTAAAATCTAGCAAATCCCACACTCGCCCAGGCTCTGTGCTAGGTATCATATATATCATCTCTTCCAAGTTTCATCCTCATAACCATGTTTCAAAGTATTTATTATTCTTCCCATTTTGAAGATAAGGAAACTGAGGTCCTGGCTGTTTTAATATACCCAAGGCCACAAGGCCATAAGTGTAAGCATGGCTCTAAAATTTGTGCATTTTCTTCTGTAGTCTAGACCATTCCCTACTTTCTAGGTTGACATGCTTAATTATTGCATCCTACCTAACTATACTACATGAATAACTAAAGAAGGTTAAAGGAGAGAAATGGTATCAAAAAGAGACAGTGTGGACACCAGTCAGATTGGCCATCATTAAAATGTCTACAAATAACAAATGCTGAAGAGGGTGTGTAGAAAAGAGGACCCTCCTGCACTGCTGGTGGGAATGTAAGTTGGTGCAGCCACTGTGGAAAACAGTATGGAGTTTCCTCGAAAAACTAAAAATAGGGTTGCCAAATGATCTGGCAATCCCACTCCTAGACAAAACTATAATTCAAAAAGATACATGCACCCCTATGTTCACAGCAGCACTATTTATAATAGCCAAGACATGGAAACAACCTAAATGTCCATCAACAGATGAATGGATAAAGAAGACATGGTACATATACACAATGGAATACTACTCAGCCCCCCAAAAGAAAGAAAAAATGCCATTTGCAGCAACATGGATGGAACTAGAGATTATCATACTAAGTGAAGTAAGGCAGAAAGAGAAAGACAGATACCATATGATATCACTTATATGTGGAATGTAAAATATGACACAAATGAACTTATCTATAAAACAGAAAGAGACTCACAGACATAAAGAACAGACTTATGGTTGCCAAGGGGGAGGTGGGGTGGGAGACGGATGAAATGGGAGGTTGCAGTTAGCAGATGCAAACTATTATATATTGAATGGATAAACAACAAGGTCCTACTGTATAGTACATGGAACTAAATTCAATATCCTGTGATAAACCAGAATGGGCAAGAATATGAAAAAAGAATGTGTGTGTGTATATATATATACATAGAGAGAGAGAGAGAGAGAGAGAGAGAGAGAGAGAGAGAGATAATAGTATCACTTTGCTGCACAGCAGAAATTAACACAACATTGTAAATCAACTATATTTCAATAAAAAAAGAGACTGTGGCCAGCATTGTACTACATCTTTGGACTTCTCCCTAGCACTTTTCACAGTTATTAGTGTACAATGACTATTTCTTAAATAGTTAAACGTATGAGAATATTGGCAAACTGAATTACTGGAGGGTGATAAAAGAAAAAGCATTTACTTAAAAAGAAGACAGAAATGATATAAGTGAGGTATAGGCAAATACAGAGGGAAAGGAAGAACAGTGGATAACAAGTATCATATGAATTAGATTCCAAGCAAGGTAATGTCAAGGTAATTTTCTTAAGAGCTAGAAAGAAGAATCAGACTTGAAAATAGATATGTGAAATACTGAAATAATGAGGTAATGACTTTTACACTGGCCTGAACTTTACTAGCTTACTGTGAGTCTAGCACTCCACTCAAATGGTGAAAGACTCATAAGAAATTGAAGATTGTTCAAATAAGAGTCACAAATATTTAAACATTAAAGAATTTCATCATTAGAAATGTTTACAAATGTAAGACAATTTTCCTAAAGATTGTTTAGTTCCACCTAATCATAAGAGTTAAGAAAGGTACAAGCAATTATTAAATGTGCCTTTTAAATGTATAACAAATAAGGAAAAAAAATTGCTCTGGGGAATCTGCATTTGATAAAAATAGAACACTTCACAAAGGAGTTGATTCATTATCGAACTGAGCTATCAAGAAAAGTTGTGGAGTCGTCTCCAATCAAACTTTAAAAATAAGATAAATCCTGATCTATCTTAAATGATGTTAGCTCTATGCCTCAAATTCTTTAGATAATTTCCTTGTCCTTTGATTCTGTTCTATTTTTAGAGACAACTCTCTCTCTTAGGGTGACTATCAGGACTGGGTGGGAGGACCTTAAAGTTAGGAGACCTTGAAATCACACCTGGCTCATTGCCTCATGTCTTAACCAATAATTTGTGGCTAAATTCAAAACTAGATGCTTGGGCTTCCCTGGTGGCTCAGTGGTTGGGAGTCCGCCTGCCGATGCAGGGGACACGGGTTCGTGCGCCGGTCTGGGAAGACCCCACATGCCGCGGAGCGGCTGGGCCCGTGAGACATGGCCACTGAGCCTGCGCGTCTGGAGCCTGTGCTCTGCAACGCAAGAGGCCACAACAGTGAGAGGCCCGCATACAGCAAAACAAACAAACAAACAAACAAACAAAAAACTAGATGTTTGGTATTATAAAAGTTTACCCTTGTTGTATCAGATGTACTACTGTGCTTTAAAAAATGCAGAAAAGAATGTTTAAAGGTTCTGCTTCAAGTTGCAACAATTTCAAAGCCATAATAATGGTCATTAGCATTTTATGTTCAAGATTTGATTTAATTCTCACAAAAGCCCTAAGAGGCGTTAATATTACTTTCCACATTTTACAAATGAGAATAACAGCAAAGAGAGATTAAGCAACTTGCAAAAATTCATCCAGCAAGTAAGCAGCAAATGCAGAATTCGAATCTAAAACTTTAGAATCCAGAGTTCATTTTCTAAGATGTTTGGAAACTGTCACTAAAACCTGGGAAATTTCCTCTTCTTAATACAGTTGTAAAATACCAACACTTTTTTTGAATAACAAAAATTTGGGTAAAAATATTGATGTAATCACTGTTGATGCAATAGCAAAAGTCCAAAAACATCCTGTATACTTTCTCTGACTGAAGGAAAGCAATGAATATTCTACCTTAAAAGATAAATATCCAACAGGTAATCTATTGTTATGAATCAACTTCATTAATCAGGGGATGTCAAAATAATAAATCCCCCTTTATTTTGCAAAACACCTGTAGGGAA
>NW_006771143.1:3102006-3133646 GCF_000442215.2 Lipotes vexillifer
GGATGAATTTTCCAGGCATACCTGCTTATAGGCATACATTTCTCCCTTTAAAGTTTTTATACATTCATATGTGCCACAGAAAGAGTATATACGTTTTCACTGATATCAATTGAATAAAATGTTTATCAAATCACATACGTTAAGTAAATTTAACTCAAAAGTGAAAAATCTTATCCTGAATGGACAGCATCATGCTTTATCCTTGTTCCTCCCTCCCTCTCTCTCTCTCTCTCTCTCTCTCTCTCTCTCTCTCTCTCTCTCGCTCTCGCTCTCGCTCTCGCTCTCTTTTAGCTAACACATAACTTTATTTCTGGAAAAGCTTCCTGAAAAAGGAAGCACTGGGTATGCAGTATGTGTTTAGTAATTCACCACCCCCTGAATTTGATTACTTACTCACAAGTCGCTGGGAGCATTGTGGGTCCCAGGTTTGAGCAAATAGGAAAACCAGCCGCCTCCAAGTTTGCCCCTTTGAGTGAATCCAGAATGTACCCTTTGCCAGTAGGCATATCAAAAGGCCATCTAATCTAATTTAAATGTAAAAACTCTTCTACACAGCATACATGTACTTAATTCTATGAATAAAGAACCATACAACATAAAGTTCACCCACTTTTTTAAGTTAAATGTAATCCCCAAGAAAAAATAAATTTTTCCAAAGTTTTTTTTCTTATTTTTTTAATCAAGAGAATTCTTCCCTTCATTAAGGCAGAAACATTATGCAATAAGGTGAAAATGCCAGATGTCCACATTTTCTTTCAAACTCTTAAAATGTGGTATATGGTACTTTAATTATGATATGTTTTGATCCAAAATCTTGTGTAACATTATGCTATAGTATACAGAATACAAACATCTGTGTGTATCATGAATAACATTAGAAATGACATCATAATAATCAGATATACTGTATCTTCATTTTTATTTGCGTTATATTTTCCAGCTGCTGGTTTCAGAAAATTACCACTGGAGTTCCTCTCTTCTTCATGCACAGCAGAGAGCAATTTGCAAAGTCATGCAAGGGTGAAAATGTGATTGAAATATAGGGATCTTTCTTAATGAAAAACGTTACTGCTTTGGAAATCATGGCTAAAACTGTCTCAAAACTTGCTTATATCCTTAAGCCCTATGACATAACAGTCTCCATTTATAAATATACCATCAATTGTAAATTAGTTGGCACCAAATATAAAGGATTTTAGCCACAGAGCTCTTATGAACTGTACATATTTGTATAAAATTGTGTTGGTCTTTTGGAGTATTTTAACAGTTTTTGTTTTTCTTGAAATGATTAAATATCAATGAACTTTAAAATCAAATTTAATTTTCATTCATAAAAATAAAAATATTACCAAAACCTTGAATCAAAGTGGGGCATCTGTTAATGTTTTCTAAACTTCTAAACACATACTGGGATTCAATCTATGACTTACAACATGACTATACTAAAAGTATTTCTTTGGAGTATTGTTACTTGTTTGAAGCTTTAAAAGTATGCCCAATTTGAATGTGGATACAGCGCAAAGATCTCTGTTCAAAGAAAAAACAAGTAGAATTAACTAAATTCCTACATGAGTATGAAAGAAAACAAAGATGAAAAACTTGAAGCCGTGATAACACTTTGGTTTTTATAGTTTATTTATCAAAGATAAAAATCCTCTTTAAATAATGGTATTTATTCAGCCTTCCATGTAACCAACATACACACAAATATTTTTTTAAATCAAAAGTGAGAGTGTAAGAGTTTTATAATTTAATTAAAATTTAAGGAAAAAAAAGTGAATTCCTCATAGTAGCAACAAGATGACTGAATTTTAAATTTTTTGTCCTACCTGGTCCATCCCAGTCGTCTATCTCAACTCCAGGTTGCCCCGGTTTCTCTGACTGTGTGTCCCCATCTGATTCTGCTGTCCCCTGGACTCCTTCATCATCACCTAGAAAATACCAATATGCAAAGAGGAAGGGACGTGATTAAAGCCCTCTATTTGAAATTCAAATCCTCCTAGAGGGATGTCCATAGCATATGTCTAATTACATATTTGTTACAAATATTGTCATTATATTGACATAGGTCTATGATTAATCATTTTGATAACTACTGTGGCTTTATAACAAAGAAAATCAACATTTGTCATAAATAAATAAACTGCTATAAACATTAAAAACATCTCCATAAAATTTTTCATTTGGAATTATTAATATTAACAGAAGAAAATGAAAAGCAGTATGTAATTATTGTAGTGCTTTCAATACAGAAAACCGTAACATGCTTATTTTCAAATTACATTTTTGCAAAGGCAATATGCAGCAGAAAAGAAATACCATAGGAAAAGACATACTTATGTTTGGGTTGAATTTAGGATATTTTGAAGAAGATTTTCTTTTTCCCCAGCATTAAGCGTGCTGAAACTTGTTTGTATTTATTTTTTAAATGGGTATAAAAAGGTCATAATTGAATTACTGTCATATAAGATGAGCCAGTGACACAAGTCTTCACAATGCAAGAAGCTATAAACCTATACTTGTTCTTGAAGAAGCATAGCTAGTTTGCACAAAATCATGCCTTCATTTTCACATAAGAAAAGAAAAGCAATGTAATATATTTTGAGCAAAAGTATATTTATGGCAAAGAAGGAGAAACACCTTAACATGCAATCACATTTTAAAAGTTAAGAGCCTAATTTGTAGGTACCTTCATTTTAAGTGATAATGTAACAAGGTACTGCTGCTTTTTAAAGGAAAGTAATTGACTTTAATACAGTGCACACAAATATATTAATCATTCCTACTTATAAAGGATAACAGAAATCAGAAAACAGAATGGCAAGAAAATGTGATGACAGAAATGAAAAGAATGTATACTAAAAACAGGGCAACTAAACCTTTAATCTAATAATGCTAAATTTTTAAAGTTAAATCACTTGCCCTCTGAAGTATTTAATAACTATTTTCCACATAGTTGTTAAATCTCTAATAGTACTTAAATCTTTATATTATTATACAAAAAATACATTGAATTCTTAAAATCTTTCAAAGTAACCTAGAAAATACAAAATTTTCAGGAAACAATTACTACAATGACATTAGTGTGATGTTGATATGAGTTTTGAAGTTTAAACTTCATAAATTTTATATTCATTTCTATATATAGCTTCACAAAATGAATCACTTTAAAAAGTGGAATAAAAGTAAAGAGAGATAATGTAGAAACCCAGTGACAGCTCTGTCGAACTTAGTTTCCTTCACGGTGTAGTACTGGCTCCTACACATACCCCACAGCACCGAACCCCATGTCTGGAACTGGAGGCTCTTTGAAAATTGAGTTATCTCTTCCTTTCTGGATTATCAAAATGAACAGCAATGAAATTCTCTCCAGAAAATGTTTATTAAGCGTTTACCAGGTTTAAGGGACTGTAGTAGGTATAGTAGCATATATATGGAAAAACACCTTTTTGAAAGTAGTATAAAACTCATTAAAGAGAGTTCACAAATAACGAGAATGCAAGACAAGGTCCAAGAACCATGAGAAAGGTACAAAGGCTCAGTAAAAAGATAAGAGTTTGAATCTTCTGTGCTCCTTTTTTGTAGGTCACATAGAACACAGACACATGAACCAGTTATCTTCAGAGATCAGGGTTAAGAGATCTCTCACTTTTCAGATACAGATAGGGCTAGTTCTTAGCCTGCACACATGCGTGGGCCTCTATGGCCTTGCAGTATATTGAAAGAACATAAGAAACTTGAAAACTTTCTCACCAACTGAGTCAGTGTTACTTAATACAATATCAGTGTACCACCTAACCTTCTTGAGTGCTACCAGGGATGTCTGACCCAATTTAGAGTAATATATACTGACTTTACCAACACTTTATTTTTCATGGGGACTAGAATCTACCACATAGATGAGTGACCTTTTGCTTGCATTTCCACAGACTGAATGAAGGTTTAACTCTAGGCACGAATGCAGGGGAGTTTACAAAGGAAAATGCATGGGGAGTTTACAAAGGAAAGAGAGTAGAAAAAAAGAGTACAGCATGTGACCTATAATTTTTAAACAACATCCATGCCTTCCAAGCACTTTTCTTGTGTCTTGTGAGTCTTGAAACATAGGGATGTGAGCATCAGAGAGGATGCTGGAGACCATCTAACCCAAATTAGACAAAATTTACTGATCAGGAAATTGATGCACAGATAGGGTCAGTAACTTATCTATGGTCTTATAGTTAACAACATTTATTTCTACATAAGGCATCTCCCCCAAGCCTTCTCATGCTTCAGGAATAAATGCCTCCCAGTCATTCCAGGGGTTACAGACTGCTTTAGGTGGATCTCCTTTCCCTAACAAACAGAACAGTAGGCATATGAAGGAGCATGGAAAGGCACCATAAAGACCACCAAAATCAGCAGTTTGTACAAGGTTAGGAATTAAATTTGAGTCTCCTGTCAGTTAGCATTCTTTCCAAAACATCCTTTCTTGCTTCCCCTCTCTACCCCACCAGTTGAAGAGAGAACCATGCACACCTGAAACAGTTGAATATTAGTCGTGGAGCAATGCATAAACAAGCAAGCATGAGACTATGCTGTTCAAAAATCACACATCCAAGGGCCCAGAGAACAGAGTGTAAAATTCTGGCCAGAACTACTTGGAGAAGTTAAGTTTCATATTCAGGTATTAATTGTATCATCCTATGTTCACACAGAGAAGTAAATCTTCCTGACTTTTACTATTACATTTTAATTTGTTGGAAATACACTGTGCCATGCACAATTCAATCAATAATTAACACTTACAAGGCATACTTTTGAAGATACAATGAAATATATGAAAAAGAAAAAAATACTTTCTCTTAAGGACCATATAATCTAGTTAAGGAGACAGGTCACATGCATAAGAGAGGTAACCACTGATGAAAACAATCAGGATTGTCCATGAATAATTCCAAATGAGATCACATAAGATATGGAAATTCAGAGACCAAAAGCATAAAATGACATTGACCATGGAGAACCTTATAATTATTTTTGGAGTTCTACCTTCATATTGAAGACAGGGAGAAGCATTAGAGGTATTACAGTGGGGAACTGATGAGATCATGTGACACAAACACAGTAATGAACATATATTTATTGAGTTTCTATGAACATACCTTGTCAGACCTCTGGTCTTTGAGTTTTCCCTCACTCAATCCATAACAACACTCTGGCTCATGTCTCAGACATTCTTCACCCCAATTTTTGTGAGACTAGAATTAAGTCTACTCTAAAATATTTTATTAGGCAAATTACATATTTGGAAGGAAAAGTATTCAGAAATATAGTGAGAAACAAGTACGTTTGGAAGAATACACTGCAAAGTAATCACAACACGTAGACGTTAAAAGAATTTACTTAGATCTATGAATGTCTGTCTTTATTGAATGGAAGTGATATAAAACATTCTTTATTAACTGATTAAAATACTACTTTTGAGTCCCTGAGCACTACGAATACAAAACAAAGATGGTTCCTTCTCTCATAAAACTTATAGATTAGGACAGAGACCAACCAACAGACTGCAACCCCATGCGATGAATGCTTTCATGGGAGCAGTCCATGATGTGACACGAGCATACATGCATGACACTTAATGAAAACTTGGTGTCATGGAAGCTTTCTGGAGAAAGAAGCCAATAAAATACCTGAAATTTTGGAGGCATAATCTTAGATGAATCTGAACTCCGTAGGTTTAATGTTCTGAGGCTCCATAATTGAAAACCATTTTTCAGGTTAAAAATGAGAACCATCTCCCCAAAGAAAAAGATTAAGTAATTAAGTTACTGCACAGGAAAAATGACAACTTGAAGGTGGTGAAGCTAAAGACATTTCAATGATGCAAGAACAGGATCCAGACAATGTTTTAAGATGCCAACAAGAAATAGTTCAAGAAATACTCCTACTATTTGATAGTTAACTGAATGAAGTCCTTTCCTTCATTTAGTATGGGACAAATTTACCCATGATCATTTTCATCCAGTAACTACTAGGAAAAGAAAACGGCAGCATGACGACAAATCTCAGCAGATGTTTGACGCACACAGAAATTTAGTAAATTACTCAAAATGAACTAGTAATTTCATATAATAAAATACCTTCATTAAATGTCACTCAACTGCCAAATCAGAACTGTAGAGCTTAGATTTCAACTTGTGCCAACATCTGGAGCAATACTCAGTATTGATAATCCTGATTCATGGAACAATTTGCTTTAATTTGTTTGATTATGCAGCACATATAATTAGAAAACTACTGAAAATAAATATTGCAGAGTACTCAGTTAAAGAAGCACTGTAAAATTAGTTGATTGTACACAATTAACAGCTCTAAAGAAATTACATTTTGCAACTATTTTAAACCATTTATGAAACTGCGTAAATGTGCAATATATATCACATTAATAAAAATAAATCCTGAGAGAGAAGAGTAAATTCGTTTGCTGATTAAATTGTGTTTTCTTAAAGAAAGAAAGCAAAAAAGAGAAAGATGCCCAAAAGCATAAGAATGTCATATGAAATGATATACTTGGGTGTAGAAAACAAAACGGGTCAGAATTGAATTTATATTCATCTCAGTGTCTGCTACGTGCCAAATACTGAAATCATAAAGATGAATAAAGCAGAGAGCATGTCACAAAGCTCAGGTTCTATAGTAAACCTAAACATGGCTACCATTTCTTGAGCACCACTCAGCACTAGCTAAGTGCTTCTCGAACATCACATTAACGACTCTGCCATGCATTATTATCCCTATATTTCAGAAGAGTAAACCAATAGGCAGATATGTGAGAAGACGCCTAAGCACATTGCTAGTAAGTGGCAGAGCCCAGAATTGATTCCAAGTCAGTCCAACTCCAAAGGCCGTACTCCAAACCCATTAGAATATTATAGTCAAAGTCTACTGGATGTCAAACAATAAAGACAGCAGGATGTGATCAGATAGCTGCTTTCTCCTCATCATACATAAACCTTGTTTCTTCATTATTTTTTTTTAGGTGTACTATTTTACTTGGAACTTGGTAAATCAAACTACATACAGATGCTTAATCAATAACCATTGCTCACTGTGCAGTTAGAAAATTAGATTTTGGTTTCATTCTTTTAAACATAACCTATTGCAATATCATTACATTTACTAATTAATTGCTTTCAGAACTATTTAATAACTAAAATATGTCACGTTTTTCAACTTCCAGACCCTTCATCATCTAAGTTTATTTCAGGAAACTAGCTCTCATTTTTATGGTAATGTTTTCACCTAATTCATTTTTAATCTTTTTACTAATGAAAAATGAAATGATTAAAAAATAACTTAATCGAATATGAAATCTCTAAATTACTTTTAAGAAACAGCATTTTCCCCTTACAATAGAGACTTGCTTCTTTCCTATCAATATATTTATTCTCATGGAAAATTCATAAATAGAACTTTATTTTGATATTAACCCAACTCCAGCCTCTTCTTGATTTGAATGGAAATGACTTCATTGACCATCTTCTTTTTTAACTTCTATCCATTTTTGATTCTTATATGTTTGAAATCAGCACTCTAGAGTAGCTTATGAAAAAAATGGCATGAATAATTAATAGCTAAGATAATAATGACAAGTTTGTTCAGATATTGCTTCAAAAGCTTTGTTGGTAGGAAGAGGAAAGGAAGAGAGACAGGATGCTAGGTAGAGAATTACAGAAACACCTATGAATGCATTTAACATGCATTCACTTATTGGCTAAATTCTTTATTCACATACTTCACATACATAAATAGAAATTTCAGTGTATTTTTAGCAAAGCACAAACACATCTAATGGGATAACCACTATATATATCCAGAGACCAATTCATAAAATGATGAAACGGAATAAATGTCAAGTGGTAACAAAATCTATAATATTTCTAAAATTATGGCTATGGAGTTAATGGTTTTCCATTGCAAGATTAAACTCTTTTGTTGCTCTTTTAAAAGATATCGTACATATTTTGTGGGCCCTTCCATTTTTCTTAGTCTAGTTTTCAGAATCAATGAAAGCCCTATAGGAGGAAACTGAAGGTGTTATTGAGCACTATAATACACAGCACAGATGACTTGGGGAAATGCACTAAAATATAGTCTTTGGAACACATGAAACAGAATCTTTTAATCCCGTATTAGGTATTGTTGGCAAGGTGGTAAAAGCAGTGGCTCTACTTGCAAGGCAAAAATAATTTCAAAAACACAAATAAATATCTTTTCACTGAAAGTTAGATATTCCTGTAGAAATTAAAGATTTGCCACATCCTGAGGCAGTCACTTTTCCAGCACAAAACAGCAGCAGTGTTTGAAAGCAGTCATGCAAGCAAACAGCCTTTCTCAATCCTGCTCTTTTAATCCATGTAGTTCCTATCAATATTAACCTCTTATAGAAATTCCTGTACAATATAACTATTGAACTTTCTTGACTAGGAGTGTTACTGTAGCTGTTAGCCATCCCTATAATGTATTTTGCAATCAGCTAAATCATCAAAGTATTTTTTAACAATGAACAGTTCAGGAGTGACAGATCTACTTTCTTGTTCACAACTGCTTATCAGAGAATAGATATCACATATGTTTTCCAGGTGCTTCCTATAGTTAGGATACCTTCACAGAAGCCGCTCATGAAAGATAAGGTCATAAAAGAGATGAAAAATGTGTGAGCTTCATACACTTATGGTTTTATCATCAGACAAGATAGCTTTGGTTAAAGGACTGTAACAGTCAAAAACTGCAGTTTGTATTGAAGGGTGAGCACATTTAAGTTTAAGATTCAGTTTGTGTCTGCTCTGCCTAATAGCCTCACAATAGTGTTTGGCTTAAAACAATTGTTTGGTTATAGCTTATCCAAACAAAGGTGCCAGGTTAAATTAACTCTGCATTGCCAAATTACAGACACAGTTTATCTCCAGAGACAAAAAATTTAAAAAAAAAACATGCAATTGTTACCCTTTTTTGCTAATACCTAAAAATAATCTAAATATTTCGACCATTTGAAAAGAATATGTTCATTATTCTGTGGATTCCCATAATCATGTCTAACTAAAGTTTCCCTCGACTTACTATAAATGTATACGAAAATGTAGGATTTTGCCGTGTTCTGGATAGTTAACAGTCAGTACACAAACATTTCTTTAAATGCATGTGATTTCCTTGTAACTTATATAATAGCCTTTTTCATACCTCAGAGTATGAATTGAACAGGTAAAAAAAATAGAATCCACATTTGTTTGATTATAAACTTTCAGACCCCAGATCAGGAAACAATCCTGAAATATTTGATGACAGTGGTCCTGGACTAAGTCTGTCATTTTTGAAAAGGAAACTCAATCTCTACAGTCAATGCATAACTACTGTAATTTGTGGCATTTTATTATAGTTAATAAGGGAAAATTATTGAAAATACTAACGTTTACGGTAACTGTATCAGATAAAAGTCACATTGAAAGTATTGACAACTTAGAAAGAACAGTGATTTATAAATTCTTTCTACAGTCCTGAACATTTATTCCTGATGTCAGTATCAGCCTCTATGTGAAAAGTATTTTTCTCAAAGTTTAAGTTCGTTTGAGATTTGGAACATAAGGGAAATTTCCACATGAGATAAAATAAGGCAAATTCTCAGCAGTGTATCTATCATTCAAGAACTTTCACTCCTCGTTATTTCTCACAATGAGCACTTGAAAGAGTCAGATATATAAGAAAAATGTTTCTAAAATACATATTTCAAAGTTTGTATTTAAATAATTTTTATTTTCTCTTCCCCAGCTACCCCTCCCCAAACCAAAACAAACAAACAAGAGAACCTCACTGCAACTAAAAAGAAAATTCACTGCAACTACTATATTCCACTCAGAGGAGGATTCTACAAAATTAAAGCACATCTTGTTCCAAAGAGGAGACAAAGTAATGCCTGATGGTCTGTAAATGATAATACTCTGAACTGTAACTGACCTATTCACAGATCTGTTGTTCTGCCGTCAGGAAACCAGTAGCTTTCAGTTTTCTGGACTCAGTCTTCAAGCTTCAAACCCAGCATTCCCTTTAGGAAATCACCACCGCCACCATCATCATCATTATCACCATCACCATCACCAACAATAACAAAAAGTAAAGCCAAACCTTACAGTCTCTGAAATTGTCTCCCCAACAAGCCAACCTCATCTACACAGAAAGATCAAGCCAATTTGAGAAAGTTATGATCTTTGAATATTGCTTTTCATAGAACCTAATTGTTTATTCTTTCCTGTTTAACAATTCATTCCAGAGACGACCTCCTTTCTCATAATCCATTTAAGAATATGAGTCATAAGCAATCACTCATTACCATAGCGCTCCATCATCACAATATAATTTACTCATTTTAAATAGACTTTATTCAAGCCACACATCCAAAAAGCCAAGGCCAATGGAGAATGCATATTGTGGGACAGCAGCTAACAAAGACTTTGGTCTATATCTGAATGCCCTTTTTCCAACACTAGTTCAAATACCCTAATGATGATAAATGACTCTCAGAGCTCACAAATAGGGGATAACATATATTTCTTCTGATAAACCCTGTTTTTTCTACTGCTTGACCATTGGAATTACACATACCTTACTCTTTCATTTTCTCTCTCTACTATGGTTTATCGGAAGCTCAGATTTGCCTGTAACACTTCAGCTTTCAAAGTATTTATCTTCCTCTCTTATGCTTCCTCTCATTATTTCCTGTCCTTCACCCTATGATCATCATCCTTCCTGATCTGTCTGGCTCGTACATCTCTCTCCTGGGTCAACTCCGACCACAGTCCCACCACAATCTGCATGCTCACTAGTCTCTTGCTAACCACTTGCTGTTCCCTCTGTCTGGAACCCTACTATTTCTTTCTACCTAATTAACTCAGCATTAGATACCAACTCAAGTGTCACATTCTTAAGAACGCTTTGACCTTCCTCACTCTTTCAAACCGCCCTGTACCACTTGTGTGATTATTTTACTAATGTCTGCCTCCTCGCTATAAGGTAAATTCCAAAATAGCCAGGACCTTCACTGTATTTACTTACATGGTAATCACAGCATGTCCCATAATGTCTGATATAGTAGGCGTTCGATAAATATTTACTGGATCGCAAAAACACGCATGTGGCATGGACTGACTGCCACAATGCTTTCAGTCATTCATTACCCCAATAATCAAGCAAAGATGAATAAAAACAATGCCCTTTGCAAAAGTGAAAACCCTCCATAGTAACAGAACTTAGAGGTGAGCATGTGGCCACCTAATAATAAAGACCACATTTCCCAGCCTCCCTTTTCTTGAGGTGGACCACTCCTTAAGACTAAGTTCTGGACAATGAATTGTAAACGGGAGAGTCCTGGGGCAGCTTCCAGGAACCTATTCTTATAGCTGAATCTAATCCTAATGAAGTTTTTCATATCTGTGGGGGGAAAATAAGAAGTATTGTAGGTTACGTCAGCCCTGTCCAAACTCAGAGCCATACCCAGCTTCCACCACCAGGGATAGTCCCAGAATGTTATCAAGAGACCCATTCAAACTCTTCTTACCACAAGGTCTTCCCAGAGCACCTCCTCCCTCAGGGCCAGCAAGAGATCCCTGGCTGCTTATAACACAAGAAAAAACAGAGATAGCATCCACGGCATCACCTAGATTTTCAGACATGTGGGAGAATGTTTTCCCCTCTCTGCTTTAATTTTTAACACAGTGCTTTCATGAGTATTTATACTCTCTTTAGGCTCAGGGCAACTTATCCTAGAATGATAACAGATTTGAAATTCAGATATCTACTATAAATGCCAAAACATTTTAGGAATCTTATTCAAGGTTTTCCAAAAATTAGGAAGTTGAAACCAAACAACATTCTTGATCATTGCTGTCTCCTATGAGATCATCCATATTTAATGAAGGTACTAACAGAGGTCGATTCAGGCCTCGTGGGGCCTGAAGTTTATTCAATTTGAGAGGCCTCTTCTTAAAAGAAGAGTGTAAAGTTATAATTACAAAATTAGGTGCAGAGCCTTGGAAGGAGTCTGTGCAAATGAGGAGTTCTGAAGCTACACTACACTACATCAAACTAACTAAATAATTGGCAAATTTAAAAGGTGAATGAGTAGATTTAATATTTTTGGCAATGATAAGTGTGAAGATAAGGTATGCATTTTTACATAAACTTTTAAAATTCATTCCATTTACTAATTATTTGATTTTTTTAGTGCCACTTTAAAAGTTCCCCAAGATAAACTGCCAGTATTATGGAGAAAACATCATTCTTTTCTAAATTGGGTTTTCCTTAGGATATTAGCTATCTTCCCTGTTCTTTCTTATTATCAGTGTCACCCCACATTATTGTAGAATTGCTTCTTGTTGAGTTACTGTATTGTGGTATTCCCTTTTAGTAGTCAGTCACTGGGACAGGATGTAGGAGCACAGGACACAGGCTTAAATGAGGCAGACACATGCTGGTGAATAGTTTCCATACTGGAACGATGCACATTACCATAAGGAAACTTGAGAACGAATACACTGCTTTTTTAATCAGCCCAAACTTAACATTTCCTCCACTCCATATATATACATACATATATATATATATATATATACACACACACACACACACACACACACACACATATATATATACACATATACATATATATACATATTCCCTTGCCTCACTTGTACATATGTTTTCCTTCCTTTACTAGACGACTGTATCTTGAAGAAATAAGAACCACACACACACACACACACACACACATATATATATACACATATACATATATATACATATTCCCTTGCCTCACTTGTACATATGTTTTCCTTCCTTTACTAGACGACTGTATCTTGAAGAAATAAGAACATTCTTTATATATTCCCCTATCTGCCTCTGTACATGCGTGGTCATTTATAGGCACTCATACATTCCGATTCTTATACAACTAGAAACAGGTAACATAGGTTTTCAGTGTTAGTTAACTAGTCTGGACCATAATTTGCATTGAAAAAAGGAAAAGATTATCTAAGACCCAAAGTACAGTGTCTTGTGTTAATTCTACAGCAAGAACAGAAGCTACATCAAATTCCATTGTTAAATAGGTAGGGGGGGAACAAAGAGTTTTATACATCTGTCCTATAGATTTCCACCTTGATAAATCTCTATCTTTAAAAATAATCCTTGAAAAGACCTTCCCTTCTCACTGTCAGAAAAATATAATCACAGCCTCCTGTCTGTGCAGTTCCACTTTCCATCTCTGCTATGTGGGTAAGACTTGGTAAAGATACAGCTACTGTCAAGTTTCAGAACAGTTCCTTGTCTAATCTTTTCTACTTCTCCAGATCTTTGATACAGAACCTGTTAGAATGTATTGCTTACTTTTCCAGTTCCCATGTTTATCTCACGTCCACCCTTACCATCTGCTGCACTGCATTTCCTTCAGAAAAGTGAAAAGTTTTCACAGTGCCCAGAGCTTTCGCTGCAAACAATGCTCTCTTCTCCTCTTCCTTCCTTCCTCTCTCCGCTTTTTATTTGGCCTTATTTTGTGTTAAGGTCAAGCTGTTTTAAAGAGTTCACTTTGCAAACATTTCTACAGGGCTGAAATTCCTATCCAAACAGTTTTGATGGATTTGTAAACATCTTCCCATTTGTTACTGGCTTCTGCCCAAGTACACACATTTTGGGTTGTCCCCAGTCTTTTGAATTACCTGAAAACAACTTCACAAGAAAACAAGCAATGAGAAATTGTGGCTTATTTCAGGCCACCAAATCAGGGTAACATAATCTTCCAGCTAGTATAATGAGTCTAAAGAGCTTTCAATATAGCCCTCTCATTATATCAAAATGCCAACTCTACTTACTGCACACTGGTTTATATGGACAGAGTCTTTAAAGGAGGACCAAAAGAAATCTTTTAAGCACACCCCTAATTTATTTACTTTATCCTTTAAAATGTCTTGTTTTTATGTATGCCCTTATCTTGACTGACGCGTCATGTGTAATAAGTGTTAAAAATACCTTGAAAAAGTGAGTTTTATACTTCATACAGCCAGGCTTCTTCCAATGTGTCCATCCCCTTCTATAAGGATTACATAATGATGGACATCGGAAAATGAAATTAGCACTCATTCTTCGTAAGTACAGTAACCTAGGTTTGAATTTGGTATTAACCTTTAGTAATTTTGTGACTTTGGCCAAGTTACTGAACCTTGGGAAGTCACAGGTGGAAACAACATCCACCCTGCAGGACAGTAAGTTGATTAGAGATGATACATGTACAGCAAGATGTCTGACTTTGGGGAGCAGTCATCAAATGGAAGTTGTTATCACCATTATTATAATTGTTATAATTGGTATGTAGTCTCAGTGCCAATCTCTGGAATCTCACTGAACTAATAAAAGAAGCTGAAACAGCAATCTGCATTCGTTATCAGTATTTGCTTCATTGGTGTAACACATTCAGTTATTTTTACTTGACCTTTTAAGAACAACAAAAAACTGATTGACTACATTCCTATAATTAAATTCATCTTATGGCAGTTTTCCACATTTCCCTTTACACATTCTATGTTTAGCACTACCAGAGGTAAAGTTTGTCCCATCAGGTAATGGAAGGACAAATGCTTTAATACTGCCTGTTGCTTCTCAAATGATAATCAAAACACTGTGAGAAATTTTACATACTAACAAGAAACTATGAATTTTATATTAGAAGATTAAAAGCTTTGAAAATCTTATTTGATTTAAACCTAAAAAATGCTAGTGCAGAACCAAGAAAATATTTTTAAATCATTTATGATGTTTAAAAATAAGAAGCAGAAAAGGCATGGCTACTTCCAAGAGATCAGTTTCTCTAAAATAACATTTTATCTCAAATTATTATGGGACCAAAAGTAGGATTCAAAGTGGTCAACCACATTAATTCCATATTATTAAAATAAATTAGCTTCTCAGGCTTCCCTAATGCTATTCACACTTGTAATTTTCTTTAAATAGAAAAATAAATTAAGAGTTAGTAGATGTAAATGATTGGCAAACTAGTGTAGATCTGCATGAATTGTTTTATATATTTTTTTCTAATTTGAGCAGCATAAAATTGAAAACTGTATTTTTAATTTAGAATAGCTATTTATATAATTACTACTTGACCAAAACTTCCTTCAAGCAACATGGGCTCTTCATTCTACCCAAAATACCACTGAGAAAATGTAGCAATAAAAGGGCTTAAAAATATATAGTTTCCCTTTATGGTATTCAGCTAAAATCAATGATTAATTAAATAACTAGATTAAAAGTGAAAAAGTCAATCAATAATTCAGATGTCTCCTAATATACAGATGCTTAGCTTTACACATGTAAAATAACAGGAGATTAAATAAATTCTTACTTTTCTCCTGAGTTTCAACATTGTAGGAAAAACAACAAACTTACACTAAATTTTATAGGTCAAAAAATGTTCTCTCACTTGCAGAAACCGTAACCACAAAACAGAAAAGACAACTTCTCTAAATGGTAAAATATGGTTTTATATTAATTTTCAATTTTTATTATAAACAATAATAATGCTGATAAAATAAAGATATAACTAAAACAAATATCTCTTAACATTTTACATAGTCAGCTAGAAGCAGAATGAAATACACTGTATTACAATATGAAATTGTTTCATAAATTATAATTATGTAATTATATATTTTATCAAGTTTTACTATATCTAAAAAATGCCTTTAGCTGATTGCACTGTGGAGATTTGTAAATGGTCAGCTCACAGAGAAAACAATGAATTTAGTTCACCATATGCAAAAAAGCAGTATATATTATCAAACATGATTCATATAAATGATATCATCATGACTCATTTCAACATTGCATAAAATCACTCACGTTAATTTTGTTGAAATTTTTATAATGATATATCTGGGATCAAAGATAAGGTAAACAGATAAAGCTTGATCTGACTCTTACAAATAAAATACTAAGTCATGGACAAAATTTGAACACCCTCTGGTTCAAAAGAAAAAAAAAAAAAAAAGAGAAAATGCTGACTCCCGGTAACTACAAATTGCCTTCAAATGCTCCTTCATTTTTTCAATAATTGTGGCTTAAGAAAAAAATCAAACTGATCCAAACATAACTATGTTTTGGGGATTTTAAGATGGCCAGAAGAGTGATACCACAATGTCATAATATTTTCTTCCTTTTTCCAGTCTTATGAGATAAAAATAAAAGGACACCGTTATAGCCTCTATTTCTATGTTCTGAAAAGAATTACTTCCATTTTGCATTGTTCGATGAGTTATGCAAGAAAAATTTAATTATTTTTAAATAAATTTTTTAAAAAAGACATACTGGATCCAGGAAAACAGAGGGTTTGCCAAGGCACAATAATGTCATGTGGAGGGAGGGGGAGGTGGCAGAGAAGGGAAGGGAGGTCTGTGCCAAGCAAAGCTGGGGGCTGTTCAATCAGCTCTATCAGGGCTCCATCAATGTCTCCACTCCAGCCAAATCCAGAGAAAACAAGGAGTCAAAGGTTCAGGTCAATAAGCTTATGGGCGATTTGCACAAACAGCTCCTCCAGCAAGGTAAAAAACAAAGTCATATTGGCTTTTCTTTTTTATTCCTTCTCTTTGAACTCCCCTGTCCAAACACACCCTGGAAATGTCAATGTTATATGCAAGAATTTAGAAAGCTCAGCTTCTTAATCCCGTTAGGAAAAAGGAACAAAGTCGCCGGTACAGATCTCCTTCCTTACTGAACTCAAAGCGGGTACGGTAGAGCTGCCTTTTGCAGATTCTGATTCCAGTTGCCCAAGCATCAGAGGAAGCAAAAACGTGTCATTAAAGGCATAAATGAGGAGGGAAGAAAGCAAAGTGACTGAAAAGCATTTATGAAATATTTGTAAATAGACTTTCTGAACTAAAAAAATAGTAATAAAATGAAAAGAAGAAAATAGGAAACAAAATAGCATGAACGTTTGACACTGGATCAAGTGAAAAATAAGCAGTTACTACTCCCACGACCAAAGCTTCATGAAGCTGTGCTTTTTCTTCTTCTTCTTCTAGTATTAAGAATCTAGATAACGTTTTTGCTGCTTTACTTAACATGGAATGGGTGACAAATGCCAGTGATCCAGGCTTTAATTTATTATAGTCCAATGAGAAATATGGCTTTTCCTCAGTTATTTCTTAATTTGTAATCAAAGCTACAGAATGACACAAATGACAGAAAGGAAGAAAGGAAGTGGGGGCGAACATCCCAATGAGTCTGGCAACTTATTGGCAGCAATAGTTAAGCACAATGATGAAATGATTCTGATTCTCATGCCTCCTGTTCTATCTTTCTGATTCAAGGATGTGAAAATTTATAGAGAACATATACCCAGCTCTGGTGTTGTGGAAGGGAGCAAAGTGACTCATATCAGCCTCAAACACCCCCAAACTGTTCTTCCGAAAACTACATTAACGAGCTACAGATGGCGTCTCATCAAGCCTTTGGCTAAAGGGATGATTCTGACTGGAGTTATCTGTATCTCCTGACAGCTTCCCCAATTCGCTTGCTTCCGTTTCCTCCGTTAACTTTTACTTTCTGCAGACCTTCTTCTCTAGGTATGTACGAACTGTGTCATGACCACGCCTTTTCTCCCAGTTACACCTCAACTCTCCTCTGTGACTCACCCAGGCCTTCCACAGTGGTAAGAATCCAACAGATTCCTAGAGCTAGAAGTTCCACAGGTATGGCCGCACCTCCCTTACTTCCCCCAGCTCTCTGCTGTCCTCTTCTGGCTTCCTGCAACATTAGCCTTATAGGTACAGCCAACTTGACTCTGGAGTACCGGAAGCTCACTTCCTTCCCTCAGGTCTCCACTCAAAGTTCACCTACCCTATCATCACGCCTTATAAATTACTGATAGCGTGCAGTGCACACACACACAATGGCGTTCTATCACCCTGACTGTGTTGTTTTTCTTCATAATGTTCAACATCACGTGTCGTATTATACAATGCGAGTTTGATTATTATCTCTCTCTCATCTCAAGAGTAGTGGTGGACTTTTGTCTACTGCTGTATCCCCAGCACCAGGAAGAGGGTCTGACACATAGCAGATGCCTAATATATGAGTTGAGTTGTATTGAATTCAGTCTATTGAACAGAACTGGAAGCTTCTGCCAACCTAATTAAATATCTGTTTATGTTTGCTTTTGGTTTGGTATTAATTACTTCTGGGCCTAGAGCTAAATTCAAGTCTGAGTAACTCAGGCTCTTTTCTAATTTCTTTAAGATGCTTTGCATTTTTCTACTTTAAAGCTGTTTTAAAAGAGAAATATGACTTTTACTTTCTGCATATTATCAGGGTCAAATCTTTTTGAATGTGGTGAAAACACCCATTGTTACACTATATGTTTCCTTATTTTATGGCTTTCCATTATGCCCCTCTTTTTCAACCCTAATCTTTCCAGATTGAAGAGCTCTAACATTAATTCATCTCTCTAGGTAAAGCACCGCACCCAGTGATTTCTCTGACAATTCTCCATATCTAGATAGTAGGACTAGAAGTAAGGTTTGTTTTTCTTTCAAAATCAACTTTGATGACATCATTTCCCTTTCAGACTTTGTTTAGAGATGATGTCATCAGAGACCAGTTTGTAAGGATCCTTGGTAACTTTTCCAGGAAATCATTATTGATTAACTCAAAGTTCACTGACATGTAGTTTCTTTGGAGGTTTTTGTTTGTTTGTTTGTTTGCCTGTTGATAGCATTACATTCTAATAGCCTAGTGATACTGGCCTGACAATTTTCTTCCTGTTCACATATCCTGTGCCAACCTCCTGGAATGTATCCCAAGACATGTTAATTTACTTTAGTCATTAACAAACTTGAATATTGCAGTGAGGAAACAGTCTTCCAAATAATTAATAATACTAAACCTGTTTTAGAGCTGCTCCAGTATCAGCCCCACTATAAAACTTACTGTCTTTGAGTTTATCCAAGAATTGCTAATGTATAAGAGTTCCCACCTGCCAGTAGTGACATAACTAAAAGCTCCCCAGGTTGCTTTCCAGACCACCTATATTTCAATTTACATTAGTTCGCTTAGCTCTAAACCAATATTGATGTACTTCCATGTTTACTCTATAAATCAGAATAAAGGCAGACAAAAGTCACTGAAGCAAATAATCCAGTACCACAGGAAATGTGTAGCACTCATGGACCCAGCCTTGATGTCTTCGTCATCTGCAAATTCAAGGAAATAATTCTTGCTTGTTTCCTTCCTCTCTGAGATACGGTAAGGCAAGATGCCAAATGATCTAAACTCACTGCACCAAAGGGGATGATGCAAATTGAAAGTATTGCTTTACACTTTGCTAAAATTCTTAAAATCTAAAAGTATCAAAGCAACTTTGAAATATCATCTTTTTATAAATATAATTCATTTCATTCATTTCAAAGATGAAAAATAAAAAACACGAAATATGCAACTAACCCAAAGTAAAAAGTGAAACAGGAATCTGCAACAGAATTGTCAGATTCATATTTTAGGCCTGAGACTATAACAAGGTTTTATTAAAGTGATCTTTTCCATTTTTAATTGTGATTATTTATGCTTTAGATTTGTATGATTAAGAATTCTACACAGTTAAAGATGACAAAATTCTGACCAACATTTTTTGACATTTCCGTGGAATATTACATTACGAGAGTGATTTGGGTCGCATTTAATTACATTTTATAATATAACTAGCAACTTTACTAATATTAATAGACAGTTTGAGACGTGTAAAAAAAAAAGCCTTCTCATTTGACACCAAGAGAATAGATAATATCCATGTGGAACTGAGAAAAATACCACAATAATAAGAGTCATTCTAAACACTGAAAACATCCTGTATAATGTAGAAGGCTCAATTTCAAAGGGAAGAAGGAACTTTTACCTATGATAAGCTGTCTCTACAGAGCAGAGATTTTTCTTTTCTTCTTTTCTAAAAAGGAAAGTTACAATAGCATAGATTGCTTTTATACAAAATACAGTTGCTAAAGTATAAATGAAGATATATTGTAACTATATGTGTATCTCAGTACTCTTCTCTGACAATGTGTCAAGACACCTTGTTTGGAAAACAAGATACTCTAACCATGTTTTTGCGATCTGAGTTTTTAAATTCCTGTCCTTTGTTTGATAAGAAAAAAGCATTTGATGTTCAAAAATGTTACCCCTGGAACCCAGTTAAACAACTGCGTCATTGCTAGATTTTGATCATGGCTAGATCTTTAGACAAAGAAACTTCCCAAGTAATCCAATTCATTTTCTTATATATACTTACAATTTTTAAGTTGTCATAAATGATTCAGAATATGTGCAAAAAGTATGTTTCATCAGTGATCCCAACTTAAAAATATTTTTCTTCAGAAGCACAATTTTTACATGCTTTTTCAATCATGACACTGGCATCATTAACCATTTAAATACTTATATGCTTTTAATGCCTAATCTATCTTTTTCCCTGCAACTGGCAAGAAAACATAATTATGTGTCACTGAGACTAATATGTAAATTTCTGCAGAAAGACTAGATTCTAATTTTCCAGAGAGGACATTTTCTCTTCCTATTATAGTTAATCAACTTAAATGAAAAATGAGGAATCCCTGGAATCCCTGTATGACCTCAAGGGGCTGCAATTCATATCAAAGAGTTGTCTCTCTTTCACACCAGTTCCTAGTAGGAACTTCAGTGGGAATTCCCTGGTCTCACATTCTATGAGAGTAAAATAATGAAATTCTTTTCCTATTAAATAAGGCAACAGTGGTTTGAAACAGTAATAGTAGTATTTATCCTATGTGAAAAATTAGAATTCTTATTTCCACGTATCATTACTTTCTAGCTTCCAACTAAACATTAGAGAATTATTTGTACAATATATAATATATTAACTAATTATATCTTATTTAATATATTACCTATATCATATATTAAATATTACTTTGATATATTTTTCAACTTTCCAATGATTTATCAAAGTTAAAAATAGCCACTAAACAATGTTCTTAATAATTGTAGTTCAGTTCTTTTTTGTTGTTGTTCCTCAAGGCCTGTCATTATTTTTCATGAGTTAAGACTGTTTAATATAGATGGAGGTTATTATTCTGGGACCATAATTATGTAATCCTGTAATAAGCATCTGCCATAAGTCGATTTTCTTCCAAGAAACCACTAACTTAAAACTTGGAGTTCTATTTTCTTAAATACAGGCCATCACCAATGATGATCCCAAAATGTAAAATACACCTAATAATAACTATTATTACTGCCTCCCTGGATTAATAAGTTGACAAAAACGTCTGACTCCATACACTCACTCTTTTAAGGACAAGGGCAAGAAGAATAAATGATACTTACTAGCTACTGGTTCCTTCTTTAATGTAATCCCACAACATAAGGTAGGTGCTATACAATGCACTAACGGATATATTTCCTGATAAAGATGGAAAATGGGATGTCTTCCAACAGATTTAAAAACTCTTCCTCTCCAGCCAGCTCTAATATGTATTGCTGTGGGTGTGTAGCATCAAGAAATGGTTCTAACATCCAAAACAACAAGAGAAAATATTAATTTGGCCTGAACTCTGAGTGACTACTAACTAAGAAGGCCTGTTTGGTCCATACCATTCTTGTTTTCAACCAAAAGTCTCTGATGTGGGGGACAAGGACCATGTTACAAAGCCATCTTGAGGTCTTCAGGAGTTAATGGTCAAAGTTTTTCTGAACTTCAATGTATCCCACTTCTAGTGCCATCATTCCATTTCCACAGTCTTAGGGCTACTGACCACATGGATGGGAACTGGCTGGCTTCTTTTGTTTCTAACACACCAGAATCAAGAGAAAGTTATACTGAGGTGTTTTTTTTGGTTTTGGGGTGTTTTTTTTTTGCGGTACGCGGGCCTCTCACTATTGTGGCCTCTCCCGTTGCAGAGCACAGGCTCCGGACACACAGGCTCAGCGGCCATGTCTCACAGGCCCAGCCGCTCCGCGGCATGTGGGATCGTCCCGGACCGGGGCACGAACCCGTGTCCCCTTCATCGGCAGGCGGACTCTCAACCACTGCGCCACCAGGGAAGCCCTATACTGAGGTTTTAATAATATGTATCAAATGTATATTTGGTGACTGAGGCATGCATATTAGAAGTTTTGGGGGAAGCTATATCAGCATTCTTGATTTCAGACTGCCAATTCACATCATCAAATTCACACAAACAGGTAAAAAAATCACTCCACATAACTTCTCTGTCTGCCTAAAAAATAAAAACGGTGCATTCAGAAACACAAACAGACATATAGACATACAGTCATGCCCTCTGGGAAACGACCATGGTAAAATCAATAAAAGTAGCTATTCTAAACCAAGGAAGTGATCCAAACACTTGTGAAATTATACATTGGTGTGGGAGGTACAGAAGACCCATCTCACTTGCCAAGGCAAAACAATCAAATAAAGAAATTAAAAAGAATCATAAGGAACCTTAAACTCATTTTTGAAAAAAGCGAGTTAAAAATGAGTATACATGCCCAATGAGGACATAGTTACTGGCAAGGCCACTTGGCTCCAAGTCAAGGTTGGAAATAGGCAGAGATATAGTGTCTCAGGTTCTTCTTCTGTTACAATGTTAGTATGTAAAAAGAATATCTAGAAGAGAGAAAGAGCGTGTATTTTCTTATTTGACAATATCTAAAAAAGCACCATTCTCAATGTTGAAAGTCAATGTCAAACAGTTAAGGCACTCAGTTTTCAAAAGGAATGAGCTAGAAACTTGGGTGGGGACTCTGGCCCATTCCCTTCTTACCCTCAATGGCTAATTCAGTGCCTTGCAAAAAACTGACATTCAGTAAATATTTGTTGAAAGGATAAACGATAAACATTAAATGTATTATAGTTATCTGGCCAAGCAACATGAAAATGTTCACAGTTAATTGGCCAATCAATAGGGAACTATGTGTTTAAATATACAATATGATTTATGGATTATAAAATTTCTTTTATCCTTCAAAATAATATTGTATGTTTAAAAAAAAATCTTGCATGTATTTTCAGACAGTTGAATTATGTCTTCGCACTCTCAACACTCTTCCTCCACTCTATCAGTGCATTTTTCAACCATACAAAATCATCTGAGTAAACAGACTCACATATCGCATCCAGCCATTAATGATTACCTTTGTTACAAAAGTATTCCACTTCTTCACAGCTCAGATTTTCAGGCCCAAATTCTGTGGAAAAGCTTTCCTCCAATGGAAAGTCCCCTTTTGAGATGATGTCTGTTTCCTCTGATGGACATTCTTCTTCTTCCTCTTCAATGGCATCTTCTAGCGGCCCTTGAAAAAGAACAGGGACACGGTACCAAAAAACATCCAAAGAAGAGGGTGAAATAAAATCCTTAAACAGGGTCTTTTTGATTAAGGTGGTGAGGAAAATGTATTCTATAGATAGGCCATGTAGTAGCAAGGGTACTCACACAAGATAATGTCACATCCATATCAACAAGTAATGTTGACCTATGATAAGATGTGGAAGGAAACCAGGTCCTGAAGTTACTACACAGAAAGCAACCTCCATCTCCCATCCTTCCCCACCCCCAACTCGAAGCCCAAAGCTTGTTCTTTTATTCTCTCCTAAAGAGCAAAACTGTGCACTTTATGTTCATTTGTTAGAATTAACTTCCTGGTAAAGAGTACAAGTCTCTTTTACACTGTTGTACAATTTTACCTGAGATTTTAATAAAGATTTAGAGTAACTGAATGCATTTTAATTGAACTGAGATTTTAATAAAGTCTATACTTTTAAAAATCCATCTTAAGAGTGGATTCCAAGAAAAGATTTCATTATATGTGTTTGAGGCTTGAAGAAAAATTACATATTTCTCTCCCTGATGAAAGCATAACCCTGTTCATGATTAATTGAATTTTTTCTGAAATGAAAAGTAGTTTTCTAATGAAAAAATGTAATTTGTATTTATGTGATAGTTTTTCTGTAATAAAAATACAACTTCCTTAGAGTGAATGAGAGTGAGGTGCATTACATTAATGGACCTATTTCACTGAAAGGAAAGGGAGGGCTATAGTTGTTGAGATGGATCTGAAGTGGACAATGTGGGAATACCACACTGCCGATCGTGAATTTCCGACTGCCCAGAAGAATCAAAGTATCCAACTCATTTTACTAAGCGGAAGCCCACATTTGCTCCTAAAGAAGCACTGTAGCATTTCTTCCAAAGAACACAATTATGGTAATTTGTACTAATTGTCACTCATGTCAGCAGTCTCATCAGACAGGCTAAATACTTAAAAGGCTTAGGCAGTCTCTTTCTCTTACTTCTTGGAAATGTGCTAGGAAATTTTCAGGACCAAAGCAGAAATTTTATGAATAATTTAAAATAGTGAATTTATTACAGTCTTCACATATGTGTGAGCAAACAGGAATAGGTACATACAGCACAGTGATATATGGGCTGTTTTCCCAAAAGCAAGTTCCCAAAGGGCTGAATTCACATGACACATTTTCATGGAGAGCATTAGTTGCTTTGGATAGAAATTAAGGGACATCCAAGAAAAAATTCTTACAGAGTTTCTTTGTGCTTTTTAAAATTTATTTTTTCTTCTTTTCTCCAAAATAACAAATGTTAAGGAAGAAAGAATGCCCTAATTCCAAACACTCTGGTAATGTGATGGGTTTGTTTTTCCACTCCAGGTGGAGCGTTAAAAAACCATAGATTCTGTTTTAACACAAACCACATTCAAAACCATGGATCTCATATTAGGTTTTCTCTCTCACTCATTATTTCAAGTAATTTATAATCTTTCACCTTTTAAAACAATTACGTCAAGTAGCAAGACATGCAAGGAACATACAAAATAGTAATAAGGTAAAAGATTACAATCACTAAAACAGTTATCTGAATAATTCAATAATAATTGCGAGTCTAACGAGGAATAAAATAGAATATCTTCCATGTTTTTATTTTGTTCAAGCAACAATTTTAATAAAAAGTTTGGTCAAAAGAAGACACCTAGACTGTCTCATTTGTGTCTCATGTAGGACTTTCAAAGCACTTTCTTATATAATCTTTAAAATAACCCAGTGAGGTAGGTAACTGAACAATTATTGAAAATATTCTGACTTAACGAGTTGGCTCCAACGGTATAATATTAAATTAAAACTTCATTAGAAATTAAATGGAAAATCTCATGTGAAAATTTGAAAGAAAATAAACCCACAAAGCATTGATATAGACTTAATAAAAGTCTAACCAAGCCATTCACATATACAAACATGTCAAAAAAGGCTTGTATATCACATATAACTTTTTATCAAAGATTATAAGATCTTAATTGACAGTATAGTATTCTATATTCCAGAGGCTGTTTTATTTTATGTTGGCTATCGATTTGAAATTCAAAGCATGTAATTGAAAAGAAGCACTTATTTTCAAAAACAAACTACAAAATCCCAAATAAAAGGTAAAAAAAATTATTGAGCTCATTGTTCAAAATACATGAGATCTCATTGTCAATATTTAGAACAGGCTAGAGAAAGGTGATTTAATAATTCCTCCCAAAGCAGGTGTCAGATTGATATAATTTACTGTACTTTAAAATGTCTAACCATTTCTTTAGCCATGCTATCAAATCAGGCTCTGGCAAAAAAGATTTCTCTTAAAATGTATAGTATTTATGGTTTAAGATTAGATCTCACCCTACTCTCTATATTGCATGTTTCTTTAACTGGAAACCTTACAGATAATCGGTGGCTATAAACTAACATTTCAAAAGGTAAGAGACACTTGAAACACAAGTACAATTAATAGCACCAATGAAGGAGGGAATGAAGGAACCTCCTGTGTATGGGTTAGTGGGCACAGAAGTCCACTTCAGAAAAATCACCGCACGTAATTTGACACAAATAATAATATCTACTCAGAAAAGTCTTACGACTGAGCTCTATGTGCCCTCATGGAGAAAATTACTTTTGATTGAGGCCACTTGGCAGGCAAGTGTAAGGAAATCTGAATTTCAGCTCTTCAATTGCCTTTGATTTACAGATATTCAAACACACTCGCGAGAATGAATAGTCAATGTTTATATATATAAATATTTACCTGATTTTAAAAATGCTAATAATTAACTGTACAGCCTAAAGCTATGAATACAATGATGCTGTAGGTCGGGCCCACAACGCTGTTAATCATCTCTCAGAATGCAGAGGCATCTTTTATACTGGATGAATAATACAGATTACTGGAAGATTCTGGTGGGTGCAAAGTAATATTTCTGTTTTCAGAAAGGGAGACAACTGGGTACTCAGGAACCATTTGAATTGACCACAGCTACTTCTGCCCCCCAAAGATAAAGCTGAAGCTAAGAAGTGTCATGCAGATTCACAACACCTGACAGTACCGATCACCCTCCCAATGTGCAATAAAGCCTTGGTTATCCAGTACCAAAAGCGATATTGCAAAAGCTGGGCCTACGTGTGGGAGAATTTTTCATCTGGTGGCTGTTTCAGTGATCTGGAGTTGGTAAAGGACAAAAGGGAAGTTCAAGATTAAGTAGTCCTACCCTATACAAAGGTAGCATAATCACTGAATGAAATGAAAGTCAAGAATTGGATTTGTATGGTTAAGAAGCACTTCCCAGATAAATTAATTTACCTTTGAGGAGTATCTACTCCCCAGATAAATAAATTTATGAGAAAATTATTGCTATGATTTCAGGGTTAAAGAAATCCCTGAAACCCATCCAAAACCACTGGAGGAAGAGCTAGATGACAAAACAAAACAAAACAAACAAACACAAAATATATCTCCTATATTTTTTCTAGCGAAAAAATATAGGAGATAAATAAGGATTAAAAGAGAATTAAAATAAGCAATACAAGGAGGCTATGCAAAAAATGATAAAGATCAACATCATAAATATTAAATCAAATATACATGTCTTTCAACGTATGTTGTCTTGATAAAAAACTTCGTACCTTGGTAGCCTACTATAAACTAGACTAATCCTCACTTAAATGTCAGACTGTCTTTGTTCATATAAATTCAAAGCACTTCAGAATGAGGCACCCAAGAAAGAAATTAAATCCTACAGAAATTAGTATACATCGCCAAATATGAAGAAGGGAAAGAAACGCCAAATTCTATGGTTCTGATGCAATATCCCCAAAAAGGGTTTCTTTCTCTTAAGCACTCACTGGCATTAATTTATTATAAATTATTTTAGTTAGGTTTTGCATGCCTTTTGATTAAAACAAGACAAACACTTTGCCACAATGGAACTATAGAGAGCATTCAGTCTCCTCTCCATGCATTAATATTCTGAGCATTCTAGAGGCTGCACAAGACTAGCCACCTAGCAAAATGAGACTGTTTCAGAATACTGGGCAGCCTTGATTGCAACTGACAGGTGGGAAGAAAGTCGAATTAAAATATTATCATTCCCAATAATTGCAATAATCCATCACAGTGTGCTCAGAAATTCTGTTAGGTGAGTTTTCTCCAAAAATACACAAATATTCCCACACCTTTTTATTCTGGTGCTTCTTAAGGTATGCAATTTCAGATCATTTTTTATATCTGATAGTATTATTAATATTAAAACTTACATCAAAAAATTGTATTAAATTATTTCACTCATGTACAGAACAAAGAATACGTGTGATGAAATAAATTTTTCAAAATATTAATGAATTAATGAAAATGGTGTATTGTCTCCAAGTTGCCAGCTCCTGTTTTGTGCTCCTTAAAAGTTGTTTGCAAAAGATCCACTCAGATAAAGGAATAAGAAGGTATGTAAAACCTTCTAATATATATAAAACAATAGAGATCTCCAAATCTGACAATTTAAGCAATAATATATACCATGCTTTAATTATTACATAATAATTGGGCCACATTTATCATGTAATGCTACCTTTCAAAAAGTAAATATGAAAAGATAAACTAGGAATAGATAAATTCTGGTTTATGTTTAGTATGTAATACACAAGTACGTCAAAACTCTATACAGGTATGCTGTATGTTAGTTGACAGGTAAGAGGGAGTTGATATAGAATTTTCCATTCTAAACTTATGTTACATTCTCTACATGTGATAGATATGCAGCAGTACACTAATATTTAAATTGGATGTCTCATTACCAAATCCTCTGTATTCTAGCCTCATATATCTTTGTTAATTTCAGGATGGTATTCATAAAACACAAAACATAAAACCCTTCTAACAGGAAAGATTATTAGTTTCATATGTTCTATACAAATATGGCCTGTTTGTTCAATTAGAAATGGAAAATAAAAATGCAACTCTAAATTAAAAAGCAGAAACCACAAACATGCATCCTTCCCCATCTCATTATGGAGTAGGAACATTTCTATCTTTAGAGTACTAATATCTTTTTTTTTTTTTTTTTTTGGGCGGCCATGGCTCACGGGCCCAGCCGCTCCGTGGCATGTGGGACCTTCCCGGACCGGGGCACGAACCCGTGTCCCCTGCATTGGCAGGCGGACTCTCAAACACTGCGCCACCAGGGAAGCCCATAGAGTACTAATATCTTTTTACTAACTTTATCTGAGGCATATTTTGCAGCTCCCAGTAGTTCCTCTCTTAGAATTTTCAGCTGCTACACTCAGATTCCTTATAAATCATAATTATCCTGTAGGCACACCTCAAAATGCTACTCACTTGGTTCCTATTACATTTGTCTCATGCATATCCCACAGAGCCATTTAATACGAAGAGGCAGGGAAGAGGGATGCTCTTTGGACAGTGCAAATCCATACTCACTCGTGTAATTGAGCTTAACAGCAAAAATAAAACCTTATTTCTGTAGTATAAAAAAGTAGTATTTTAAACGAGCAAGTTCTTCCTGCAGTCACTCACTTTTAACAATAGTTGCATCAGGGGATCTAGTAGGAAGGAAACATTTTTATTAATTTTTCTCTTATCTGCCAGAAGAATGTTGATGTTTTTTCATTTGCGTTTGTTGCCTGCAGGTAGCAGACCAGAGAATCACATGGTAGAAATTCTTCTTTTTGATTAATTTCTTTCCATGTGTTAGGTTATTTCTTATATATAATTGATTTGGGGCTTTGCTCATAGCTGTGCATCTTTTTTATATCTGTACCAACTGCTGTCCTTCAATCTATAAAGTTGAAGGAAATCACCTGAATTTGTTAAGTTTATTAAAAATGAGATCTGTGAATATTTAAATTGAGTTTTGAAATGTTAATGCAAAATAAAAGATATTAGAGAATTTTTAATGGAGGGTTCAATTTGACCATATGCTCCATTTTAAAAAGAAGAGAAGAGGGTCAGGTTTTATTCAAATTGTTTCTTTAGGGGAAACAATGAACTCTTTGATTTTATAACAATAGAGTAATATTCTTTGCTACAAGGTTTCTGGCAATTTTTATTAGATGGCAGTATTAACTCTTCTTATATGTAAATCTGAGAACACTTTAAATTCTTTAATTTTTTTCCCCTGAAATGCTTTGTTTTGGGAACTTTCAAATTAAGTGAATAATGCTAACAAGAAAATAATTTTGCTTAGAACATATGCAAACCCAGCAAGCAGCAACTAATCTTACATAGTAAACACTGACATCACAGGAAAAACAAAGTCAGATGAGAAAATCCAGATAAATTTGAACCAGAATCTCTAATGACTAATTTACTCTCAGGCATTGAAAAAAATCAGTTCATTAATAACTGTCTTGTGCATTGACCCAGGAAGTCAGTGACAGAGATGTCATTGAAATCCACATATTTTGTAATCAGGTCTCAGTCCAGAGCCCCGTAAAGCTTACTGAAGACAGTAACTCTATCATAAAGAAACATAAAAGTATATTCATTACTAAAACTATATATTTCGTATGATTGTGATGCATTTCAATAATAAAAAGCCCTTAACTGGTAATAAGTACAATAGATGAAAGTCTGGTATATTATTTTGCTCTATTTATGAGACTTTCATGTATTCATGTATTTATTCGTTCGTTATTCATCTAACCAATATTTACTGAGGGTGAAGCACATGGCAGGCGCTGTGTTGGGTGCTGGGTTAATAGCAGTATACAAACAAGGTGGATGGTCCCAGCCAGAAGTGAGCGGATAATTGGGTGAAGGAGACAAACTTTACGCATATAATGCATGCAATTAATTTTTTTAAAAAAGCTACTCCATTTTAACATGAAGAGGGCAGGAAAGGCTTCTTAGATATCTTAAATTCCAGTTATTTGTACATTTTTCTTTTTCCTCTGATATAATTCTATCTTACCTCCATCTGTGGCTGGAAGGAGGAAGTATGGTACCCAGCATTTAACCATGTCATTTAATTCATAGTTATCCAAATAAGAATGTTTTAGTTGAATTTAATTGTCATAACATTGAAGACCAAATCAAGGAGGATAACACTAGGTCAATTATTTTAAGAGATCTAGATGCATAGCTTTAATTATTACTAATTATTAGGTTGGCCAAAAAGTTCGTTCGGGTTTTTCCCCTATGGAAAAACCCGAACGAAGTTTTTAGCCAATCCAGTATATTGTTGGAGGAAGTTTATTCTGCTATCAGTCCTTTCATGGTTGTTCAAATCAGGTGCCATCTATCCACAGCCTGCCAGAAGTTTTTTGGGGGATGTGGAATCAGGCAAGCAGAAAATTTTCCCCAAAGTGAATCCTGCTGTCACAACAAAACATCAGGTATTACCCAGAATATGAATACAGTACATTAGATTTTTAAAAGCACTATGAGTAAGAAAAAAAAAGGATTTGAACCTATCCATGGAACCTCTTAGATATGATATGTGGGTGATAAATATTTCTTAGGTGAATTAATCAAAACATAATTTTATAGACTTGTACAAGAAAAAACATCCATTTTCCTTAGAAACTTCAAAGCACCATCAAAATATAGCTAGTATTCTTATCTAACAAACTAAATTCTGAAAAACTAGTTAATAATATCCTACATAGTTATATAACAAAATTAAATTAGTATAAGTAAAAGAGATGTTATTTTTTATAGATTATCTTATTTAAATGGAGATATGAAAAATAGGGGGAAAGGGGAGGCTGTAGCCTTCTGACTCTAGAATGGATATACATTTCTTTCTCTTTCTAGAGCAAATCAAAGACAATGTATAAACTGATTTTTTTTTAAGTCCACAATAACAACAAAAGCACTAGCCAAACAACAGATACTAAACAAAGGACTCTGATTACTAATTTCTTAAACCATTTCACAAGGCAAAGATGAAACAATATGGTCCTTAAAAACATTCAGTATGCATTTGTCTCATAAGCAACATATCTGTGTCATATGAAAATATACAGCAAGCATATGGCTACATGCAGGAAATAAAAGAAAAATATCACCACAAAGATTTGGGGGAATTTTTTTAATTACAAGAGAAAAATCAATAAAAATATTTGCATCAGGTTTTGGTCACTGTATATATAAATTTTTTTTCCTTCTTAATAAAATTTGAATCTGATAACCCCCACCTCATCACATAGATCAATTTCCCGCTACTTATTCCTTCAGTTTAATAACACTCTT
>NW_006771143.1:3133705-3151652 GCF_000442215.2 Lipotes vexillifer
CACTCTTTCTGATCCTGCTTTATTAAAATGATCCTTTACACATGCAATTAATTACTGACTGAACCTTCTCAAAAAACATTTTATAAAATAACTGCTCTCAAAATGATGCCTGATTTCACTGTCTGACTACAGTTTGACAGCAAACAGTGGTTCTCTAAATGTCATCCCTGGACCAGCAACATTAAACGTCACCAGAGAACTTGGTAGAAATTCAAAATTAATTGTCAGACTCCACCCCAGATCTGATTTCAGAAACTCTGAGGGTGAGGTACATCAATCTGTGTTTTAACAAACCCTGCAGGTGATTCTGATGCATGCTCAAGTTTGAGAACAACTGTGCAGGAATATAAATGCTAGAAGTTACTTTGTAACAGTACAAATTATATTTTTTGTTATCATTTAATAGAAACAGCATAATATTTTGCAATTAATACAGGCTCCATGATTCAGACTCCCCAACTTCAAACTATACCACAAAGCTACAATAATCAAGACAGTATGGTAGTGACACAAAAACAGAAATATACATCAATGGTACAGGATAGAATGCCCAGGGACAAACCCACACACATATGGTCACCTAATTTACGATAGAGACAAGAACATACAATGGAGAAAAGACAGCCTCTTCAATAAGTGGTGCTGTGAAAACTGGACAGCTACAGGTAAAAGAATGAAATTAGAACACTACCTAACACCATACACAAAAATGGATTAAAGTCCTAAATGTAAGATCAGACACTATAAAACTACCACTTGGTATCCCTAGAAATGGCTGCCCCAAATCTCTGTTTCTCGTATTTGAACCTCTGTGCAACTAGAAAGGCTCCAGAATTAATGAACTGTTCAAAAGAATAAATATCTTGCTTCAAGATGGCAGAGGAGTAAGACATGGAGATCACCTTCCTCCCAACAAATACATCAGAAATACATCTACATGTGGAACAACTACAGAACACTGACCGAAGACCTCAGACTTCCCAAAAGGAAAGAAACTCCCCATGTACCTGGGTAGGGCAAAAGAAAAAAGAAAAAACAGAGACAAAAGAATAGGGACAGGACCTAAACCTCTGGGAGGGAGCTGTGAAGGAGGAAAAGTTTCCACACACTAGGAAGCCCCTTCACTGGCGGAGATGGGGGGTGGCGGGGGGAAGAAGCTTCGGAGCCACGGAGGAGAGCACAGCAACAGGGGTGCGGGGGGCACAGCAGAGAGATCAACGCACAAAGGGTCGGTGACAATCAGCACTCACCAGCCCAAGAGGCTAGTCTGCTCAGATGCCAGGGCAGGTGGGGGCTGGGAGCTGAGGCTCGGGCTTTGGAGGTTGGATCCCAGGAAGGGGACTGGGGTTGGCTGTGTGAACACAGCCTGAAGGGGGCTAGTGCGCCACAACTAGCTGGGAGGGAGGCTGGGAAAAACTCTGGACCTGCCTAATTGGCAAGAGACCATTGTTTCGGGGTGCGTGAGGAGAGAGGATTCAGAGCACTGCCTAAACGAGCTCCAGAAATGGGTGTGGTCCACGGCTATCAGTGTGGACCCCAGAGACAGGCATGAGATGCTAAGGCTGCTGCTGCAGCCACCAAGAAGCCTGTGTGCAAGCACAGGTCACTATCCACACCTCCCCTCCCAGGATCCTATGCAGCCCACCACTGCCAGGGTCCCATGATCCAGGGACAACTTTCCTGGGAGAACACACTGCATGCCTCAGGCTGCTGCAACATCAGGTCAGCCTCTGCTGCCTCAGGCTCCCCCCCATCCCTCCCTCCCCCCGGCCTGAGGGAGCCAGAGCCACCTAATAAGCTGCGAATTTAACCCTGTCCTGTCTGGGTGGGGAACAGACGCCCTCAGGCGACCTACACACAGAGGCAGGTCCCAGTCCAAAGCTGAACCCCAGGAGCTGTGTGAACAAAGAAGAGAAAGGGAAATCTCTCCCAGCAGGCTCAGGAGCAGAGGATTAAATCTTCACAATCAACTTCATGTACCCTGCATTTCTGGAATACCTGAATAGACAACAAATCATCCCAAAATTGAGGCAATGGACTTTGGGAGCAACTGTAGATTTCGGGTTTGCTTTCTGCATCTAATTTGTTTCTGGTTTTATGTTTATCTTAGTTTAGTATTTACAGTTTATTATCATGGATAGATTTGTTTATTGATTTGGTTGCTCTTTTTTTATATACATAGATATATAATTTTTTTTGCTTTTTCTCTTTTTTGAGTGTATATGTATCCTTCTTTGTGTGATTCTGTCTGTATATCTTTGTTTTACCATATGTCCTAGGGTTCTGTCTGTCCATTTTTTTTTTTTGTACAGTTTTTAGCGCTTGTTATCATTGGTGGATTTGTTTTTTGGTTTTGTTGTCCTCTTCTTTCTTTTTAATTTTTTTCCTTATATTTTTAAAATTTTTATTTTAATAACTTTATTGTATTTTATTCTATTTTTTCTTTCTTTCTTTCTTTTTTTCCTCCCTATTCTTCTGAGCCATGTGGCTGACAGGGTATTGGTGCTCTGGGTGGGTGTCAGGCTTGTTCCTCTGAGATGGCAGGGCCGAGTTCAGGACATTGGTCCACCAGAGACCTCCCAACTCCATGTAATATCAAATGGCAAAAGCTCTCCCAGAGATCTCCATCTCAACGCTAAGACCTAGCTCCACTCAACGACCACCAAGCTACAGTGCGGGACACGCTATGCCAAACAACTAGCGAGACAGGAACACAATCCCACCCATCAGAGAGAGGGTGTCTAAAGTAATAATAAGTGCACAGACACCCCAAAACACACCATCAGACACAGCCCCACCCACCAGAAAGACAAGATCCAGCCTCATCCACCAGAACACAGGCAACAGTCCCCTCCACCAGGAAGCCTACACAACCCACTGAAGCAAATTTAGCCACACGAAAAGACACCAAAAGACAATGGGAACTACAAACCTGCAGCCGGTGAAAGGAGACCCAAACACAGTAAGTTAAGCAAAATGAGAAGACAGAGAAACACACAGCAGATGAAGCACCAAGGTAAAAACCCATCAGACCAAACAAATGAAGAGGAAATAGTTAGTCTACCTGAAAAAGAATTCAGAGTATGATAGTAAAGATGATCCAAAATCTTGGAACTAGAATGGAGAAAATACAACAAACATTTCACAAGGACCTAAAGAACTAAAGAGCAAACAATGATGAACAACACAATAAATGAAATTAAAATGCTCTAGAAGGAATCAATAGCAGAATAACTGAGACAGAAGAATGGATAAGTGACCTGGAAGATAAAAGAGTGGAAATAACTACCACAGAGCAGAATAAAGAAAAAAGAATGAAAAGAATTGAGGACATGCTTAGAGACCTCTGGGACAACATTAAATGCACCAACATTTGAATTATAGGGGTCCCAGAAGAAGAGAAAAAGAAAGGGACTGAGAAAATATTTCAAGAGATTAGAGTTGAAAACTTCCCTAATATGGGAAAGGAAATAGTCAATCGAGTCCAGGAAGCACAGAGAGTCCCATACAGGATAAATCCAAGGACAAACACGCCAAGACACATATTAATCAAGCTGTCAAAAATTAAATACAAAGAAAAAATATCAAAAACAGCAAGGGAAAAACTACAAATAACATACAAGGGAATCCCCATAAGGTTCACAGCTGATCTTTCAGCACAAACTCTGCAAGCCAGAAGGGAGTGGCAGGAGATATCTAAAGTGATGAAAGGGAAATACCTACAACCAAGATTAATCTACCCAGCAAGTATCTCATTCAGATTCGATGGAGAAATTAAAACATTTACAGACAAGCAAAAGCTAAGAGAATTCAGCACCACCAAACCAGCTTTACAACAAATGCTCCAGGAACTTCTCTAGGCAGGAAACACAAGAGAAGGAAAAGACCTACAATAACAAAGCCAAAACAATTAAGAAAATGGTAATAGGAACATACATATCAATAACTACCTTAAATGTAAATGGATTAAATGCTCCAACCAAAAGACATAGACTGGCGGAATGGATACAAAAACAAGACCCGTATTTATGCTGCCTACAAGAGACCCACTTCAGACATAGGGACACATACAGACTGAAAGTGAAGGGATGGAAAAACATATTCCATGTAAATGGAAATCAAAAAACACTGGAGTAGCAATTCTCATATCAGAGAAAATAGACTTTAAAATAAAGACTATTACAAGAGACAAAGAAGGACACTAGATAATGATCAAGGGATCAATTCAAGAAGAAGATATAACAATTTAAAATATTTATGCACCCAACATTGGAGCACCTCAATACATAAGGCAAATGCTAACAGTCATAAAAGGGGAACTCAACAGTAACACAATCATAGTAGGGGACTTTAACACCCCACTTTCACCAATGGACAGATCATCCAAAATGAAAATAAATAAGGAAACACAAGCTTTAAATGATACATTAAACAGGATGGATTTAATTGATATTTATAGGACATTCCATCCAAGAACAACAGAATACACTTTCTTCTCAAGTGCTCATGGAACATTCTCCAGGATAGATCATATCTTGGGTCACAAATCAAGCCTGGTAAATTTAAGAAAACTGAAATCGTATCAAGTATTTTTTCTGAACACAATGCTATGAGACTAGGTATCAATTACAGGAAAAAATCCATGAAAAACACAAACACATGGAGGCTAAACAATACACTAAATACACTACTAAACAACCAAGAGATCACTGAAAAAATCAAAGAGAAAATAAAAAAATACCTAGAAACAAGTGACAATGAAAACACGATGACACAAAACCTATGGAATGCATCAAAAGCAGTTCTAAAAGGGAAGTTAATAGCAATATAATCCTACCTCAAGAAACAAGAAACATCTCAAATAAACAACCTAACCTTACACCCCAAGAAATTAGAGAAAGAAGAACAAAAAAAACCCAGAGTTAGCAGAAGGAAAGAAATCATAAAGATCAGATCAGAAATAAATGAAAAAGAAATGAAGGAAACAATAGCAAAGATCAATAAAACTAAAAGCTGTTTCCTTGAGAAGATAAACAAAACTGATAAACCACTAGCCAGACTCATCAAGAAAAAAAGGGAGAAGACTCAAGTCAATGGAATTAGAAACGAAAAAGGAGAAGTAACAGCTGACACTGCAGAAACACAAAGGATCATGAGAGATACTACAAGCAACTCTATGCCAACAAAATGGCCAAACTGGAAGAAATGGACACATTCTTAGAAAAGCACAACCTGCCAAGACTGGACCAGGAGGAAACAGAAAATTTAAACAGACCAATCACAAGCACTGAAATTGACACTGCAATTAAAAATCTTCCAACAAACAAAATCCCAGGACCAGATGGCTTTACAGGCGAATTCTATCAAACATTTAGAGGAGAGCTAACACCTATCCTTGTCAAACTCTTCCAAAATACAGCAGAGGGAGGAACACTCCCAAACTTATCCTACGAGGCCACCATCATTCTGGTACCAAAGCCAGACAAAGATGTCACAAAGAAAGAAAACTATAGGCCAATATCATTGATGAATATAGATGCAAAAATCCTCAACAAAACACTAGCAAACAGAATCCAACAGCACATTAAAAGGATCATACACCATGATCAACTGGTTTTATCCCAGGAATGCAAGGATTCTTCAATATATGTGAAATCAATGTGATAAACCATATTAACAAATTGAAGGAGAAAAACCATATGATCATCTCAATAGATGCAGAAAAGCTTTCGACAAAATTCAACACCCATTTATGATAAAAACCCTCCAGAAAGTAGGCATAGAGGGAACTTACATCAACATAATAAAGGCCACATATGATAAATCCACAGCTAACATTGTTCTCAATGGTGAAAAACTGAAACCATTTCCTCTAAGATCAGGAACAAGACAAAGTTGTCCACTCTCACCACTATTATTCAATATAGTTTTGGAAGTTTTAGCCACAGCAATCAGAGAAGAAAAAGAAATAAAAGGAATCCAAATCAGAAAAGAAGAAGTAAAGCTGTCACTGTTTGCAGATGACATGATACTATACATAGAGAATCCTAAAGATGCTACCAGAAAACTACTAGAGCTAATCAATGAATCTTGTAACATACCAGGATACAACATTAATGCACAGAAATCTCTGCATTCCTATAAACTACTGATGAAAAATCTGAAAGAGAAATTAAGGAAACGCTCCCATTTACCACAACAAAAAGAAAAAAATACCTAGGAAAAAACCCACCTAAGGAGACAGAAGACCTGTATGCAGAAAGTTATAAGACACTGATGAAAGAAATTAAAGATGTTACATACAGATGGAGAGATATACTGTGTTCCTGGATTGGAAAAATCAACATTGTAAAAATGACTATACTACCCAAAGCAATATACAGATTCAATGAAATCCCTATCAAACTACCAATTTTTCAATTTGTATGGAAACACAAAAGACCCCGAACAGCCAAAGCAATCTTGAGAAAGAAAAACAGAGCTGGAGGAATCAGGCTTCTGGACTTCAGACTATACTACAAAGCTACAGTAATCAAGACAGTATGCTACTGGCACAAAAACAGAAATATAGATCAATGGAACAACATAGAAAGCCCAGAGATAAACCCACACACAGATGGTCACCTTATTTTTGATAAAGGAGGCAAGAGTATACAAAATGGAGAAAAAACAGCCTCTTCAATAAGTGGTGCTGGGAAAACTGGACAGCTACATGTAAAAGAATGAAATTAGAACACTCCCTAACACCATACACAAAAATAAACTCAAAATGGATTAAAGACCTAACTGTCAGGCCAGACACTATAAAACACTTAGAGGATAACAGGCAGAACACTCTATGACATAAATCACAGCCAGATCCTTTTTGACCCACCTCCTAGAAAAAGGGAAATAAAAACAAAAATAAACAAATGGGACCTAATGAAACTTAAAAGCTTTTGCACAGCAAAGGAAACCATAAACAAGACGAAAAGACAACCCTCAGAATGGGAGAAAATATTTGCAAATGAAGCAACTGACAAAAGATTAATCTCCAAAATATACAAGCAGCTTATGCAGCGCAATATCAAAAAAACAAACAACCCAATCCAAAAATGGGCAGAAAACCTAAACAGGCATTTCTCCAAAGAAGATATACAGATTGCCAACAAACACATGAAAGGATGCTCCACATCACTAATCATTAGAGAAATGCAAATTAAAACGACAATGAGGTATCACCTCACACCAGTCAGAGAGTGGCCATCATCAAAAAATCTACAGACAATAATTGCTGGAGAGGGTGTGGAGAAAAGGGACCCCTCTTGCACTGTTTGTGGGAATGTAAATTGGTGCATCCACTATGGAGAACAGTATGGAGGTTCCTTAAAAAACTAAAAATAGAACTACCATACAATGCAGCAATCCCACTACTGGGCATATACCCTGAGAAAACTATAATTCAAAAATAGACATGTACCACAATGTTCATTGCAGCTCTATTTTCAATAGCCAGGACATGGAAGCAACCTAAGTGTCCAATGACAGATGAATGGATAAAGAAGATGTGGCACATACATACAATGGAATATTACTCAGCCATAATAATAAATGAAATTGAGTTATTCGTAGTGAGGTGGATAGACCTAGAGTCTGTCATACAGAGTGAAGTAAGGCAGAAAGAGAAAAACAAATACCATATGCTAACACATATATATGGAATCTAAAAAAAAAAAAAAAGGTTCTGAAGAACCTAGGGGTAGGACAGGAATAAAGATGCAGACGTAGAGAATGGACTTGAGGACACGGGGAGGGGGAAGGGTAAGCTGGGGCGAAGTGAGAGAGTGGCATGGACATATATACACTACCAAATGTAAAATAGCTAGCTAGTGGGAAGCAGCCGCATAGCACAGGGAGATCAGCTCAGTGCTTTGTGACCACCTAGAGGGGTGGGATAGGGAGGGTGGGAGGGAGACGCAAGAAGAAGGAGATGTGGGGATGTATGTATATTTATGGCTAATTCACTTTGTTGTAAGGCAGAAGCTAGCACACCATTTTAGGGCAGTTATGCTCCAATAGAGATGTTAAAATAAATAAGGAAAGAAAAGAAAAGAAAAGAAAAAGAAAAAAAAAAAGATCAGACACTATAAAACTCTTAGAGGAAAGCACAGGAAAAACACTCTTTGTCATAGACCACAGAAAGACCTTTATGACCCACCTCCTAGAGTAACAGAAATAAAACCAAAAAAGACAAATGGGACTTAATTAAACTTAAATGCTTTTGAACGACAAAGGAAACCCTAAACAAGACAAAAAGACAACCCTCAGAATGGGAGAAAATATTTGCAAATGAAAGAACAGACAAAGGATTAATCTCCAAAATATATAAACAGCTCATGGAGCTCAATATCAAAAAAACAAACAATCCAATTAAAAAATGGGCAGAAGACCTAAATAAACATTTCACGAAGGAAGTCATACAGATGGCCAAGAGGTACATTAAAAGATGCTCAACATCACTAATTATTAGAGAAATGCAAATCAAAACTACAATGAGGTATCACCTCACACCAGTCAGAATGGCCATCACCAAAGAATCTACAAACAGTAAATGCTGGAGAGGGTGTGGAGAAAAGGGAACTCTCTTGCACTGCTGGTGGGAATGTAAATTGATGCAGTCACTATGGAGAACAGTATGGAGGTTCCTTAGAAATCTAAAAATAGAATTACTATATGACCCAGTAATCCCACTACTGGGCATAATACCCTGAGAAAAACATAATTCAAAAAGAGACATGTACCACAATGTTCATTGCAGCACTATTTACAATAGCCAGGACATGGAAGCAACCTAAATGTCCATTGACAGATGAATGGATAAAGAAGATGTGGCACATATATACAGTGGAATATTACTCAGCCATAAAAAGAAATGAAATTGAGTTATTTGTAGTGAGGTGGATGGACCTAGAATCTGTCATACAGAGTGCAGTAAATCAGAAAGAGAAAAACAAATACCGTATGCTAACACATATATATATGGCATCTAAAAAAAAAAATGGTACTGATGAACCTAGTTGCAGGGCAGGAATAAAGATGTAGACATAGAAAATGGACTTGATGACACGGGGTGGGAGGGGGAAGCTGGGGTGAAGTGAGAGTGGCATGGACATATATACACTACTAAATGTAAAATAGCTAGTGGGAAGCAGCTGCATAGCACAGGGAGATCAGGTGGGTGCTTTGTGACCACCTAGAGGGGTGGGATAGGGAAGGTTGGAGGGAGGCTCAAGAGGGAGGGGATATGGGGACATATGTATGCATGTGGCTGATTCACTTTGGTTTGCAACAGAAACTAATACAGTATTGCAAAGCAATTATACTCCAATAAAGATCTAGTAAAAAAAAAAAACCACAGGCTCCATGCCCGAGTTAAGCATAGACACCTTGTTTACTGCGGCTGATTGTCTGTGACCAAAATACTTTTCACCTGGGCCACTCAGTATAGTCACTCCCGATTAGTGGCAGGTTAGGTGTGTTTATTTAGTGCTGGTTAATTGTTCTCCCAAATAATGCCAGAGTCCAGCAAGTGCTCCAATAACATCATGTCAGACAATTCTGGGATGACATGGAATAGACTGTAGCTGCTTCAGACTGATCCCAAATGTTACTTCTTCATACCCTCCTAGGAGTCCTGGATAACGGAAACAACTGATCAGGAAATTTGACTAAAAAGCTCCTCATGTGTGTCTGTCTACGGTACAGAAAAAAAGTCTACAAATGGGGACAGCATCTCAATTTTAAAAATTACTGTCTGCTGTGTGAGTCTTTTGAAGACCAAAAGCTTCAAACAGCATGGCATTCTCCCTATCCTCCTATTCTGAGGGTCTAGCGTCTCATGAGATAAAAAGGAAGGCATTTCCTTGGCAGAATAAAAGGTATTCTGCCAAGTCAGGCAGAGCAGGCCCATCAATCGGTGGCAATCAGTGTGAAGCAAGAGGTCCCAGCCAGATCACACACATTCCTCCACTCATCATCCCTCGCTCCAACCCCTGATTATAATCAGGCCGGGGCACAACCCAAGTGTGGTCTCCGGGATTTTATGGAGCAGCATCGTGGCTAACCTTCATTGTTAACCTACATTTGTGGCTCACAAAACTACATGTCCTAGCACCACCACCTTGAACGGTTCAGTCAAGGTGAGGGCAACTACAGAAATCTGTTCCATTTTTCACCAATAGGTGTGGTCTCCTGCTCCTGGAATGCTGACAATTTGGCCCTCCTTTTGGGTTTGACACAGTAAATAATGATGAATATTCTCTCTAAGCCTGTACAGTCCTGCACACATGTTCTCTGCACAGCCAGAAAAACAATTCCTCACACAAAACAAGGCATTGTTGTGGATCCTGTGCATTGGTTGGAATACAAACTTTGTAAGAATTTGCCTAATTTCACAGGTGTATGTATAATTTTCCAAATTTCCATTCTGGCAGATTGCTTTTATCTTTGGGGGATGAAGAAAACCAGTTCTATAGTTATAAAACCCTAACGAGACGATGCGGGGGCTGGGGGGGAGCTTGGTGAGTGAAGGTGAAAACAAAATCAACATGTTCACCGGGCTCTAACTGTGCCATGCCCTGGGATATATATCAAAAGGGCACTTTATAACAAGTGTTCTATGTTGTCATTAAATCACCATAAATGTACCTCAATTCAGTGCTTGTGACATCTCAAGAGGCCCCAGAAAGAACTTCTCCATAAAACATATGCTGAAAAAGACTTTTATTTTATACTAAGACATTAAAAGAGTACCTAAAGACACAGAGGCACTCAATATAGCTATATTTTTAAGAACACTTGCTTTCTGGAGAATTAGGAGAGCAGGTAGGGTGCCAGTGATAACAAAGCGAGCTTATCCACCCTGCTCCAGCAGTGGCAATGTGGGGGAAGCATCTAAGGGCTCTCTTAAAAAGAAAATATCCTCTGTCTTTGGCAACAAAGCCTACAATGGAATAAAAGCAAGCACGTTTACAGGCAGAAGTTATAGGGTAAGCCAAAATGTGGAGAGCTCACATAAATGAACTTTCCGTGGTGACTCGCAGCCCTCCAGTGTCTGAGTTGTAAACCCTGCACCAGCCTCCAGGAGATGTTCTCCTATGCACTTCTGGCATAAGCATCTATATGGCATATATATATACACATACACACGCATATATGTATGTGTATATATATCATATGAGGGGAAAAAACTGGTCATGGCAGCTTCTTTCCCAATTGAATAGAATTTCATTTTTTCCTTTAAGCTGTAAGGGTACAAATGAATTTACTAACTCTGTTGAAGGTGGTAAGTTATAAAGTTCTTATTTCAATACTGATTATATAACCATACTTAATAAAAACTTAGAAAGGTTCTCACCAGCAGCTATTCAACCCCAATCACCCTCTCACTTGAGCCAAAGAAATGCACATTCTTTCCTTCCAAATAGAAAATTCCAGAATATCAGAATTATCAGGACTTGCCTAATATTCAATGCATTGGCAACAAGTACAGGAGAATTTGCACTCTTAAATCCATGTTCTCTAACTCTTGTAAACCAGACAAATACATCTAACTTGAATAATCTAGAAATAAACAACTTCCTGCCTTCAAAAAAGTTCACCTTAAACATGAATTAATGTTTTTTTCTTTTTTTTTAGTTTGCTTTTGGTCTAGTTTTGTTGTTCTTCTTTGCTGTTATTTTCTATTGGGCAATTACTATTTAGAACCAGTACACTATAAACAGCATGAAGCAAACTATATGGATGATTTTTATATGTGAATAATCTTTACCTAGTTCAGATTTAATTTTTCTGTCATTGTGTAAAAACCTCATTCTATCAGCCCCCAATTCCCTGCTTTTATATACCTAAAATATTTTACTCTTGACTTGGAAAAATATAAACAAGTCAATCTTACCAGAAAAATGCAAGAAATTAAATCAAATAATGGATGACATTCACTATTAACTATAGGGATTCAATCTGATCCCCCCCACCCAAGCTGTTATTATTACCCTATGCTTTCTGACAGTGAAAAGGAAGTATGCACCTGTCACCCAACACCACTCCACCCCACACCATCTTTCCCATTCCAGCCTTCTATCTTGGATCCGGCTAACACTTAGCTCAAGTATTTTTTAATTTATTTATTTTTTACTTTATGGCCACACCACGCAGCATGTGCGATCTTAGTTCCACGGACCGGGGGTCAAACCCATGCCCCCTGCCGTGGAAGCGTGGAGTCTTAACTGCTGGACCGCCAGGGAAGTTCCTAGCTTAAGTATTAAAGGAGTATAGAAAAACATTTGTGAAAACATACTCTGATGCCCTCTGCTTCCTCAGAGGTAAACCATGGTACCTATTGCTGGTTCTGCCATCCTCCTCTTTGTCCCAAGTCTTATCCTCTAGTCTCTATTGTAATGAGCACCAACTTTAGTGTGAATTAGATTCACATGGAATGTTTGATGAAAATGCAGACTTTCAAGCCCCACTCCCAAAGATTCAGCAGCTCTGGGATAGAACCCAGGAATCAGAATTTTAATCCTGCGTCTCAAGTTATTCTAATACAGACCACACATTGGAACACTAGTGATCAGTGTTCCAAGCCTGGAAAAAGGGGAGAGTGAAGCAGATCTGAGATATGACATTCTTATAATAGTATGAGGGGCAAGATAAGAATGGAAGATTATCTCTCAGCTGTAAACCCTTGAGATCACTTGGTGCCTCTATATTTAGTTCTGCTTTGCCCAAGAACACCTTATCCTATCTTGGAGGCTATGGTGGATGCAATGATATAAAACGAAACTCATTAACTCTGTAGCATCATTTTCAATGAGGTCCCCTTTCCACATCTGAAGAGACATACAAGATCAGTCTGGACATTTATTTTATCCATTGCTCTTGAGAAGTATTCATGCACCATATGGAGAGTTGGCTCATGCAGAAGCTGTGGGGAAATTCCATTCCATCATGCTGCTCAAAGCTTTTCGGAGATCTAACTGTGACACAAATGAGGCAGTTCTAAATTAGGTTGTGGAAACTGTTACCTTTTTCTTTGGTTTTGTTTTGTTTTTTACCATATGTGGCTGTCAGTGAAGAGTTACAGTGAGGGATAGGGTTGGGGGTGGGAGGTAAATCTGATCTTTTTCATGAGCTGTTGATGAGTTGAGAATCTAAAATGTTCTCAAGAAATCTGCCAGGATTCTATACACAGCTACTGAAAATTTCACAAACTCCTTGAAAGAAGCAATATGTGAAACGGGGAATAAAGTGCAAAGTGTATTTTGTATGTAGGTTTGGGAGGGTTGCAAAATTGAGAGAAGAGTTCCTTCATTGAGGAAGTCAGAGATAGTCTGAAGCGTTTAACACAACTCAAAGCGAGCTGAGTTGTCCTGATTTGGTTGAATTACTTAAGAACTATACAGATCAGCAAGGAAAATGTCAACAAGGAAAAATTCAGATTCATACTGTGTTGAGCTAAAAATTTTAAAAGCAACCTCTCTTGTTACTATATACAAGATACAGTAACATCTTGTGTAACATGCATATGGCTGATTCACTTTGTTGTACAACAGAAACTAACACAGCATTGTGAAGCAATTATACTCTGATAAAGATGTATTAATAAATAAATAAATAGACTGTGACAGACCACTAACTCAACCATTAAATTTAAACAAATTTAAAACAAAGAAGAAAAAAATATATGGGTTAAAAGAAACTTTCTAAAATAGGTTAGATAATAAAATCTATTTTCTACAACAAGAAGTGTATTTCTAAGAATATGTTTGTGTGATTGAAGACACAAAGCCACTTCTTTAAAAGCCTCATGAAATTGGCTGAAGCAATGATAGTGCACAAGAACAAGAGCGTATTCCCGATTGTTAGAACCTACTTATCCTCCAGCTTCCTAAATCCTTTAGAGCTCTACTCTGGGCTGTTTCATTTTCTATTATTTGTGGTAAGAACCTAGTGCCTATGGCCAAATCTGCAGTGTATCAAGTTCCTTAGCATGACTAGCCTTCCACAAGTATCACAAGTTTGGTCCCTTTGCAACTTCAGGGAGATCACAAAACATCATGAACTGAGTATCTATCTGCCCCTGGCCAGGAACCATGCGAGGCACTCTACGCTGTATCATCCTGGCTTTGCCATCTTTTTACCTGTGAGAAGGAGAAAGAACTAACAACCAGGACAAAGTTGAAGGAGATGACAGAAATCCTAAAGTGTGCTGACCCTCTGCTTTACAGCCTGGCTATCTCTGTCATTTCAGTATGTTAAAAAATATATATAAAATAAGGGCCCCTTGAGTTGGGGGTTAGAGATGGGGGGGCAATTTTGAAATAAGACAAACAATATGCTAATGACTAAGAAGGAAAGCCTTCCCTGTATTGCCCAGAAATATATTTACTTTGTAAAATGCAAAAATATTTTAAAAATATGCTTCATGTTTTCAGTAAGATTGTAACGTATTCTTTCAAACCAACTAAATATATAATAAGAAAAGACTCTCACAATAAAATCACAATCACCAAAATAAAAAGTATAATGATAAGCAATACATAGCACACTAGAAAAATGGAATTAATGATGTTGATGACAAATGATGAGAAACCACATGAGAATGCAGAGAAAAATATAAACAGGTTAAAAAGATGAGAGGTAGAAAGGACAACTAGAGAAAACTGGTTATACAGCTGCAACCCACTAATAATATATACGCCTAAATTTAAGTAAACTGAGGAAATGATGAATTGACAATATGTATAATATCAAGAATTTATGTATATTAAGAATTTCTAGACTGGAAGAAAGCCCCTATACTTGAGATTAAGGAAAATAACCAAAATCAGTATCAAGTTCATGCTTGTATTGTGAAAGAGCAAGAGTAAAGACAGAATCATCTTTTTACCCCCAAGTCTATCTTTCCCTCCCCAAAGCTATCGCTATACCAATGTAAATCACCTAAAAAGAAAAAATAAATGGCATAAAGCAGAAGGAAAAACTAGCACAACCTTACAGGGAAAAGCTATAAAAGAACATAATATTCAGTTGACGCTGAAATATGTGATGTTATATGTTATGTTGACCAAAACACTCGCAGATCTGCTCAGATCAGGCAGTCTCAGTGTCTGCCTCAGACACTACATCATAAGACATCATTTCTGCAGACCTTAGTTACAAGATGCTTTCCCAATTTCAGAGAGATGAATTACTAGCCATTAAGAATGGGAAGGGCTTCCCTGGTGGCCCAGTGGTTGAGAGTCCGCCTGCCGATGCAGGGGACATGGGTTCGCACCCCGGTCCGGGAAGATCCCACATGCCGTGGAGTGGCTGGGCCCGTGAGCCATGGCCTCTGAGCCTGCGCGTCCGGAGCCTGTGCTCCGCAACGGGAGAGACCACAACAGTGAGAGGCCCGCGTACCACAAAAAAAAAACAACAAAAAGAACAAAAACACAAATTGGGTAATACTTTAAGATAACATTTAGTAGGACCTCTACTTTCCATATGTTTAAAGATATTAAAACCAAGCAGTAACAATATGCTCAAAGAAACAAAGTTAGAGTATAATCATTAGGAGCACAGAAACAGAATGCAATACATATAATAGGACAGATAACTGAACAAGTTTAAGGTTGGGATGAAAAACAGAAGCGTATTAATTGTTTCATTGAACATTTGAAACAGTTAAAGATGTTTCCATGTGAAAACACAGACAAAAATTTATGCTGACCATACTAGTATCATGCAAGATTTAAGGATTTAGCAAATTCAAGTTATAGGATATTGATTAAAAAAATCAATACCATTGAGTGGAAAACATTAAGCCATTAACACAATGCTACACATGTGGAATCAAAAAATAAGGATATAAAGAATTTGAACAACATAATTAACAAAATAGAACCTATCTGCACAAAACTAGATGTTAGATATTCTGGTTCCTATAAACAAAGAATCAATCTTTATAAGAATTTCTAAAATACTTACAAACACTGACCAAATATTAGGTATTCAAATAGTTTATAAAAGTAAATTAGCAGCCACATAGCACAGGGAGATCAACTCGGTGCTGTGTGACCACCTACAGGGGTGGGGTAGGGAGGGTGGGAGGGAGGCACAAGAGGGAGGGGATGTGGGAATATATGTATACATATAGCTGATTCACTTTGTTATACAGCAGAAACTAACACACCACTGTAAAGCAATTATACTCCAATAAAGACGTAAAAAAAAAGGAAATTATATTACAAAGCAGTACAAATAGAAATGATACAGAATGTTAAAGTAACTTAAAGGTTTTCTTTAAAACTTTTTAAAAGTATAAACAATATGGTTTTGCTAGTTTTGCATTCACATACTAGCTTCTTCTATTACTCATTTTCTGACTTCAGAGTACCTAGGAGAGGCAGCAAAATGACCAGCAAGAACTCTACAGTGAAGCAAATAAGATGCCCTGAAGGTAAATGATGAAATGCATATGGAAGGTCATAGAAGGAAACCACAAAATCATCTTAAAGCATCAAAATGTCTCAAAGTAGACAGGCTCAGAGATGTTTTATGAAAAGTGAGGGGAACCTGAATAAAAATTGATAATTACTTAAAAATTTTTAAACCTTTGGGAATTTATTAGAGAAAACAGTAAACACAAGTATATAAAATTTGAAGAGTAAAAGACAGTAAATCAGATTTTTTAAGTCAAGGAAATCATTATATTAATAAACTTGAAAATACAGTAAAATACAAGATTTCTCCTGTAAAATCTTACTATATTTTAACAAATTAACGTAGAATACTTAAATTGAAAAATGGTTGAAAGAGGAATTAAAGACATGTTAAACAATTTCGAACATTAAAACCTCTTAGGATTAATCTCATACAAACAATATATGACATTGAAAGAAATTTAAAATTTAATGAGAGAAAAAAAGAACTTATTTTACAAATGTGGCTGTATAACACACTCCTAGAAGTAGAAACCAAGTATTATAAAGATGTCATAATTCCCAAAGTAGTTTAAATATATCATGTTATTCTATTTTCTAAATCTTTGGAAAATTTTTAGGAATTTGAAAAAAGAAACTCTCTAGAATAGCAATATCTGATAAAACTTTCTGTGATGATGGAAATGTTCTCTAATTCTGCACTGTCCCATATGGTATCCACCCACCCCACGTGGCTATTCTGAACATCTGACATAGGGCTAACGTGACCACAAAACAGAATTTCAAATTGTACAAATTAATATAAACGTATATTTAAATATCCTTATGTGGTTGGTACTAAAATAAACATTTAGCAATAGACTCATTTGTAAGCATTCAATAAAAAAAGACTTTTTTAAGAGAAAGACATGAGTTAATTAAGTTGAAGTAATTAGTTAGCAATTTAGAAAAAAATCAATTTAGGCTCTTATATAATTTAAAAACTAAATTTCAGGGTTTTTTTTAAAGAAGTAAACAGAAAATTATAACTATAAGCACATAAGAAGCAGAACTGATTATTGTTCAAACCTTTGGATGGGGAATGATATTTTAGACACCATGAAAGAAATCACAAAGCAATAAATAAATGGACTTAAGTCTGTACTGAAAAACACAGTATAAATCTAAATATATTTAGGGTTTTATATGTTAAAATGTCAAAAAATTTATAAAAATACAACGTACAGGGCAATCTTTTCAGCAAATAATTCAGGTAACATTAATGGTGTATAATAATTATTAAATTATCCAGTAATATTTTGAGACACCTCCTCTGTGGCTTGCCAGCTCTTATGCTAGTCAGTGAGTATGCACAGTGAATAAAGGAGACAAGGTTCCTGTCCTCATGGAGGCTATATCTAGTGGGGACAACAGTAATTAAGCCATTAAATGAACACAGTTTTCTCAAGCACCAAAATCATGAGTCATAATTGATTTGTCTCTTT